>NC_137792.1:51144077-51476577 GCF_963383645.1 Muscardinus avellanarius | reverse complement strand
GCCTTTTCCTGATCCCCTCCCCTTTCACTCCCTTTCTCCCTTCATCTCTCTCTATCCCTTTCTCCTTCTTCCTTCTTTTCCCCTCCTCATACTGTCCCTTCTCTGTCTCTCTACCGGTAGCTGGGCCTCCTCCTTCCTCCCTCCCACCCCCCAGGTACCCTCAGGGCCAGGCTTATTCCCTAGAGCCCTGCTCAGCCCTGGGCCTGAAACTGAGCCTCTGAGGCTGTGCAGAAGATGGTCTGGGATTTATAGCATGCCAGTAGCACCTGGCCAGTCCTAATCAGGAAAGATCAGGGAGGGAGATGGGGGGACAAGCAAGGAGCTGGTGGCAGGGCACAGCTAATCCACCCACACCAGGCAAGACTGGCCTGTCAGTCTCACTGTACAGCCTCACTCAGAGGGGTTTCTAATGGACCTGGGAGGGCAGCAAGAACCTCCATACCCTACCTGGCTGGTGCTAGTGGCAGGAGGGGCCCCGGCAGGAGGTGCTGACACTTCTTCCTTCCCTACCGGAGCAAGCCTTCCAGCTCTGGGCATCTCCCAGTTCTGATGGCCTGGTGGGTGGGGCCCTACAGTTCTTAAGAGCCACTGGCCCAGCCTGGGAGGTAAATGTTGCTCTTGGTGAGTCATGGCTCACACCAAGTGAAGATTCACAGAGTGTGTTCTAGAAGACCGGACCTTGGTTTTGTCTCAACCACTCTCCCCACAGGTGTCTAAACTAAGCCACCTCCCCACCACCACTGCGTCTTGCCTGGGCACTGGGACCACACGTGGCCACCTATTGCCAGCTGCTACTGAGCCGAGGCAACAGCTGTGAGGCCAGACAGACAAGATGGGTGACATGGCCAACAGTTCCATTGAGTTCCACCCCAAGCCCCAACAGCGGGAAGCTCCCCATGCGGGTGGCTTCGGGTGCACACTGGCTGAGCTGCGCACCCTCATGGAGCTTCGAGGGGCCGAGGCACTGCAGAAGATCCAGGAAGCCTACGGGGATGTCAGTGGCCTTTGCAGGAGGCTGAAGACCTCACCCACAGAGGGTAAGTCCCTCTGGCAGAGTGGGGCCACGGCAGTGCTTGGAGACACAGCAGATTCCTATAGGGGCTCTTTGGAAGAGAGGTCCAGGTGACCCTGGAAGGACACCAAGACCAGGAGCCTGAGTGGGAGATGCTCTGTGCAGAGGGAAGCTGCTCTCCTCTGGGTAACCTGAGTCCTGGGGAGTGTGGCCTGACCCTCTCACCTACATCTACATAAATCATCCATAGAGAACTAGAGAAGGTAAAAGGGGTAGATGAGAGCTGTGTGAGACATATACACACAGGCAGAAGCCCCCACACTGAAACCCCAGGATGCCTTCCATACAGTGAGGTGGGGCCAGGCAGCCGCCTGTGGATGGAGGAATACATGGCCCCTGACTGCATATTTGGAGATCCTCCGCATGCTCATCTCCATACCGTCAGGGCAGATGGGCCAGAAGAGGAGGAAGAAGTATAGTGCACAAGCCCTCAGGCCTCTGCCAGGGAAGGGAGGCACAACCTGAGGAGATTACTGGGACATTTGAGTCTGCTGAAGAGGTGGCCTGAAGCTGGAGCATCTACCATGGTCCAGGGTGTTAATTAGAAGTGGCAGTGGTCGCAGGCTGCCACAGAGAGGTGCGAGCCTGAGACAGCATAAGTTTCATTGCCACACTGAGCCTCTAGGAAGTACTGTGAGTGTCCTCAAAAGGACCTAGAGTAGAAGCCTGGCTTCCATCTTGGATCCTCGTCTCTCCTCCTGGAAGGCAAAGGTCTGCCTCTCCCCTTGCCAATTCAACTCAGCCCTGGATGCTAGGGTCTTCCCTGAGGCAGGGACCACCTAGGATTCAGGCCCAACTTCAAATTCTAGGAGCAGGAGCACTTTCTGGCCCAGCTGACAATGACCTGGCAGGGTTTCTGGGGCTATCCTAGCCTGATGCCAGCACTTACTGATTTCATCAACTGCCTGTCTCAGTGGTGGCATCTTGGCCCACCCGGTGCCACTTGCCCTGGCCATTATCCTGGGTTCCTCTCACTCCCCGGTACCCCTGTCCCATCCATCACCAGTCCCTGCCCCTTCTAGTCTCTAAATCAATCTGTTGGATGCATCTGATCCTGCCCATTTCCTCTGTGCTGGTCCAGGTGTGACCTGTCACCTCCAGCCTCCTTACTCTGTCTCTCCTCACTCCCCACTCAGAAACATTAAGGCACAAGTAGGATCCCATTGCTCTTCTCTTGCCTCAGCTAGGTTTCATAAATCTCCATCTTTGTCCAGGTAGTGGTACACAGAGCCAAGGGAGGAACAGGGACAGGAGGAGGCAGGCCTGTGGTCTGGGTCGGGAACTCTAAGGTGAAGAGCCCTCCCTGGTCTGCCTGGGTCTCCCTGATTTGTGCTGTAGAGCTACCACACCCATGGACACACTGTCCCGCCCGCCACATGCACCAGTCTGAAGCAGCGTGCTGTCAAGGCAGATGGCTTGGCTCTCGGCCAAAGGATCTCTTTTCTTCCCTCCTCCTTACCCACCCCCCTGAGGACTTGGGGCCATGGAAGAGGCTGGGGTGGAGGGCCATTTAGCCACAAGGGCTCTGGCCTCTCCCAGATCAAAGGAAGCAGATGGGCTTCAGCTGGCAGCTCTTCCCTCTGCCCGTCAGACCTTGTTAAATATTTAAAATGTCAAGGCCCCTGGGAACCTGCCTGATTCTGCCACAGAGCTCAGGAACTCGCCTGGTGCCTGGGGAGGGGATGGGTATGAAGAAGGGCAGGTGCCTAGGTGGGTGGCCCAGCCCCTGACTGGCTTCTGAGCTCCTAGGTCCTGTGGCCCCAATGGAGGGAGCCAGCCCAGCCTGGGTCTGCTGCCTGCAGAATTTGCGGCCCATGGACTGGCCCTTCCTCTTAAGTTCCTCAGGCTCAAGTGGTGTGGTGCCAGGAGTGAGTGTTTTTCACTCCCCATGTCCCCTCAGGAAGATGTGGGGGTCTCAGCAAGCCTGTTGGCTTGGCCTGGAGTTCTCACCTAGGTCTGACAATGGCCTGAGCTGTGGGAGGGACTGACTCAGCTGCACCTCCAGTTCCATGCCAATGCCCTGGCAAGGTGTGCAGATATGGGGGTTCCAGGATAGGCTTTGTGGCTGGCAGGGAGGCCAGGTAGGTGTATGCTATGTTGGGGGTGGAGACTTTGTCTTCTGACAATAATCACATCAATCAATCCACTGCCCTCTCAGCCTTCATAGAGATTCAAGAGGATTCCAGAACCCATCCTGAAGAAAGCTCCTTCTGTTTATCAGAGACCCTCAGTGATAGGCTTGCTAGGAGAATTGGGCTCCTGCCCTCCCCTGTCTGGTCTCCACAGGCAGTCCTGGGAAGGAGGGGGTAGATTAGCTGAGAGCCGACACGATGTGGTCCTAATCCAATTCTGATGGCATCTGGCCTCTGCTCTGGGCAGGCGGCCCATCTGTGTCCATGCCAACCGGTCAGCCCCTGCCCCCATGCCCCAGACCCGTGTTGTTCTGGAGCCTGCTAAGCAGACGTGTGCTTGGAAACAGGGGCTACAGCTGCCTCTAACCCCCACCACAATGGGTACCATAGCAGGGGTGGCAGCTGTCAGAAACCCCAAGCCCAGTGGAAGGCCAAGGCTACAGGCCATTCTGAGTGTAGCAGCTGGTCTCGGGCAAGGGAAAAGAAAAGCCGCTGCAATAGCAAGGGCACATCAAGGCTGAGGGCAAGATGGGTAGAGGGGAAGGGGGAGTGTCCCAGGAAGGGGCCCAAGGGCCACACTGCCCTTGGGGACAATCTGAGCATGCACGATGAGGCAGGCAGGAGACAGGCTCACACGGTGCCATGGGGACCCATGGGCTCTCTAGAGGCTATAGTGGGCTTCTGTCCCTCTCTGGGAACTTCAGACCAGGGGTAGTAAAGACCTCAGGTGTTCAGGAGCTCAAGGATCTGGTATCTCCCTAGTATAATCCAGAGTGAGGGACGGCCCTGCAGCTGGCTCCCTGGCCCCAGCCCCCTCCCCTGCCACCACAGGAGCTGAGGTCTGGAGTTTCTCCCAGGCGCCCGACTGGGGAAGCGGCAGGCCCTCGGAAAGAAGCCCTTGGCCCTGGCAGAAATCTGAGCCACCAGCTGGGCCCAGGCACAATGAGGCCATGGGGAGAAAGGCAGGGACAGCTGCAGCCCTTCCGAGTGGGAAGGACACTGTGTGGTGTCGCCTGGCTAGGGTGGACAGGCCAAAGCTAAACTGGCTGCACTTTTGCTCCTGCTGGTCTTTCCATCTCAGATGGGCCTCACCCTGGCCCTCTGCAGAAGCCCCATCGTCAGCACTTCCTTGTTCTTGAGCATCTGAGGCTGAACCTTGTGAGCCTTCCTAAGCTGACTACAAGGGCCCCATGGACTCAATGGCCCTTCTACTCACCCCTGTCCCTGCAGCAGGTGGTGGGAGTAATGCCTGAGACCCAGGTCCAGGATCTGCAAGCTGCTGCCTGTCCACTAGGTGTCAGGATGGGTTTGGGCACTCTGTGGGGGGCACTTTAGAGGGCACAGTACTAAGGGGTGTTGGAGCACGGGGAGGGCATGCAAGCCTGAGGGCCAAAGGCAGGGTGGCATCATCTTCCCTGCCTGCCTCTGGGAAAAGTGGCCAAGTAGGTGTGGAGGCTCAGCGGCCCATGGCCTGGATGACAGTCCTGAGTATGCTGAGAAGGCTCATACCTCTTGGCCTCCAAAATCTTGCCCAGGCTCTGAGCCACACTAGAGCCCCTCTTAGTCCATGGGCCCTGTCTTGATTGAGGCGCCTCATCAGCTGAGCACTGAGGGGGTATCCCACTGGAACTGGCTTCTCCCCTTCCCTCTCCTTGCCCTCTTCCTGATGGCCTGGGGACCTGTGTGGCCAGTGTGAATGGCCTGGGTGACCTGGGTGGCCTAGTGGCCAACGTGAACCACTGACAATCTTGTTAGCTCCAGATGCTCTACCTCTCATCCTTAGGGATGTCATCAGAGTGACAAAACAGTACAAAGAGGGATGGCTATCATTTTGAGGCCAATTATGGTATTCCTAAGATTAAGCCAGGCACTGGATTTGGCAGAGTGGCTCTAGATGTAATTCAAGTCTCCATATGTGCACACACAGCCCCATAGGCCTGGGAGAGGCAGTGGAGGACCATCTTCTAACCTTCAGCTGAGGCTCCAGGTTGACACCAGAGTTGGACTCAGCTGTCTCCTTGCACACCTCCTGGGCACCAGACTCTTGCTCAACATCTCACCAGTCCTGTTTCCTGGCAGCTCAACATATGGGAGGTTCCATCTTTCCGACCTGGGCTGCAGTTGAGAGCACAGAACCCTTTTGATCTCCAGCCTCAGTTGCCTTCCCAAATGATGAGCAGCCTCACCTGCAGCCCAGGGGTTTAGTTCTCTGGGCATACCTAAGAGCAAGACATTGCCCACCATGGTGAGGTCGAGCAAGGACTGGCTTTTTTGCTTCTTTCCAGCCCACCCCAGCCCACAACCTGGTTTTCCAGGCCCCTTTCTTCTCACATAAACTTGCATCCCCCCCACTAGTTCTGATGCTCCTTCTCTCTGCTCCTTCCCTGAGAAAATTCTGGAAAGCAAACCTCCACTCCTTGTCTCTGGTTGCCATTCCTCTGTCCTACTCAGCAGTTGCACTTCTAGAAACTCCCTTTTCCCTGGGCTCTGGTGGTGCGTGTGCTCCTAGTTGCTCCCATACCCTGCTCCCCTTTCGGGTTAGTCTGTGTGACCTTGAAAGTCTTTGGGACTAGAAAATCATGATAGTGGGGGCTTGGCCAAGGCTGTCCAGCTTTCAGGGTGTCCACAGACCAAATGTACATTCCCATCTTGTGGAACTGGGCAGAGACCAGTGACTAACCCTCTCTGGAGGATACAAGGAATCCACATGTTTGGAGACAGAAAGATCTTACCTGACAGGAAGAAAGGATCCTCTCAGAGAAGGTTCTGTTAACTTCTTTGACATTCAATTGAAATCAGACTGACGCCGCCCCACCTCCTTGACTGGTGACCTCCCTACAAACCCACTGAAACTGCCAGTATGTTTGGTCTTCCTCCCTGGGAAGCTACTCCCTGCTCTCTTCTGTTCTTGTCTCTGAGTGACCCTTGACTATACTGGACCCGGCTGGGCCTCCTCTGTGCTTCTCCCTCATTGGCTTTACTGCAAATATCCCCTCAGGGACATTTTGGAGGTAGCACAAAAGAGCACAGGGATCATTCTAGACAGTAATGAGAGGCACAGGGCCTGTGTTCAGGTTCCAGTGACTGGGACCAATGTAACCCCAAACCTTCCCTCCTAGCCCCCCAAGCCTATCCTCACTTGCATTTAGGGAGGAGGCTGGTAGGCCCTATTCCCAAGCCAGAATTCCTTCCTTAGGCTGCCCCCCCAACGTGATGACCAATGAGGATCATACACTCCCACACACTTGGCCCCAAGTCTTGTGTCTGTAGAAAGGCTCACGGCCTGTGTCCTTGGCTTCCGCCTTCTCTGAGCATACAACCTAGAGGGAGAGGCAGACCATGCTGGAGAGCCCCCGCGGCAGAAGGTCAGTCAGGTTTGCTCAGGGTATCTGGCACTCAGGCTGGCCTGTCCTATCCCCACCTCTGTGCTTCTGCTGCCCTTCTGGGGTTCCATGTAGGTCTGGCGGACAACACCAATGACCTGGAGAAGCGCAGGCAGATCTACGGGCAGAACTTTATCCCTCCCAAGCAGCCCAAGACCTTCCTGCAGCTGGTGTGGGAGGCTCTGCAGGATGTGACCCTCATCATTCTGGAGGTGGCCGCCATTGTCTCCCTGGGCCTCTCCTTCTATGCACCACCAGGAGAGGAGAGCGAAGGTGAGGGGCAGGGCAGGTCTCTGGGCTGGAAGGAGAGGAGGGAGGGCCCAGGATACCAGGAGGGCCTGTGTGACCTGTCTTCTGCTTCCCTTCCCTTCTGTCCTCCGGCACAGCCTGCGGGAATGTGTCCGGTGGGGCTGAAGATGAGGGTGAGGCAGAGGCTGGCTGGATCGAGGGGGCAGCCATCCTTCTGTCTGTCATCTGTGTGGTGCTGGTCACGGCCTTCAATGACTGGAGCAAGGAGAAGCAATTTCGAGGCCTGCAGAGCCGCATTGAACAGGAACAGAAGTTCACAGTCATCCGGAACGGGCAACTCCTCCAGGTCCCTGTCGCGGCGTTGGTGGTGGGAGACATTGCCCAGGTCAAGTACGGTGAGTGCGCCAATCTTCACCCACTGTTCCAGGGAAGCCTGCTTCCTATTTCCAAGAAAGATGGGCCAGAGGAGGCCCTAAGCAAAGACTGTCCACTAATGCACACATGCAAGGGGCAGGAGGCAGGATGGAGAGGGAGACTTTGAGACACAAAGCACCCCAGGACACCGGCTGTCCCCAATACCTCTGTGGAGTCTTCCTTCACCACTGCAGGGTTGAAACACCATCCCGGTTTTCCAGGAACTGGAAAGCATATTTAAGGGTGGGTGCTCCCCCAACAAAAGAGGAGGCCAAAAAAAGAGGGCTCCCAAGTCCCTTTCCCAGGTGGCCCATCAAGTCCATAGGGATCTCCCCTGGGAGAGCTGGGGAGAAAGGTCCATGGACCCCGTAGTCTCTGTTCACTCTGGCCTGTAGGAGACCTGCTGCCTGCTGATGGCGTGCTCATCCAGGGCAATGACCTGAAGATAGATGAGAGCTCCCTGACCGGCGAGTCGGATCATGTGCGCAAGGCAGCCGACAAGGACCCCATGCTGCTCTCCGGTGAGGACCAACTTCCCAACTGGCCCAGTGCAGAGTCAGGCCCAACTGGGGCAGTATTTCCTTTCCAGAAGGTTCTGGTTTCACCCAATATTTATCTTAGTGAGAAATGCAGTGTGAAACTGGGAGGAAACACCAGGGGCCCTTGCTGGGCCCTGTGAATAGTTCAGGCCATGCCTCTGTGGGCCTCTGGGTTCCTTTCAGGCCATGGGGTAGGCTTTGGGTCAATACAGTTTGAGGAGCCTCTTGGGGCTGACTCTCTGTCTCTGGGATTGCCTGGGGCCAACCTGTGGGCTATGAACATGTCTCCTACCAGCTGGTGCAAATCTCTGTCTCAGTCTCTGTGTTGCTGTGCCAGGCACTCATGTCATGGAAGGTTCTGGAAGAATGGTGGTGACAGCCGTGGGTGTGAACTCCCAGACAGGCATTATCTTTACCTTGCTTGGAGCTGGTGGAGAGGAAGAGGAGAAGAAGGATAAGAAAGGTGAGGCAACACTGGCTTTCAGTTTCCTGCACTAATGGGAGCCACTTGTCTTCATTTTCTGCTTGCTGGTGATCCCTTGCTGGCCAATCCCAGGCTATGGGGAGAACCTGCCCTGGGGAGTGGGAGGCTGTGACCTCCCTTCTGATGCTCTTTGGAGACCTCTCTTCTGGGATATTTTTCTTCTAAGAGCCAGCAGGTTGGGGGCCCCTCCAGATATGTATAATGGCAACTTCCCTTAGATGACTGTTCCCGGAAGGATTTGGGGTACCAACACCTGGGATAAAGGGACCCAGACACCATGGCTTTGGAGGATGCTCTGGGGGCTTTGTGCCCATCTTCAGTGTACATCCCCAGATCCAGATGGCTAGTGCCCAGTAAGGTGCTGAGGATCCCAGGCCAACATAGCAGCCAGGGAAATGGTGAAGGGCTCCTGAGTTCAGCAAGACAGAGCAGAAGGGACAGGACTCTTGAAAGGACATTCGGACCAAGAAAATGCTACTGACTGGAATGGGGCAGGGCCAGATTACCAATAGGTGATAGTCCCTGCCCTGGGGAGAGCAATCTAGGGCCAGCAGATTTCAGAAAGCCTAGCTCTATAGTGGCACTGTCCTCCCTAGCTTGGAGCTACCTCACTGTCCCTAGGTACAGCCAGTGTCCCCTCAAGTCCTCAGTGCAGAGGCTTATGAAAGCTATGGTGCTGCCCTTGGCACTCCCTCACCCAGGGGGGCCCTGCCCTTCTGTGACTCAGACCCACACCTGCTTATCCTTCCCCTGGCTCTAATTTGCCCTCAGGCTTCTCCTATGGCCCAAGCTGAGTGGGGAGTAGAGATTTCTAGATGCACACCTCCCATCTGAGAGAACCTATCTGAGCCCATCTACCAGTATAAAGAACCTGCACATGTGGAAAGAACTGTTAGGAAGCTGCTAGCAGGGCCCGGGGGCCAATATGCTGGCAGAGGATAGTCAGTCTTTGGGCACTAGAGCCAAGAGAACAGGTGGGGTTGTTATTCCCACACCTAGAACACATGAATGGATTAGCAGAGGGAGGATGTACCAGCAGCCTCAGCCCTGGGCCACCTCTTAAAGCTCCCTTTTCCTGGAGGCAGTGAGAAGGGAGCTGGATGAGTTGCTGCTGCCTAGAAACTTCTATGGGCCCTGTCTCCTGGCATTCTGGGCCTGTGGCTCCCTACACAGGCACTTCCCTGCTCCTGGCAGGCCAGGCATTCCACTTCTGTACTGCACTAAGACCCCACAGAACTCAGCCCAGTGTCCCTCCCCTAGTGATGCACAAGCAGATAGGTGGGTCCTGGGACTTGTCTGGGCTGAACTGGAATCCCTAGGCCTTTCTCCAGGGAAGAACAGTTGACTCTGCCTGGTGGCTTCTTGGCCCCAGCTGGCCCCTTCTACAAAGACCCCTCCAGGGACAACTTCTCCCTGCTGAGGCTCTCCTTTGGGCTGCTGGAACCTACACTCTCCTAGTATTCCTAGTGATTTCTTTATAGAATCCTGGCCACCTATTCTGTCCCATAAATGTTGGTGTCCTTCATAGCTGGGTCCTATGCCCCTTCTTTAAATTTGACCCACCCCTCCAGCCCCTCCCATGCCCTGCCCCTCTTGCTCTTCTCCAGCATCCTCAGTATAGGCAACTTAGAGGCCAGAGTGGGCCCACTTCTGGGGGAGAGGTATGCTGAAGGCCTTGGGAGGGGAGCAGGGACCACCATTCTGGGTGCCTTCCCCTCCCCTGCTGCCTCCCTGACACCCTGTGAGTCATTCCAACCTGTTAGGCACATTTGGAAGGTGCTCCCTATCCACCTGATGCCCTTGCCCTCTATTCTTGCCTTTTGGCCACGAATGCTTTGCACCCTGCTCCTTGAGATGTTCTCACTCCCCTCTGCACTCTGTCCCCACTCTGGCCTGCCTCTCTCTGCAGTGCTCACCCAAACCTGCCTTCCTACCTCCTTTGGAGGCATCCGCTGGCCCTGTCTGCAGGCCAGGTCTGTAGCCTGTCCTGCCTTTGGTCCCTTACAACTCAGGGCTTCCAGAAATTCCCTCTGTTTTGTTGTGTTATTGTCATACTATCATCCTGTGTTTATAGGTGTCTCATTCCCTATCTCCCAGAGGTGTCTGTCACCCCTGAACTGTCTCCAATGACCACTGGGACCCTGGGCAGAAAGGCCCCAATTTATGTTCCACCTCTGGATGGGGGGGCCTCTCTTCTTGGGGACCAGATATTCCAACCCCACTGCCTCAGAGCCATCTGGTACCTTGATTGTTCCTGGATCCCCAGCGACATGAACTGTTTGGGTGGTGACTCATAAATCAGCCCAAAAGCCCCTCCTGCCCTAGCCAGGTCATCTCTGGCCCCAGGCAGATGCAGATATAGCCCTCAGAATGTTACCTTCAACTTCCACCCTACCATGAAGCCCTCAAAAGGGACAGTTGGCACTGGGGGCTACACCCTCCACCCCAGGTCCTAGACAGGCTCTCTTGGGGCACAGCCTGTCCACCCTCCCCCTGTCAAAGCTAGGCCCCCAGCACTCAGGCCAGGTTTCCAGCACAGTGGTTCTATGCACACAGCAAGCCCTGTCCAATGAACAGGATGTACCCAGCAGGTATGAGACCCAACAGAGCCCTAGACTCTTGTTCTTTTGTCCCCTTAAAGCATATATAGAACTAATAGCAGTCCTTCCAGAGAATTCCCACAGTTATCTCACATAATCCAGGTATGGCTTTAGGACTGCACTGTAGAGCTGGGCTCAAGGCCCAGTGGGAAGCCCAGAGTGTGTGCTGACCGTATGCATGGAAAGTACAAAGCACTGAGATGTCCACTCTACGAGCACCAGAGTCACCCCCCCAGCAGCCTCGTCCTTCCTCTCCCCCTCCCACCGTCTGTGCCCCAACTCTGCCCCCATCCCATGCATGTGCATGTGTCATGGCCACATGGATGTTCTCAAGTCTCCGTGTCTGTCATTCCTCTTCCATTGTAGGCAAGCAGCAAGATGGGGCGATGGACAGTAGCCAGACCAGAGGTAACGTGCGCGCCTCACTGCTCAGGGAAGCCGAGGAGCCTGGGGGTGGGGGCCAAGGGTGGGGGTGGGGGAGGGGCCACCTACCACGGGGACAGGAGCAGCACCAAGACACCAGGTGAGTGGGCTCTGTGGTCCTATCCTGGCCAGAGAACAGAGGGGCACGCCTTGGGGCTACCCTGAGTCTCTTGTCCACAGACACTACTGGAAACCCAGGCCAACCACATAGAGGCTGGCTGGCCAACACCTAGGTCACTGGTATAGTGCTACATTGTCAGTGCCTGTGAGTGGGCACCCTGGGTCCACTTTGGCCAGAGGAGGAAACTGAGGGATGGAGAGGATGACTTTCCCAAAGCTCAGGATCCCAGTCCTGTGGGTTTCCCAGGTCAGCTCCTTTTTGGCTGAGCCCATGGGCCAGGACAACAGAGCAGCCATGTGAGGGGCAGAGCCCCAGCTCTCCTCTTGGCCCTAGTGTCTGGTGGGCTCTGACACTCCGTAGTCAGAAATGTGCCTAGGAAGAAGTGGCTGTACAGCAGGGGGTAGCCCCAGGAAGAGAGAAGATGTCAGGTAAAACCAGTAATCAGTTCTAGGTACCAGGAATGCAAAGGCGGTCCTGGTGTAGATTGGTCGACAGTTCTAAATACAGCATGGTGTGTGCTCACCCAGGAACTAAGACTGGTCAAACAAGCCAACTAGAGCTCAGAGGATAACTGGAGAGGGCATTTGGGGAAGGGTCATGAGGTGACACTAGGATACAAGGCTTGTCCCTGCAGCCATTGGGAGGAAGGAACTGTGGTGAGTGACTTCAGGCTGCTGGGTGGGGAGAGGGGATGCAAAGGTGATGGCTGTAGTGCTAAGAGCCCATTGCAAGGGGGACGCCCTGATTGCTGGGTCAAGTGAAGGAGACAAAATCACTCCAGGCAGTGCAGCTTGGCCACAGACCCCGGGCGGGTGTGAGGCAGGGAGGCAGATGGAGGGAAAGAAAAAGCTTGCCCACAGCATCCTAGGGAGCAGACCATTGGGAGGAGTCAGCCTGAGCAGGGAAGAGAGTGTACTAGGGTCCCTAAGCCTCCCAGAGGGGAGCAGGGAGGTGGCTGGGACACCAGCAAGCAGATGAATCAGCTTCAGGCTCTGGAACATTCCTTGGACCAAAGGCCTCTTCTCAGGTATTGAGATTTGGGACATTCCAGATCTGGCCACCCTGTCTGTGTGCCCAAGTTCCTTGTGCTTGTGTCTGTCCTCCCTTCCCGTGAGAGAAGCATCTCTCTGTCCTGCCTAGGAGAGTGCTGGAGCAGCCTGCCTCCCTCGGGAGGACCTGGGCTTAAGAGGCAAGAGGGAGGAAGTCACTAGGCTTCCTCTGCCATGTTAAGCTCAAACTTGTTTAAGAGAACCCCGTTGAATCCCATTTCCTCCTGTACGGGTGGCATGTATTTCCCTGTAATAGCCCCTCCCCCAGTGGCTTCTTTGCTCTGGCTGGGCCCTAATCTTGGCTCTGGGCTTCCTCTGTGTGCAGCTAAGAAGCAGGATGGGGCAGTGGCTATGGAAATGCAGCCCCTGAAGAGTGCCGAGGGTGGGGAGATGGAGGAGCGAGAGAAGAAGAAAGCCAACGTGCCCAAGAAGGAGAAGTCAGTGCTGCAGGGGAAGCTCACAAAACTGGCTGTACAGATCGGGAAAGCAGGTAGGGGCTGCCAGAGGCAGTGGGCCAGAAGCCACTGACCAGACCTGAGGGATACTGGACTCCTAGAGATAGAGCTGGGCCCTGCAGGGCCAAGAGGAAGGAATGTTGCAAGTGCTGTGGACCAGGCAGCCTGGCACTGCCCAATGAGCATGGATTCCAAATCCTCCCCAAGGCTCAGGCCATGTGCAGGTCTCCTCACCTGAGGCTCCAGGCTCTGCAGCCAATAGCCTTGAGGACCTGCTGGCTGGAAATCCAACTTCTAAGGGTGGGCTGAAATTGGCTGGTTCCCTTAACTATGCCACTCAATGCCAGGCACAGGGAATCTTCTCTCCTTCTCATACTACCCTAGGGGTCTTGAGCAAAGGCCATCCCAAGTCCCTGTACAGAAAGGCCCCATATCACCCAGCCAAGCCACCCAGAGCTGTTCATCCCAAATTAGAAACGAAATTAAAGAGCCCTTCCAAACGGCCCTGGCCTGGCTCATGTTGGCCACAGCCACAGTACCCCTTACCTCTTCTTCCCTCTTCCTTTCTTCCCTCCCCTTGGTGGCCCCTTCCTCTCCCACCTCCTGTGACCTCCGTCATGGCTGGGCAGGGCTGGTGATGTCCGCCATCACCGTCATCATACTGGTCCTCTACTTTGTGATCGAGACCTTTGTCGTGGAAGGCCGGGTTTGGCTGGCAGAGTGTACGCCTGTCTACGTGCAGTACTTTGTGAAGTTCTTCATCATCGGTGTCACTGTGTTGGTTGTGGCTGTCCCTGAGGGCCTGCCTCTTGCTGTCACCATCTCCTTGGCTTACTCTGTCAAGGTAATAATAATACTTGTAATTGATTCTTTTATACAGACCTGGAAATGAGAATGTGATACCTTGGACACAATCAGGACTGGAGAAGGTTGGGGATACCTCAGGGCAGGAGGGACTCAGAGGTGCCAGGAAGTGAGTGGGCGGTGAGATCAATGTCTTTGGCACTTGTTCCGGGACACAGGTGGGGGGGGCAGGAGGGCCAAGAAATAAGGGTACTGATGCTGCTTGCAGAGATAGGACAGGGAGGTAGAGGCCTTAGGACAGGCTTTAGGACACCAGGATATAGTGAGCAGAGTATGGGAAAGCCAGGGCCAGCAGGTGACCCAAGAGGGTGTTCTAGGCAGAGAGCTCTAGGGAGAATGGCTGCCTGGAGTCTGACTGCTACCCATTTGATGAGAGTCCTCATATCTTACAGGCCTGCTCCCTTGGTCCCCAACTGGCCATTAATGCCACTCATATACCATGTTTGTGTTGACCATCTCTACATCCCCTCACCCTGATAAGTAAATGACACAAACACCCCCACCCTGTCTGTGCCCTTTACAGAAAATGATGAAGGACAACAACCTGGTACGCCACCTGGACGCCTGTGAGACCATGGGCAACGCCACAGCCATCTGCTCAGACAAGACTGGCACGCTCACCACCAACCGCATGACCGTGGTCCAGTCCTACCTGGGAGACACCCACTACAAAGAGATTCCAGCCCCCAGTGCCCTGACCCCCAAGATCCTTGACCTCCTGGTCCATGCCATCTCCATCAACAGTGCCTACACCACCAAAATACTAGTGAGCTGGAGCAGGAGGGCTGGGGGCATGGCATGAGCTGTTTCAAGGGGCTCACTAGGCCCCTTAAGAACTTCTGAGGGGCTGAGGGCGCTTGCCTGGCATGCATGAGGCCCTGGGTTACATCCCCAGCATTGCAAAAAAAAAAAAACAGAAAGAAAGAAAGAAAAAGAAAAAAGAAAAAAGATAAAGAAAAAGAATATTTGAGCAGAGTCTTTGGGATGCTAGTCACTTTCCTTCCTGTCCCTGATGTGACAGGGTGCTCTGGCTACTGGGCAGGGCCTAAAGGTTCTAGATGCCCCTTCTAAGCCTGATGAATGGTGGAACAGCTGCCCACAGGGGTAACTTTGCAGCAAGAGCATGGCCATCCAGTCTGTAACAGGGCCTTCCTCTGCCCCCTGCTGCCACACCCTAGCAACACAGCAGCCACACCAGGCAGGAGCCAGGACCCAGGGGAAGCATGGAGGGTGCCCTTGGCCTGGGTGCCATGCTCGCTCTCCTCGCCCTGCAGCCTCCTGAGAAGGAAGGCGCTCTCCCGCGCCAAGTGGGCAATAAGACAGAGTGCGCTCTGCTCGGCTTCGTCCTGGACCTAAAGCGGGACTTCCAGCCTGTGCGGGAGCAGATTCCAGAAGATAAGCTTTACAAAGTGTACACCTTCAACTCAGTCCGCAAGTCCATGAGCACAGTCATCCGCATGCCCGAAGGCGGATTCCGCCTCTTCAGCAAGGGGGCCTCGGAGATCCTGCTCAAAAAGTGAGTGGGCGACAGGAAAGAGCCAGGGGTCCGGGAACTGGGAGCTTAGTGAAAGGATATGTGTGAGATTTTTTTGTTTTATTTTTGTGGTAAAGTATACCTAACATAAAACTGACCATTTAAACCACTTTAAAGTTTGTAATTCAGTGGCAGTAAGTATTTCACAATGGCATGCAACCATTACTATTGAGTTCCAAAATGTTTTCATCACCACAAAAATAAATCCTAGATGGATTAAGCAGTTACTCCCCATCGCCCACCTCCAGCTGTGGCAGCCACTGATCTGCTTTCTGTCTCTATGGATTTGCCTATTCTGTACATTTCTTATAAATGGAATCATGCAGCCAGGCATGGTGGCACATGCCTATAATCCCAGCTACTCAGAAGACTAAGACGGAAGGATCATAAGTTCAAGGTCACCTTGGGCAATCTAGTGAGACCTTGTCTCAAAAAAATAAAAAGGGCTGTGTTTGTAGCTCAGTGGTAGAGCACCCCTGAGTTCAATACCCAGGGCTTTAAAAAAAAGGAATCCTAATCCTGTACTAAGAATAATGCCCTCAAAATTCAATCATATATTAAACTCTTCTCTTTTGATAATTGAATAATATCCCATTATGTGTTTAAGACCACATTTTGTTTACCCATTCATCTAATTTTTTTACCCATTCATCTATTGATAGACACTAAGGCTGTTTTCACCTTTTGGTTATTGTGAATAATGCTGCTAAGAACAATCTTCTACAAGTTCATGCTTGAATACATGGTTTAAATTCCTTTGGGTATATACATATATCTAAATATACAGTATTATGTACAGATTATATATATATATAATGCATATATATATTATAGTAACTTTGGAGATATATATATATATATATATATATATATATATATATATATATCTCCAAAGTTACTATAACAAACACCAGAGATAAATCAACTTATAAAGAGAAAAGTGTTATTTTGGTTCACAGATTTAGAGGTTTCAGCCCATGGTTAGTTGGCTCCATTGTCTTTGGACTTTTAGAGAGAAATTCATCATGGCAGGTATGGGTGGTGAAGCAAAAACCACTCATTTCATGGCTGGGATGATAAGGAGAAAGAGGAAGAAGCTACAGTCCCAAAATTCCCCTCAAGGCCCACCCCAGTGACCTAAAATTTCCCTACTAGGCCCCACTTCTTAAAGTTTTCACCACCTCCCAATAGTACCAAGCCCTTAATACATAGGCCTTTGGGGACAGTACAGACCCAAACTATAGCATCTGTCCCCTTGCCCTCAAAGGTTCATGTCTATCTTACAATGTGAAAGGCATTCATTCTCCAAGGTCCCCAAAATCTTAATTATCCCAGCATTGCTCAAAAGTCCAAGTCCAAAATCTCCTCTGAGACTCATGACAAACTCTTAGCTGAGATCTCCTATAAGAAGAAAAAAAAAAGAAAGTTACATACTTCCAGGATACAATGATACAGGATAAACATTCTCGTTTCAACATGGAGAAGGGGATAGGAAAATAATAAGGAAGAATCAGATGAAAGCGAGACTAAAGCCCAGGGAAGCAAACATTAAATCCTAAAGTTCAAGGTCTGGCACTGAGGGCATACCATGGTGGGATGGGGGGGGCATGTAAGAGCTTGGCAACCCCACCCCTATGACTTTGTCGTTTACAGCCCACATGGCCTCTCTCCTGAGCTGGCTCTTCTAGCTTCCTTCAGTAGGCACTCCATGTTCCTGGCATCTCTAACTTCCTGGAGTCCCCACTGCATTTTTGGCTTCACTCTCACTGCTGCACACATTGCCCCATCAGGGGCTGTTTGCAGGGACTCTCAACTCTTCCACATACTACCTAGCCTCCCAGACTTTCCTTTGAAATCTTTGTGGAAGCTTCCATGACCCATAACTCTTACATTCTGCATGCCTGCCAAACCAGCATCATGTGGATGATACTGAGGTCTCTGTCACCTGGCTACTTGAACCATGGCTGCAGTTGCCCCTGAGTGCCTTGCTGGTGAACATGGAGAAACAAACCCCAGAGAAATTATTCCTTAGGTATTTGGGGGTGTGCATGGTACCCTGGGGCTCTCTTCTAAAAAGATTCTGCTCTGGAAAGTCTTTGAAACTAATTTGAATTTCTACATCTCTGAGCCTGTGATGGCTGTAGCCTCCACTTTCTGAGGTTCCCTCTAGGCATCCTTCCCATTGTCCCAATACAAAGTGCTTGGCTCCTTTTTAGCAGCACTAGCAATCACAGCTGTACCCCCTTTGGCCAGAACTTTACACGCACTTCTTTTCTGGCCAAACTGCAAGTTTTCCAAGTCCTTCCACTCTTCCTTTTTGCTCCCAATTCTCACAATAAATTTGTATAAAAGCAGCCATTAGTGCCCATGCCATAGACTGAATGCTGTACTTCTCTGAAACTTTCCCTGTCAGATAAACTAGTCCATCACCTTTAAACTCAGCCTTCCACAAAGTCTCAGGGCATAAAAAAATGCATCCGAGTTCTTTGCCACAGTGTAAAAAGGGTGGCCTCTGGTCTCATTTCCAACAGAATCCTCATTTTCATCTGAAACCTCATTATCATTTGCTGTCTGCCTTCTTATCAACATTCTCGTCTTCTGTGTCCCCACCAGAATCATCTGTTATGCTCTGCTTACATCACTAGACTTTCTAGCCTGCTCCTCCAAACTTTTCCAAAGTCCTTCTGCAATCCAATTCCAAAGATTCTTCTATATCCTCAGGTATAATCACAGTAAATGACCCACTTCTTTTTTAAATTTTTTATTGGTGCATTATATTAATGACCCACTTCTTGGTACCAGTTTTCTAGACGTTTCTCAATCTAGTCAGACTGACCTTAAATTATCATTTATACAGTAAGATTGCTGGATCATATGGTAATTCTATGTTCACCTTGTTTTACAAAATTACTGTACCATTTTATATTCCTTCCATCAATGTAGGATTCTAACTTCATCCTTACCAATACTTATTTTTATGTTTAAGATTATTATTATTATTATTATTATTATTATTATTTATTATTATACCATCCTAGCTGGTATGAACTGGTATCTCCTGGTGGTTTTGATTTGCATTTCCCCAAGGACTAATGATGTTGAGCATTTTTTTCACATATTTAGTGACCATTTGGGGTCTTCTTTGGAGAGATGTCTGTTGAAGTCCTTTGCTCATTTTAGAGTTGAGTTATTTGTCTTTGTTATGTTTTAAGAGTTTCTTAAATGTTCGGGACACTAGATTTTCATCTGATATATGATTTGTTAATATTTTCTCCCATTATGTGGGGTTTTTTCACTTTTTTGTGGAACTGGGAGTTGAACCCAGGGACATTCTACTTCCAAGCTTCCAAGCTACACCCTCAGCCCTATTTTTTATTCTTTATTTTGAAACAGGGTCTCACTAAATTGCAGATAGCCTCACTAAGTAGCTGAGGCTGGCCATGAACCTGTGATCTGACGATCCTCCTGTCTCAGCCTCCCAAGTATGGAGATTACAAGTGTGCGCCACCATGCCCGGGTGTTTTTTTTTCACTCTTGACAGTGACCCTAAATGCCTAAATGTTTTAAGATTATGATGAAGTTCAATCTATTTTTGCTGTTTTTGTGTATATGGGGTTTCTTTTAGAGGTGATGAAAATGTCCTAAAGTTGACTGGGATGATGCTTGTACCTATCTGTGAATATCCTAAAAGCCATTGAACTGTACACTTTAAGTGAGTGAATTTGTGGTATGTAAACTATATCTGAATAAAGCTGTTAAAAACTGAAGAGAGGGAGCACACAGCCTTGCCCCTGAGCACCCCTGTGCCCCCCTCAACCTTTCTCAGCCTACACACTTCCCTTTGGCCTTGGCCTTTCTCTTTTCCCCATTCCCTCTGCCCCACCCACCTGGCTCCTCCCATACCTCCCCTGTGAGCCTTAGGAAGAGCCTTCAACAGGATGCCCAGGGTTCCCTGTGCTCCCAGACTCAGCCTGCTCCCTACTTTCAGCAATACTGATCACCAGGTGAGGTCCCGCCTGGCTACCCCATACAGAACACTCTCCCTCCAGACAGCCCAAGCAAAGCCACTAATAACATGGGAGAAAGCCACCTCCTCCCCGTAGCTGCCCCTGCTGGGTTGGGAGTGGAGGCTGGGCTTGGCCTCCTCAGCTCTTTTTCTGATCTTCTCCTTTGGTGGACACTGTGGCTACAGGGACACTATGACTAAAAATACTCCTCACTGGTCACATGAAAATGAGTAAGTTATAGCTCCCTGCCTCCATTTCCCTTCATAACAGGGAGGTAGCAGGAATATTGATCTCCTGGGGTGTTATGAGAAAGACATGAGTGAATCCATGTTCCCAGGAAGACATTAGCCCATGGCAACTTTCATTGTCGTTTCCTTCTGTTCTTAAAACCAGTTCCTGCTTCACTAGTCTTCTGTGGTGCCTCCTACCTTAGGCTTCATAATTTTTCCCATCACACCTGCCTCTGTGCTTGAATCCTCCCAGTCATGCCTCTTATGAGAAGCTCCTGGGGTCATCAGAGCTTGGACTGAGAATTTTGCTACCTTATCTTGTCCCCACTTCATGGTAACATCTGATTGTTGGTGGCATTTGGTCTCTGCTAAGGTCCCACAACCTTGCCTGTCCATAGGACAGCTGCCATGAGCCTTGAGCTCCCATTTCCACCTGGATCTCTTAGCTGCCCAGAGCATATGAATGTCCAGGGGTTGCTGTAACAGATCACCCCAAATCTGGTGGCTTGAAACAATAGAAATTTATCATCTCATAGTTCTGGAGAAAAGAAGTCCAAAGTCAAAGTGCAGGTTAGGCTAGGCTTCTTCTGAAAGCTGTAGGGGAGGATTCTTGACTGCCTTTCCCAGATTAAGACAGTAGCTACAATCCCTGGTGTTTCTTGGCTTGCGCATTGCTCCACTTTCTGCCTCTATTGTCACATGACTCCCTCTCCTGTCTCTGTGGCCTCCGCTTTCTTTATAAAAACATCAGTCATCAGCTCAGGACCCACACTAACCCAGCATGACCAATCCTGTTTCCCTGTCTCCAACTCACCTCCATGCCTGTCCCCCTGCCACAGGTGCTCCAACATCTTAAATAGCAATGGTGAACTCCGAAGCTTTCGTCCTCGAGACCGGGATGATATGGTGAAGAAGATCATTGAGCCCATGGCTTGTGATGGCCTCCGCACCATCTGCATTGCCTACAGAGACTTCTCTGCAGCCCAGGAACCCGACTGGGACAACGAGAATGAGGTGGTGGGTGACCTCACCTGCATAGCTGTCGTGGGCATCGAGGACCCTGTGCGGCCTGAGGTAACCACCCCCTCTCTGAAAGCTGCCCTGGGCTTGAGCTTGTCCTGTGGGTGGAGGGGCTGCCTTTTCCTACATCCTGCCTCCACAGTATAGGCTTAGAATGCAACCATGAGTGGAAAAAAGCCACTTTCTCCCAGCCAGCATGCCTCTTCCTGCCACTGTTACAGCTGCCTGAATCCAGAAAGACTGGGGACTTACTTGGTCTATGGCAGACTTTGGGTCCTCCTGGGGGTCTGGCCAGATCGTCCTCTCCTCACTTGAATCCCTTCCTGGGAGCTCTTGCCCTTGACCCACATAGACATTTTTCAGTGCCCACTGGAGGCCTCCTCCTGCTTGGCCCCTGGGCAAGGTTTAGGCTCTACCTTCTACCAGAGGAAAGGGTGACAGTGAGATCCCTAATACCCACATGATCAATGCACCGAAGGGGGTGGTGAAGGGCAGGTAAGGAACAGTCCAGGGGTGACTGCGTTGGGAAGTCTGAGGGATGCTAGTACGGGTGACAGTGTAGGTGCTTCTCAGAACTCAAGGGTTTATTTAGTTGGCTCCAAATGAGACTCAGGACATCCATGTGGAAATGCCAAGCAGGCAGGTGGCTATAGGAGTGGAGAGCTCAGAGCAAAGGTCCTGGCTGGAGAGAAGTTCTAAAAGCATCTATATGTGGGTGATGTCACCAGGGCAGTATGCAGCTGCCACAGAGGCCATACAGGGAGAGGAAGCTGAAGGGAGCACAGAATTAAGGAGGGTTGGTTTGTCCAGCCATGACCTCGACAGTTGGAGATTACTAGAGACCTTGACCTAAAAAGATTCCATGGGGTGGCTATGGTTTTTGGATATTTAAAGAGAGGATATCCTGGAGAGATGCAGGATCTGGAAGCCCCCTCCCCTTCACAGACACTCTCCATTGGTACTATCTCGTGTCAGAGCCTGAAAACACCTATTTGTAAGAGCTACCTGGCTGGGGGTAGGGGTGAGGTGACAGAGAAGGAGAAGCTTCATACATTTGACCATATACCAAAGACACTTGATTTAGAGGACAATGCATAGTGGCCAGGGGTTCTTGTGACTGAAGTAGCCCTGTAGTCTAAGGAGAACCTTGGTACTAAGCCTGGCCAGGGAGAAACATGGATGCATGGGAAGAAAACTGCACCAAGCAGAGGAGGTCCAGTGAAGGCTGGAAGTGGAGTAGCCCCCAGGGCCAGTTATGGAACACTTCTTTTTCTAAGTTTTCATCTCAGCAAATGTCAAATCTAAGCAAGTCACAATAAGGATAAAATGAAGACCCAAGTTTGGTGGGTGCTACCACAGGGTTGGAGTTAAGGGCGGGAAGAGGCCACACCAGGCTCCATGACAGCAGAGAGGAAAACAGAGACAATTTGGGGGGGGGGGCTTGAAAGTGGCCAAGAGAGAGTCCAGGTGGTAGAGCACAGTGATGAGGACAAAGTGAAAAGACCAGGAAGACCCCCTGGGGAGGGGAGCACAGAGGGCCCAGTGGATTCCTCATGCCAACGTCAGGTGGGAAGGAGCATGGGCCTCAGGTTGACCTGCTGTGGCATGGATGCAGCCAGAGGATAGTCCAAGGGTCTGTGCCCACAGGAAGCCTAGACCCAGATAGTATTAATACCTGAGAGGGGCCTGGCACCTCAGACACCCACTGGTATGGGGCTGAGCAGGAGAAGGTAGCCCTATAAAGGGGGCCTTCCTGCTATCAGGCTGGAAGGCTGAGAGCCAAAAGACTGCCTGGGTGCAGAGAAGGGGTCAGAGTGCTGCACCCAGACTGAGGACTTGCATCTACTGCTTCTCAGGCTTGTCACAGCCACTTGAAGGCAGCAGAGGGGAAGCTCCCAGAAGCTTCAGGACAGGAGCTCGCCCACTCCCTCACTTGAAGGGGTGTTGTCTCCTTGTAGCATATGGCCTTATTCAGACTCCAAGATCCTCAAAGAGCAGAAAGTATACCTGAGGCTCAGATTAAGGAGACACATTTTGAAGGGGTACAGGGTACAAGCTTCCTCCCTGAAGCTGGACTCTTCCCAGGACTTGTCCTTACTGGTCATTTCTTAGGCCATTTGCTTCAGGGATCATCAGATCTCTCTGTCACAGCCTGAAATGGAGGCCCTTTCTTCCTCTCTGCCTGTTCCCAAACTTCCTTGGGGCACATCTAGGACACCTGCACATTTTTATACTCTCTCTGGGTTCAGTGACAGTCCCCAGGGTCTCTGTGTTTAACCTATCAGTACTCACAGAAGCCCCTGCACATGAGCAGGCTTAGGGTTGACCACCCTATCCAGTTCCTCAGCTCTGAAAGGCTCCTCCTTTCTCTCCACCCTCCCCTCCCCTCCATGCATCTGCTTCCCTCCCTGCCGCACTCTCAGGGCCTGAAGAGCTACATACGTCATTGTTTGGGAATGGTCCTTTCTATCCTCCCATCACTGGGATGATGCCATGACCTCCACAGGCTGGCCTCCTGGCTTCCCACTCTCAGTCCCAGTTGGTCTATTTTGTACTCACACTAGGGATTTCTTTCTCACTCCCTTATTCCAGAATCTAAAAAATATTTGGAAATAAGATGCATGTTATATAACTGAGCAATATTTTACCTCTCCTAGCAAGTAGATAGGTAAAACTTATAGCTCTAATAAAAAAGATGGATTTCTTAGAAAAGTGTCCTGGGTTTTGCACTGCGAAATAGAATGAATGAGAGAGGAACCCAGAGCTCAGCCCTTGGGAAACCATCAGGGTGGCCAGGGTTGGGAGGTTTCATTTTTCTTTAGTGTCAACACAGCCACCCTACCAGGCTGCTTGGTGACCAGACTGGTCCTGCTTAGTAACTCTAGGACTCAGTTTAGCATCTGGAAAGTGAGGTTGGCAGAGCTGGGTGATTTCTGTGGCCATCCAGGTAACCTTTCCAAAGGTGAATCTGATGGTGTTACTGCATAGCATGAAACTAGTGGTTTCTTCTAGCCCTTTTTGTGCTGCTAGGGCCTGGGTCTGAATGGTCGCTCACCCCTGGGGGAAAGGAAGCACTGCAGGAGGTGGGCTGAGGGATTAAGGGAGGCTCTTGCCCACCACAGACCATTTTCTGCACCTCCTCTGGGTCCACCCTCCACATAGATCTCCTACTGTCTCTTCAGGTTTACCTTGGGTCCTGCAGATCTGAATGTTTGAAAGGACACAGCCTGGACACAAAATGTTTTGCCTTCCTGGCGCTGTCTACTTCTCTGGTCTCTTCCAGGTCCCTGAAGCTATTCGCAAATGCCAGCGTGCTGGCATCACAGTCCGCATGGTGACCGGAGACAACATCAACACAGCTCGGGCCATCGCGGCCAAGTGTGGCATCATCCAGCCAGGGGAGGACTTCCTGTGCCTGGAGGGGAAGGAGTTCAACCGGAGGATCCGCAATGAGAAAGGCGAGGTAGCTCCCTGCCACCTCGATCCGCTGCTTCCTTGGCCCCCTCCCCAACCCTCCCCCCACCCCATCTGAGCTCTGCAGCATCCATGTACTTCCCCCAGATAGAACAGGAGCGGCTGGACAAGGTGTGGCCCAAGCTGAGGGTGCTCGCCCGGTCATCTCCCACCGACAAGCACACTCTGGTCAAAGGTAAAGGAGCTCACTTGGCCTCTCCCCCTGGGGTCCTCCAGCACCCTGCATGCTGTATCATCTCCTGGGCATCCTAATCCCATTCCCCAAAGGGTCTCCGAGGTCTGTCTAGAAAGCCCAGATCCTCGGCTTCAGATTCGTTTCTTCTAGAGACCAGTGAAAAGAAAATGATCATTGGAACAGACTGGGGAACTGAAGCCCAAGAGAGGGAGAGATGTATGCAAGTCACACAATGCTGGGCCCCTTCCTTCTACCAAATCTCACCACCCTGTATTACTGAGGGATGGGCCAGGGTGGGAGGAGCAGGACAGGGCTGTCCAATTAAGGCCTGGGGATTTGATCCCACAGTTGACTGGTCCAACAGTTGACTGGGAGCTTCCTTGACTGGGCCACTCAGGGCTGCAGTACCTCACATCTGTCAGATGGCACTAGCCTTGCCTTGCCCCATTCTGTGTTCCAGGGATTATCGACAGCACCACTGGTGAGCAGAGACAGGTGGTGGCCGTGACTGGGGATGGCACCAACGATGGGCCAGCCCTCAAGAAGGCAGATGTGGGTTTTGCCATGGTAAGCCACCCAGTGCCAGGTCAGCTCACCACAGCAGAAGGGACCTTGTGTCTCACAGATATTACCTTTATACTAGAAAGTCAAAACCCAATGTTAGGAGGATAAAACAATGTTAGGGCTGGTTGTAGAGTGCTAGACAGTCCTCTCACATCCTAACACTTGGGTCTGTATGGGCTCTTTCCATTAAGGGACACACATGAGATTTGTTTAAAGACATTTGACCTGAGGTGACAGTGTTCCTGCCTGCCGTTGCCCACATCCAGGCCACTCTAAGTGAACTCCTGGGCCCAAATGTGACCAGCAAAGTCCCAGTGCTTTCTTCCTTTGTGCTTCTTTCTTGTTGCTCATAAAGAGCTAGTTCTGCCAGATGCTGCCCACAAGGCTGGCCCTGACTCCACAGGGAGCTGGGCTTGGCCATTAAGCCTGGTGATCCTTATCCCCACCCTAACAGAAAGGAGTGTCCTTCTCTCAGCCCATATTCATTGCAGCCCACTGGGGACTCAGTCCATCCTTCCTGACCTCTGCAACCTAAAGGGCAGAACAGGCTGAGCTTCCCATGAGCAACAGTCACAGGGACAGATCTGGAATGGTGGGGCGAGGGGGCTGGGCAGCTTTGCAGGGCTGTAGCTGCATCTGCATTTCTGTATCAGGGCAGCAAGAATCCACTGTGTGGGCCAGTGGATGGGCTCCTGGCACTGCCAAAGGTATCCCATCTGGAACTCCCAGGGCCAGCTTTTTTAGAGAGCTAAGAACAGAAAGAACTGCGTATAGTGGCTCATGCCTGCAGTCCCAGTGCTTGGGAGGCTGAGACCAGAGAATTTCAAGTTGGAGGGTAGCCTGGGCAACTTAGTGAAACCCTGTCTCAAAATAATAAAAACTGCTGGGGGTTTTGATTTGTATCTCTCTGATTGCTAATAATGCTGAGCTTTTTTTCATGCATTTATTGGCCATTTGTTTTCTTAGTGCTGAGTTTATTGAGTTCTCTGTATAGTCTAAATATTAGTCCTCTATTGGAGGAATAGATGGAAAAAATGTTCTCCCATTCTGTTGGCTCTCGGTTGAGGTTCTTGACAGTTTCCTTTGCTGAACAGAAGCTCTTCAGTTTCATGCAATCCCACGTATTGATTCACCTTTTAGTTTGTTGTGCCTTTGGAGTCTTGTTGAGAAAGTTTTTATCTGTGCCTATGTGTTACAGTGTTGGACCTATGTCCTCTTCAAGGAGCCTTAAGGTCTCTGGTCTAATTTCTAAGTCTTTGATCCATCTTGAATTTACTCTTGTGCAGGGTGAGAAAGTGAGATTAATTTCCAGTTTTCTGCATATGGTTAACCAACTTTACCAACACCATTTTTTGAACAGGCTATCTTTCTTCCAGTGTATGTTTTTGGCCCCTTTGTCAAAAATCAATCGGCTGTAAGTGTGTGGATTTGTTTCTGAGTCTTCTATTCTGCTCCATTGGTCTATGCATCTGTTTTTGTACCAGTACTCTGCTGTTTTTATTACTATGGTTTGTAGTATAGTTTAAAGTCAAGTATTATGATTCCTCCTGCATGGTTTTTGTTGCTGAGAACTACTTTGGCTATTCTGGATTTGTTGTTGTTGTTGTTCCAAATGAATTTAAGGACTGATTTTTCTATGTCTATGAGGAATGATCTTGGTAATTTAATGGGCATTGCATTGAATCTGTAGATCATTTTTGGAAGTATGACCATTTTGATGATATTTATTTTGCCCAGCCATGAACATGGAAGATCTTTCCTCTAAGGTCTTTGATTTCTTTCTTTCTTTCTTTCTTTCTTTCTTTCTTTCTTTCTTTCTTTTTTTTTTTTTTTTTTGGTGGTACTGGGGTTCCTGGAAGCACTTCTACCTCCGGGCTACACTCCCAGACCTATTTTTACATTTTTATTTAGAAACAGGGTCTCCTAAGCTAGCACGCGTGGCTGGCTTCGAACCTGCGTGATCCTCCTATCTCTGCCTCCCAAGCACAGGGATTACAAGCGTGTGCCACCATGCCCAGCATTTCTTTTTTTAATGTTTTATAATTTTCTTTGTAGAGGTCTTTTACCTCCTTGGTTAAGTTTATTCCTAAGTATTTTATTTTTTGTGGGAAGTGTTTTCTGGATGTTTTGAGTGGAAGTGTTTTCTTTTTAGGTGGATTTATGGTTGGTGTACAGAAAAGCTTCTAATTTTTTAAAGATTGATATTGTATCCAGACACTTTGCTGAATTTGTTGATCAATTCTATAAAACCTTTTGGTTGAGTTTGTCTAAGTATAGTATCATGTCATCTGCAAATAGTGAAAGTTTGAGTTCTTCTTTTCCTAATTGTACTCCTTTGATTTCCTTTTCTTGCCTTATTGCTCTGGCTAGAGTCTCTAGTATTATATTGAAGAGAAGTGGTGATAATGAACATCCTTGTCTTATTCCTGATTTTAGGAGAAATTCTCAAAGTTTTTCCCCATTTAATATGATGTTGGCTGTGGGCTTACTGTAGATTACCTTTATGATGTTGAGGTATGTTCCTTCTATTCCGATTCTCTGCAGTGCTTTTAGCATAAATGGGTATTGGATTTTATCAAATGCTTTTCAGTGTCTATTTAAATGATCACGTGATTTTGTCTTTAGTTCCATTTATATGATGAATTACATGGATTGATTTTCGTATGATGAACTAGCCTTGCATCCCTGGTATGAAGCCTACTTGGTCATGGTGTATGATTTTCTTGATATGGTTTTGAATGCATGTTGCTAATATTTTGTTTAGCAGTTTTGCATCCAAGTTAATCAAAGATATAGGCCTGTAGTTTTCCTTCCTTAAACTGTCTTTATTTTGTTTTGGTATTAATATGATGTTGGCTTCCTAGAATGTATTTGGGAGAATCCCATTTTTTTTCTATTTCACGAAATATATTGAGGAGTATTGGGATTAGCTCTTCTATAAAGGTTTTATAAAATTCACTTGGGAAACCATCTGGTCCTGGGCTTTTCTTTGATGGTAAGCTATTTATTGCTGTTTCAATCTCTGATTGTTATTGGTTGGTTTAAATTTTCTATATCTTCTTGAATCAGTTTAGGAAGGTTGTATTTATCTAGAAAGTTGTCAGTTTCCTCCAGATTTTCCCTTTTTTTTTGGAGTATAGTTTTTCAAAGTAGTTTCTGATGATCCTCTGGATTTCTACATTGTTAGTAGTGATATCTCCTTTTTCAACTCTTATCTTCATAATTTGGGTGGATTCTCTATTTTTTTAGTTAGGTTGACTAGTGGTTTATCTATCTTGTTAATTTTTTCGAGAAACCAGCTTTTGGTTTTGTTGATTTTCTGTATTGATTTTTATTCACCTAAATCCAACCAGAATGACAATCATTCAAAACACAAACAACAACAAATGCTGGTGAGGATTTGGAGAATTGGAAACTCTAATACATTGTTGGTAGAATTGCAAATTCGTGCAACCACTTTGGAAAACAGTTTGGAGGATCCTCAGAAGAATGGGAACTAACTTACATATGATCCAGCAATACCACTTCTGGGTATCTACCCAAAAGAAAGGAAACCAAATTACCAAACTAATGCATGTTGATCTATGTTCATAACTGCACAATTCACCATTGCAAAACTATCGAACCAGCCAAGATGTCCATCAACAGATGAATGGTTTAAAAAACTATGGGATATGTACACAATGGAATTTTACTCAGCCATAAAGAAAAACACAATTACATAATTTACAGGGAACTGGATGGAAGTGGAGGACATTATGCTAAGTGAGATTAGTCAGTCACAAAAAAAATTTAAAAATCGGATGCTTTCCTTAATATGTGAAAGCTATGGAGAAATTGGTCTAGATGAAGGATATTCTACAGATGAGCAAATAAGGCAACCTGAGGAGATGGGAGGGGAGAAGAGGGAAATCCTCTAATGTGCATGATGTACTTTAACAAACATATCACAGTCAATCACTAAGCCAATCATGAGAAGGAGGGAGGGGGAGGGAATGGGGCAGGAATTAGGTAAGGGCTAACTGGGTGATGTGTGCATGTATGTCTCCACCATCTTGTATCCCAATATTTTAAAAAGCTGGGGGTAAAGTTCAGTGGTAGAGCATCCCTGGGTTCAATTCCCACTACCACCACAAAAAAGAAAAAACAGACAGAAATCTGGGTGGTCACATCATCAGCACCCTGTATTTAAAAGCAAAGCCCCTGCTTTGTGACATGCAATAACTTGCTGTTCATAATACAAGACCATATTGAATAAAAATGGGCGCTGTTCCCAGCTGGGAGGCCTCATTTGGGAAAGAAAGGCAGAAAACCAGCCCAAACACCCTGTTATGACCAAGGGAGGCTGAGGAAGCAGCCCCACAGATGTTGTGGTTGTGTTTGTACACTCCCCACTCAGGGCATCGCAGGGACTGATGTGGCCAAGGAGGCCTCTGATATCATCCTGACTGATGACAACTTCACCAGCATCGTCAAGGCAGTCATGTGGGGCCGCAACGTCTATGACAGCATCTCCAAGTTTCTACAGTTCCAGCTGACTGTCAATGTGGTAGCCGTGATCGTGGCCTTCACAGGCGCTTGCATCACTCAGGTGGGCTTCGGGGACTATCTGTCCCTCCTTTGGGAGGCAGCTGGATTCTGAGTGCAGTGGCTCAGGCTGAAGAGCTGGGGCCTACAGGCCTGGTTGAGAGCAAGTGTTTCTCTTTGCTTCAGATTCTCTTGATCAAAATCAAAATCACATACCAAAATATTTTCCAAATAATTCAGTGAGCTTTTTAGTATCTTTACAGTGTTGTGCAACCATTACCTCTAGTTTCAGAACATGTTCATTTTTCCCAAAGGAAACCCAGAATTCATCAACAGTCATTCCCCATCTCTCTTTCCCTGCCCCTGGCAACCACCAGTCTGCTTTCTGTCTCTATGGATTTGCCTATTTTAGATATTTCATATCAATGGAATAGGATAATTTGTGGCTTTTTTGTGTCTAACATCTCATGTTTTCAGTTTTCAGGATTCATCCATGTTGTAACTTGGGTCAGTACTTCATTCCTTTTTATGGCTACCAAATACTCCATTGTATATGTTTGTCATTCATTGGCTGATGGACCTTTAAGTCATTTCTATTTTTTGGCCATCATGACCAGTGCTGCTAAGGAATATTCTCATAAATATTTCTATTTAGACAGAAGTTTTCCATTCTCCTGGGTCTAGACTAGGCACAGAATGGTGGGTCACATGGGAAAGCTAGGTTTTTCCTTGGTGAAAGCTCTTCTCCTTTCTCAGTAGTTCCTTTCTGCCCATTGGTGAGAGTCCTGAATTTATTTTTCCCCCATGAGAGATGGTGAAGTTTGTTTGTCAATAGGTAGTTTATTTGCTAACCTAACTTAATCCTTTCAAATGTTTTTTAAATTGGGATCTAATTCACATGAACCTCACAATACCATTTAATATGTACAATTCGGTGATTTTTCGTACATTTACAATGTTGTACAACCATCACAACTACTCCCAGAACATTCTCATCACCCCAAAAGTTAACCCCGCACTCATTAGTAGAAACTCCTCATTCCCCTCCCCTAGATCCTGGCACCCCTCATCTTCTCAATCTATGGAAGTGTCAGTTCTGGAAATGGCATATGAACAGAATCATATGAGTCATGGCCTCATGCATCAGGCTTCTGGGAGACCATTTTTAAAGAACAGTTGAGAGGCTAAGGAGCAAGCAGGTCAGGTCCAGAGTTCTGGCTTCTTCCTGCCCCATGCAGGTGGGAGACAAGGCAAGCAGCCTTGGAGACTGTGGTCTACAGAGGCAGCCCCCTGTCATTGGGCTGTTTTATAGGCTGTGGTAACTAGCTGGGGCTTCTGGCCTCCTGCTAAGGATTTGATCTATACCTTCTAGATCACTGACAACAAGCATGAAAAGGGAAATAAAGGAATCCCGGGAAGGGAGATGTTATGTGTTGATGGGAATGAAACTTCAATGGCATCAACCCCAAACTGAGTTTCTTCCCAGGAGCTGTGGGTCTTTCCAACCCAGGCCTTCCCCATATGGGCTCAGGTGACCAGCCCATGGAAGGGTGACTTCCCCTTTTCCACAGGACTCTCCTCTCAAAGCCGTGCAGATGTTGTGGGTGAACTTGATCATGGATACATTTGCCTCCCTGGCCCTGGCAACGGAGCCTCCCACTGAGTCACTGCTGCTGCGGAAGCCGTATGGCCGGGACAAGCCCCTCATCTCTCGCACCATGATGAAGAACATCCTGGGTCATGCTGTGTACCAGCTCACCATCATCTTCACCCTGCTGTTCGTCGGTAGGTCGGCCCCAGAGCACACACACCACAGACAGTAGGTTGCAAGGCCTTCAGGACACTGTTGCCATCCCCTAGCGCTCAGGTCGTGTCCAGTACACACCATCTGTGTCCCTGCCCCAGCACAGGGTGGGTCACAACAGCTCTGGACTGAATGACAAAACAGGGAAATGAACAGGCCTGGTCCCCACCTCCCTATCACCCCTCATCGAGCACACCCTGCCGGGCATCCAGGGATTGTGTGGTGAAGAACAGTGGCCACCGATATGGGGAGCCCCTACCTCCTCAGCCTCTGCCTCTCTCCTCCGTCCAGGGGAGCTCTTCTTTGACATTGACAGTGGGAGGAATGCGCCCCTGCACTCACCACCCTCGGAGCACTACACCATCATCTTCAACACCTTCGTCATGATGCAGCTCTTCAATGAGATCAATGCCCGCAAGATCCACGGTGAGCGCAATGTCTTCGACGGCATCTTCGGCAACCCCATCTTCTGCACCATCGTCCTAGGCACCTTCGGAATCCAGGTAGGAGTGAGGACACAGGGCTTCAAGGCTGCAGGTCTCCCCTAGTACTGGCCTCCCTACCTCATTTCACAGAGCCAGGCCTACCCCTCTTCATTGTCCTATAACCTGTGCCCAGGCCATGCCGCAGAGCCAGGATGCATCTTCCAAACATCACCGGGCCACCTGGCTTAGAGCGCTGCCTTCCAGAGTGGTTCAGTGGGCCTTCATCAGAACTGACACCTCTCAGAGTTGCCAGAAATCGCCCTCCCTGGCTCCTTCCAGCTCTGCTATTCCCGTTTCTAACACGCAATTCCTTGATGTGAGACTGCTGTAACTCCAGAAGATTCTTTTGGAGATGCCTGCTGTACCCAAGGCTGACACGCCGACCTCTGCCTGCCACAGTGCCAGGAGAGGCTCAGTGTTCTAAAATATAGTGTCTTCAAAGAAAACTTGAGGCATAATAAGGGCCACAGATCAGGAGAGCAGGTATTTGCCATGCTACAAGGGCCACACGGAAGAAGAAATGCCCATCAGGAAGGAGCTGAGGGCAAGAACCTTTATCCTGGTTTCCCCAGGACAGTATAGGCGAGGCAGGGTCAGCCGACTTAGGACTGGCTACTGTAGATCATTTCTGCTCACTCTGGCTATCTGGCACCTGGCCTAGAGAGGAGGTTGGGGTATGGGTTCTGGACTGGTTAGTTTGTACTTCAACAACTTGCCCTTGGAAGCCCGGCATGGTGGCACATGCTTGTAATCCCAGCATTCAGGGGGCTGAGACAGGAGGATTGCGCAGGTTTAAAGCTAGTCTCAGATACTTAGTGAGGCCCTTTACAACTCACTAATATCCTGTTTCAAAATAAAGAAAAAATTAGGGCTGGGTATGTTGCTGGGAGGTAGAATGCCCCCGGATTCCATCCCTAGTACACACACACAAAAAAAAAAAAACTTGCCCTTGGGAATAGGACTTCTCAGAGGTGGGGGGCAGGAGGGAGGCAGGAGGCCAAGGCAAGGGGTTTCTCATGGGATCACTCCAGAACAAGGTCTCTGGTATGTGCATGCAAGGTGGGTATTAAAGCATCAGATTTTCAGAAGCTGGAAATTTGATCAATACAGCTGAGCCATACACAGAGGCCAGGGTCAGTGGGTGCCTGGGTGTCCAGCAGGCAGGTAGGGGTAGCATGGGAGGCAATGTACTGGTCCATCATGCATGCTCAACCCTGTGGCCAGACAGTCTGTGAAGCTCTTTTGGCACCTGCTGAGGGGAAAATAAATGGAAGAAGCCTCCCAAAAGGAAAGCCAAGTCCTCTCCCAGGGGGCAGCCTGTCTGCCTAGGGAGCCAGCAGCCTCTGACTCCTACCAAGATTACCCAGCTCTCACAAGGGCTAGGCTAGAGCTGGGCCAGTGGTCCACGCTAGACCCATTCTCTCCTGTCCCCTTCTGCAGATCGTCATCGTCCAGTTCGGTGGGAAGCCCTTCAGCTGTTCCCCGCTGTCCACGGAACAGTGGCTCTGGTGCCTGTTTGTTGGTGTTGGGGAACTGGTCTGGGGACAGGTGAGTATCTTCCTGGTCAGCTTTCTTACCCTTCCAGTCAGCTCTGCTGATGGTACCAGTGATGGGCAAGATGCTAGGAGTCCTGGCTAGTCCAGAGCCCTGCTGCACCAGCTCCCTGCTCCAAAGCCTCAGAACCCATGCCTGGGAAGTGTGTGTTCTGTTTAGGTGTGTGACCCTTTACAGAAGGGCTCTGGCCTGTGACATACCATAACCCAGGGCCAGGCCATGAAAAACAGAAGTATCAGAGAGAATGCAAAATACCAGGGCTGGGATATCACAGGGCCCAGGAAACCACCCATTGCTTGCTTTCCATGATAGCAGCCAAAGATCCCCCTCTAAACTTGAATGGCTTGGGGACTGGGGTGTAGCTAGGTGGTAGAATACTTGCCTAGCATGCATGAGGTCCAATGTTCCACCCCCAGCATTGAACAAACAAACAAACAAACAAAGTGGCTTGGAAAATGACCACATATTTGAAATTAAACAACCCCCTACTAAATAATTGGTGGGTCAAAGTGAAGGTCAAGAAGTATGATGATTGATGGCAAGTGAAAGAATCATACATCCAGACATGTAGGTTACAACTGAAATTACAATCTGAGGGAATGTGTAGCACCCAGTGCTTAGATCAGGAAGCAACAGCCTGGGTAGCTGAAAATGTTCAGAACCCAGGCATGCAACCAGCCGCAACGGCCGTGGGCACATAAAAGACCTCAGAAAGCATTTCTCCAGTCAGGTACAGTGGCACACACTTGGAATCCCAGTGCTTGGGAGGCTAAGACAGGAGGATCATAGGCTCAAAGACAGCCTCAGCAACTTAGCGAGACCCTGTTTCAAAGCAAAAATAAAAAGGACTGAGAGTGTAGCCCAGAGGTAGAATGCCCCTGGGTTCCATCCCTAGAAGGAAGGAAGGAAGGAAGGAAGGAAGGAAGGAAGGAAGGAAAGAAGGAAGGAAAAAAGAAAAGAAAGCATGTCTGCAGAGTGTGGGAGCACTGGCATAGAAGCTGAGTCCAGAATCCACTCCTCTCTGTGTCAATCATCTCAGGCTGCCATAGCAAAACACCATGGACTGGCAGAAAAAACTACACATGTTAATTTTCTCATAGCTCTTAGAGCTGGAAGTTCAAAATCAAGTTTCCAGACAGCTCTGTTTCTGGTGAGGATCCCCTTCTTAGCTCATAGCTAGCCACCTTCTCACCGTGTGCTTGTGGGGTCAAGAGATAAAGAGCTGGAAGCCGGGCGTGATGGCGCACGCTTGTAATCCCAGCATTCGGGAGGTTGAGACTGGATGATCGTGGTTCACGGACAGCCTCAGCTACTTAGTGAGGCCCTCTGCAATTCAGTGAGACCCTGTTTCAAAATAAAGAATAAAAATATGGCAGGGAGTGTAGCTCGGAGGTCAAATACCCCTGGGTTCCATCCCCAGAACCGGGGAGAGAGAGAGAGAGAGAGAGAGAGAGAGAGAGAGAGAGAGAGAGAGAGAGAGATGGATGAAGCTTTTGTGTCATAAGGGCACAAATCTAGTGAAATTGGAGCCCCACCCCAATGAGCACATGTAACTTTATCTCCTTCCTCTAAGTGCCCCACACTGGGGGGTTAGGAGTTCAACAAAGGAACTTGGGAGAACACAATTCACCCTATATCACTGTGGATTTTGTTTCTTGACCCACTGTGTCCCCTATGCCAGACACGGACCACTGAGGCTCTGCAGATGTCAGATTCTGTTAGCCCCTGGTGTTAGTCCTTAGGGATACTCAATCTCTTCATCTCATTTCCATAATTCTCCTCTTTCTGTCTGCCACCTTTCCTCCAGTCCCACTTGGGCTTGGTCGTCCTGCAGAGTCTCTACTTTCTGCAGCCTCAAATCCATGCCAGCCCCCTCCTGACCTTAGAGCTCCCTGTCCCTGATACAATGGCCACTAGAAGCCTTACCTGGGTCCAGTGGTACCAGCCTGTAGCTCAGTCCATCAGGGGCTATCAACCAGTCTTTTTTGTTTTTAACCTTTTTCAAGTACAAAATTAAAATATGTTCAAAGTGAAAATTTTTTCAATAGAAGTCTTTGAGCCAGGCACGGTGGTGTGTGCCTATAATCCAAGTACTTGGGAGGCTGAGACAGGAGGGTCTCAGGTTTGAGTCCAGCCTCAGCAACTTAGTGAGATCTGCAATAACTTAGGAAGACCCTGGTTAAAAATCAAAAATAAAAATAAAAGTTGGGTGTGGGAGCACACACTTGTAATCCCAGCATTTGGGAGGCTGAGACAGGAGGATTGCAGTTCGTGGACAGCCTCAGCTACTTAGTGAGGCCCTTTGCAACTCAGTGAGACCCTGTTTCAAAATAAAGAATAAAAAATAAGGCTGGGGGATGTAACTTAGAGGTAGAATGCCCCTGGGTTCCATCCCCAGTATAAATAAATAAATAAATAAATAAATAAATAAATAAATAAATAAAGAGGCTGGGGGTGTAGCTCAGCGATAAAATGTCTCAGGGTTCAATCCTCAGTACAAAGGAGGAAGGAAGGAGGGAAGGGAGGAAGGAAGGAAGGAAGGAAGGAGAAGGAAAGAGAAGGAAGGGAGAAAAGGAAAAGGAAAGGAGAAAGAAAATTATATGAAAAGATACTTAAATCCCCTCCTGGCCACATTCAAAAAAGACAAAGCTCAGACATACGAGAACTGGAAGATACATTGTCCTTACCCAGCCAGTGAGATGCAAAGCCAAACCTTCCCTTCGCTCCTGCCTGGCTCTTTCTTCCTCCTTCTGCCTTCTGAGCTGTCACCTTCCTTGTCACCTCTTCCTCTCTGCCTAGCCCCTGATTTTGGTCCTTTTCCAGATCCATCTTCCCCAGGAGAGGCTTTCTCAGGATTGTTGGCTAGGATGCTCACCCGAGCCCTGTTTAGGATGCTCACCCGAGCCCTGTTGTCCAGAGTTTTCCATTGGGACTGGTTGCATAGGCATACAGTATCCAGGTGTCTAGCCTCAGTCTCCAGCCCCTCTATGGCCCAAGCCCCTCACACACTGATTGCATAGACTCACAGGCAGCCCAAGGCTCCCTCAGGGGACCGCACTCCTCTCAGGTAGAATGTTCCAGGGGCTTCCAGAGCCCTCCCAGGAACTGGGCAAAGGCCAGATGTGTCTTTATTGCACAGCTCTCTACAGAAGCTTCTCCAGTTCTCTAGCAATTTTCCAGGCCCTTTGGCTGGATGGGCCTCGATGAAGGAGTCTGTCCCTAGGGAGGGGCAGTTTAGGAAGTGAGAGTCTGCAGGCCTAAGAGTGACCTCGACACCAGGCCACAGCTTGCAACAGTGGGAGGTGGGACCTTAGGTCTCTTCTTGACCCCATTGGAGCCTGCCCTCACAGCCACATATGCTTGTTGTCCCTTGACTGTGGCTCCTACAGGTCATTGCCACCATCCCCACCAGCCAGCTCAAGTGCCTGAAAGAAGCAGGGCATGGGCCTGGGAAAGACGAGATGACGGATGAGGAGCTGGCCGAGGGGGAGGAGGAGATAGATCATGCCGAGCGGGAGCTCCGCAGGGGCCAGATCCTCTGGTTCCGGGGCCTCAACCGGATTCAGACGCAGGTAAGCCGCCGTTTCTCTTAGCTCCTCTGAGGCTTCTGAGAGGGTAGAGAACAGACAAGCGAAGCCCAAGAACAACAAGGAAGCCCCCTGGCCTCGCTGTGAAGCAGAGGCACTTTGCCATCCTGGGCATGCCCACCACTGTCTGAGGCACCAAGACCACCTCTCCCTGACCCACCCTCAGTGTCCAGGTGGCTCCCCATAGTGGGCCAGCTAAAGGTGTGTGCTGGTCACTCCTGGATGTCTCTCAGGGGCACTGTCTGCTTATTCAGCATTCTCGGGAAGAAACACCCATTCAAAGGGCCTTTGGTGAGCCCGCCGTGTGACAGAGCATCACAGTTACTGTCCGAAGGCTTCATTTGGGAAATGGATTCTGCCATGGAATAGGTCTAAATCTCCATAAATCAGGGGTTGGCCAAGGCCATCAGCTCCAGACCTTCTGAAGTCAGATGGCCACAACTCCACCCAGAAGTAGGCACTCACGAAGCCTTCACAAGAGCCCATGTGCTGCTGCTGCCCTCCCCTCCGCCTCCATCCCTTCCTGGCCCACCTTCCTGCCAGAACATTACATACTCTGCCCACTGTCCCCTTGCCCCTCACAGTCCCACTGCCCAACACACCACTACATCGTTGCTGCTTCACAGTCACCCTCTGGAAGTGATGTGGACCCTGCTTGCCCCAGGGTGTCTTGCTGTCCTTTCTGTCCCTCTCTGTCCATTCCTTGTCCTCACCTGCCTGCCAACCCCACCTCCCGTTCAGCTCTTGCTCTGTCCTGCTGAAAGCCCTCAGGCCCAGTAGGGAGAAGAGCCTTTGGGGGACTCTGCCTGAGCCCCAACCCCTCCATCCCACCAGGTCACCCAGCGCCTATCACACTGCAGCCTCCAGATGGCCCTGACACTCTCACTCACCATCTCACCCTTATGTACGGCCCTGGCCACCTTCTATCATGTGACAGTCCCACTGCTCCTAACATAGGTTCAATCATTTTTCTCTGGAGTCCCACCAGCTAAAGTGGGGCCACCCAGCTGGGTCCCCTTAGGAATCTCTCTGGGCAACTCCCTGGGTCAGGGCCTAAGGCTATGCCCATCCCCCTTGATGTTTACCTCTGGCCTGTCACTCATGGCCAAGGGCTCATCCCCAATCTGTCTTTGGTGCACCTGGTCCTATGTTTCTTCCCAGTGTGTGTGGCTACTATACAACCTCCACTGGTCTGATGATGGGGCCCAGCCTGGAGACATCTCTGTCCTCCTTGCTGGGTCCCGTCTTAGCTCAGGTCACAAACTCCAAGCCTCCCACCTGCTCTACCTGCCTTACTCAGCTCAGCCCTTCTAACACTCCCCTCTGTTCCTGGCTTCTCTCCATTTTCCTGAACATGACCTGGCCATGGCCTTCAAGCCTTTGCCTCTTGGTGTGCTACTGCTCCTTCCCATCGCCCCCCTGTGACTCCAGTTGCCTCCCCAGATATGTGCCATGCCGCTGTGTTGCTCTGCTTGCTGATGAGTCTCTTCCGAGCCTCCTCTTCATTCTGCAAAAGCCTGCTCAAAACCCCCCAAGCCTCATGAAGCCTTCTCACATTCTACTCCCTCCTGCCACCATGGGCCATCTGTGCACCCAGACAAGGGCACTGAGACCAGGCATGTCAGAATGCCTTGAGGAAATTCCTAGAGCTGCAGAGTCCCCAACTTCACCTCAGACACTGGGATTTTGCAGGGATCGTTGAGGTGGCACCAAGGAAGTCCCTGTTGAAGGAACTCCCCAGAGGCCTGAGGGGCTTCTCTAGTTGAGAGCAGGGAGGCTAGGCTGGCATCCTGAACACCTACTCCAGCGTGACCAGGGAAGGATGTCTTAGGTTCACATTGGGCAATGTCACCTTAGCCCTGGCCAGGCTAGGACACAAAGGGAGCCTAGAGGAAGAAGGGGAACAGGCACTAGCACTATGACCTGAGTCTCCCCTCTCAAATGGGGATCCCAGGCCTCGAGCACAGTGCCTGGGATAAGCCAGGGGTGCAGCACAGGTAGTAATTTCTTGTTCCCTACAATAAATATTTATATGCCAAATTTGAAACAGGTCAAACTTTAGAAAGTAGCCCTCACATCTTCCCCAAGGCTTGCATGGCCACTTAACTGAGCTAAGAGACTAGCTCCTATCCCCCCAGTCTGGCCTAGGCAAACTCTTGCCTGTTAGACTTCAATTCTACAGCAGAGCTCAGAGCTGGCCTGAGCCCAGGAGGGGGTGCCGCAAGACCTTGCCCTCATCGGCCCATTTCACTCTGTCAATGCAGTGCCAGGCAGTGTTAGCTTTTTGACCAGCTGAGAAGGCTGCCCTACCCCATCCAAGCTGTCAGTGGTAGCCTAGCCACCTAGCCACCTGTGCATGTCGTGTCTGTGTGCTTGTGGCCTTCTGGACCTCACAATGCCACCTGGCTTGCGGCAGTGTGTCCCATCATCTGGAGTCTTGGTGTTCTGTACTGGTCTGACTGCATGTCTGTTGGTACCCATATAGATGTTTTACAGTGAGGGAATGGGGCCCTAAGAGAAGAGCCTGGCCCAGTGTCACCCACTGAGAACCAGGGCTGGTCAGGCTCCAAGCCTCTTGCACGTGGTCCTTGAACACACTCTGTCCCCCTCAGTAAAGCCCCTCTTATTTCTCCATGCTTCTTGCCCCTGTGGCTTTTCAGTTTGCCTTTCTTGTGTGGAATTCACCATACCTCTCAAGAACACTGGACCAAGAAGTTATTTTAGTGTAATTTTTAAAGACTGTCTGCTCCCTTTGATTCAAAATACCTGCATAAGAAAATAGAAATAAAGCCTGGGAGGGCCCGTTGGGTTGTACATATGCCCCAAGCCAAGAGAAATGTTTTCTAGGCAGCCGGCCCCAGGTGTCTGGATTTTGTGAACCATAAAATTGCTCCCCAGATTAGAGGCCCACACAAATTTTTCTGTTGCTAAGTAACCCACTACCTGCTTCTCACCATTGTTGCATACTAACATACCAACCCAACAGGGTGGCATTCCAGAATAAAAGCAAATCCTTCAAATCCAGGACAAGTAGTTTTTGAATGTTCATGATGTGGTCTGTCATTTTTCCATTCCATTATAAACCAATAATAAGCACCATCAACAAGTGGGCCTTGTTGCTGGCCTGGTGCTTGGCTTCAAGTGGTGGGGTGGTGATGATGGCAGGAGTTTCACCGATAAGGTTATCCCATGGGGACACCACTCAGAACCAAGTGAGGCCAATGCATATTTGAGACAAGAAAGGCACATTTTCTGTCCCTCCTCACTCTTGCTGCAGTAGCACAGTCTTCTTCTGAGGGATAACTAGCTCTGTAGCCTTGAAACATTTCAGTGTAGAGAAGAACCTCCCCACAGGATGGCATAACACCATCGCATCAGTCATCTTCCTTCCATGTGTGCAGGCACACACCCCAGGGAGTGAACAGGCTGAGCAAACAGGTGGAAGGGGCACTGGGCAGGTTGAGTAGAAGGATGAGTCTTTTCACGGTGTGTCCAAGACTGAAATGGCACCCATGTGTATTTTGGTTGGGGGTTTGTGAACACTAAAGTTGCCGTCTTCTGAGAGGCCCTGGCCTGTGCCAGATACTCTGCTGCAGGGCTTGGGGTGGGGTAGGGCCCCTTTCATTGACCTGAGGCAGGTTGTGAGTGTGCTTTGGGCTGCAGAAATGCATGCCAGCTTTGCTGTTCATGTCACCTAGTGAACTACATGGTACTTTCCAGAGATCAGATCCATCCTCCAAGGCAAAGATTCTTCCCACCGAGGTCATTCCCACAGAGGGAGCCTTGAGCACACCATGCTGCTGGCCTCCCAGAGTCTAAGTATGTGTTCTCCTGATGAGGGGGACACTTGATGTAGACATTTGACTTAAGTTCCTTGCAACCCCACTGTGTGCCTGATCCATCCGAAGCCCCAATTCCATAACTAAAAGTCCCCCTGCCAGTCAGTCAAAGGTAGGGTCAGGATATCCAAAGACCTGGGATTACAGAGCCTCCAGTAGGATTGACCCACAGGCTCTCGAGTCCCACAGACCCACTGGCCTTTAAATCTCTAAGAAGCAGAAGTTGTCTTTGCTCCCCAGTCCTCCTGTCCTCTATGCCTGTGGGTCTGTGGGAAGCACTTCTGATGAGACCAAGCATGCACTTTGGGAAGCCTTCCTCCTCTGCTGAAATCCACTCATCTGCAGAGGGTCCAGGTTAGCTAGCTCTGATGAGTTACAGAAGCTAGGCTGATGGCCCCTCCAGCAGATCAGGGCAGGCCAGCACAGAGAGAAGACATAGATACTCCTTCTTGGAGGAATGCGAACAAGGACAGTGACACTTGAGGGGTGCAGGGAAGGCCCCCTGACCCCCCTCCCCGCCACTGAGAAGTGGTGCCACTGGGAGCCTCTTTCTAATGGGAGCATGTCATATCCCTCAGGTGTGTTGGGGCGGAAAAAAAGGTTGAGAACTACCGAAGTAGGATAAGAAAGTATTACCAGACACAGGTACTTCCTGACGAGTGGCTTGCCACGAGCATATCATGATTGCAAATGACTGCTTCTGAAATGTGTGCAGTGTGGCCCACCTGTAACTCCCTCCCAACCTCACAACCACTAATCATTTGCCCAGCAAACCCTCTGTGGGTCGCAGCCTGTCTAGAGCCTCGCAAACTCCCGGTAAGCGTGGCCGACCTTGCCGAGGCTTTGCTGTCACGATATGTCCCCAGTGTGGCCCCTGTCCTCACCCAGCCCCACCCCCTGCAGTAGCCTGGAGCGCAGTGCAAGCCAACCTTTATCTCATTTTCTCTCCCACAGATGGAGGTAGTGAGTACCTTCAAGAGAAGCGGGTCATTTCAGGGTGCTGTGCGCCGGCGGTCTTCGGTCCTCAGCCAGCTCCATGACGTAACCAATCTTTCTACCCCTACTCACGTAACTCTCTCTGCCGCCAAGCCCACCAGCGCTGCTGGCAGTGAGTCTTGACTTCCCTTTTCTCTCATAAATGGCATCTCCGGGGAAGATAAAGCCTCCCCCACTCTGCCTTCTCTTTTTTCCAGTCTTGCACTTCCGCTCACCGTGGCTTTTCCGTTCCTTCTTTACTGCCCTGTCCAGTCCTTGCCGCCAGATGGTGTGTCTCCAAAGCCACTTCTCTTATGAAATGTACCGAACCACGGCACTACCAGGCCTTCCGTCCTTTGCTGTGTTTGGTTTTTTGGTTTGTGTTGAGTGCTCTTTCTGCCATTGGTTTTCTTTTCTCAAAATTGTCCATATGTGCCGATGGTTCTTCATGACCTTGGGCCTCTTCCAGTGGTGTCTGATGTCAGGCTGGGCTTTGCCCAGTGTTCTGTGGTGAGTGACAGGGGCCATCGTTTGCAGCAGAAGAATCCAGCCCACCTCCCTGGGGACCAGAATGGCAGCTTCCAGAATTCTCCTGGAGGTGGCTTCCAAAAGGATGCCACTGTCACCTGTCTCCAGGCAGACTCAGTGGTGGTGAAGTATCCCTGCGCAGGTGGCACCTGCCCTGTAGGCCCTGGCCCAAGTGACCAGATGTTAGAGGGGTCCTGAGAACTAGAGCTCAGAGGCCAAGCAAGCATGGAGGGAGTCACATTTCCATTTGTTCTCCAAGCGCCTTCGCTCTTTCCAAACAGGCCTCAAGAGAGGAGGGTATTAACTCCATCTGGTCCATCCTTGCTCCTCCTTCCTCCAAGAAGCCGGGAGAAAGCAATTCCTTTTGGTACATTTCAATGAAAAGTTCCCACCATGTTGGTCACCTTTAAAAGAGAACCCGGGTGCTGTCCTATGTAGGTAGAAACTTTCATAATTGCTCACTTTTTTTAATAAAGACAAAGGAAAGGCCACTAGACTGCTGAACCTACCACCCTATGGTTCCCCCAACAGGAGAGAATGCGGGGAATCCTGTGGGGTCCCTATTCCCACACTTACAACCTGATTTGGGGAACAAACTCAAGAGATTTCAAAAAGCAAACAGTAAACCTTCGAGTATGAGCCCAGACCCCTGCCGGGACCGTTCGATGCTACCTCTTTCCTTTCCTTCCAGTGAGTCCCCGTCGTCCCCGCAGACCAGAGTCATTAACTACGGATTTTTCTCATCACAGACTCTTCGAGTTTCTTTTGGCTTGATTTCTTTCTTTTTTTTTCCTTTTTTTTAGGAACTGGTGAGAGGTCCCCAGTGGGGGGCACCCCTCCTCTTACTTAGGGCCACTCTGCCCTTTAAGGAAAGGACAAGGGCCACCCGGGGGAATAGTACATGCGCGTGTGCACACACACTCCCCTCCTCCAAACCACAGGTTACACATATCTCCAGCTTATTCCTACACCCACCGGACCACCCACCTGGGCCACAAGTATTGGCTAATACCCATCATTGAGTCAGAAAGCAGCCAACGTGCCTGGCACACACCTCTGGGTCCCCACTGCCACTCTACCCGCAGAGGCCAACTGGAGTGTCAGCCAAGTCAGTTAAGGACAAGAAAGGTGCGGTGCCTCCTGCACCCCAAGAAATCACCCTGGCACGCATTGGCCAGGGCCCAGGAGGACAGCATCACTTTCCTTCCAGAGAAGTGAGGGTGAGGGGCGAGTGAGTGACCCTGATGAGCACAGGGGGACCTACCTCACCCTTTGTACCCACTGACTTCCTCTGTGTTTTTCTGCATCATCTCTCTCAGCACTTCTTGTCTGTCTGTCTGTCTGTTCATCTGCCAACCTGCTGACTTGGGGGACAGGCAACTGACAGGGCCCAACTCCGCACACTCCTCATGCCTTCTCCATAGCTCTGGACTGTCCCACCCCAGGGCGTCCAGGCCTCGGTGCCCTTCCTCACACCCCCACTCGGTGTGAGGCTTGTTCTTTTTTCACTCCTTCTGGATTCCTCCACTTCCCCCCTGAGGGCAGCCTCTCTTTCCTTCCTTGGCTCCCAGCACCTTCCTTCCTTCCCTCCCTCCTTCCTTCCTTCCTTCCTTCCTTCCATGGCCATCTGTCCCCCTCCTCCCCATCTCCGGAGCCCAGCAGCGCCTGGTAAGTACAGTGGGAGAGACGCCACCCCTCCTGCTGTTCATGAGTCATTGCAGGGGGGACCTGAGCAGCAGTGTGGAGCAGGTGGCCTTCTGAGGAGGGCACTGGTGTGAAGCCACAGGGGGCTCAATGTCCCAATGTCCTGACTGACAAAGGCGGGCCTAAAAAGCTCTTCCCACTGAGCAGCACTGTGGAGGAAGATGCTGGTTGGGACACCTGGCAGCTCCAGGGGGGACATGCCTGTTTCTGGAAGCCACTGACCAAAACTGCTTCCTGCCATCCTCACCGTACACTGGTTTAGACCTCAGAGCTTGATCCCCACTCTGATTTTCGAGGACCCTAAGAAATCACCAAGCCTGGGATCCCCATAGGTATCCAGGCCTGGCAGAGCAGAGACTAGACCTGGCCTTTCCTCTTGCCTTGGAACATCCTGGCAAACCAGAGCTGTTCTGAAGGAAAGCAGGGTAAAGGCTGTGACAGCTCTCCTAGACAAGAGGCAACACTGTATGACATATTATGGTCACAGACTGCCCCAACTAGGCCCTAAGGTTCCATAAGCCACAAGGTTTCCTAAGGGAAACCCACAGTCCCATACTGAGGATTTTCTATCCTCTTCATCAGATCCAACCACTCTGCCTTTCAGCCCCCCAGAACTCAGGGAACTGTGCCTACATCTCTCAGGGCACTGCAGGAGCTTCATGTTCAAATTCATTGCCACTAAGGGCCTCTTAGGGTCTAAGGAACTCTAAGAGCCAGACCTCTGGCTCTTCTGAGAGAAGGGCTGCTCACACTAGGCCCTCAGAGCCAATGAGAGAAATTAACAGAGGATGTCCTCCAATTCAGAGGGAGAAGAGACCCACATGGCATGTGTGTATATGCCTCTGCTGCTTCTGGACTCAGGAGTTCCCACACAGTGCTCGCCCCTCCTCTGCCCACAGACAGCACTGTCAGGCTGCACCAGCTATGACTCCAGACTCCCAGTACCAGGATGGCCTTGGTGGCCTCCTCCCTGTTGACAGCCATTGCTCTTCCCATCACAGCCATTTCATTCATGATCCCCCAGCCTAGGGTGGAGTACCCATCCCTCCACTATAGCTACCTCATTTCACTTGACTTGGGCCATGCCCTTGTGGCCAGCCTATCTGGGTAGCTCAGGAAAGCAGGGGGCCAAGGATATACTATCTGATATCCTTGTTGGGATATCAGTCCTCCCCATCCCATCCCAACCATACACTCACAAGTTGACACTGCAGGAAGCTCAGCATTTCTCTCCGGGTTTCTGTCAATATCCTCAAAGTGTGGCCAGAGGTGGGATGCTACAGCCACTGGGGTTCACTGACAAGGAGTGAGCCCAAGAGGGCGAATGACCTTTGGAAAAGCAAACCTAGATCCTGGAACCTCCAAAGCCTCTCTGTGGGATCCAGTGGCCAAGACTTCATTTGTGTCTGTTTTCCATGGGAACATACAGCCAAACCCCAGCCCCTCCCCAGCCACACACCTAAAGTCTATTCCTCAGCACTGCACTGCACCAAGATGGTTCTCCCTTCCCAACTGGCAGCCAAGCCTAGCCTGCCATTCTTGCAGCAATGCTGGGCCTTTATACTCGAACGTTTACTGAGGTGATAGTTCAGGAGATAGCTGATGTTCCAGACCAGCAAAGGGGTGGGGCCGGCCGGTGGGTTTGGTTTTATGTGGCCAGAGGGCTTCCTCTGGGCATTTAGTTCTGATCAATCAAGTGGAAACAGATAGCAGTAGTTGCTTCATGTTAATTGGCTTTTGCAACATGAAAATATTTTATCCAATGGGCTGCTTTGCTTGGACACAGGTTCCCCAGAGCCCAGTGGGAAAGTATTTGTTCCACATTCACAGAACCATGGTGGAAGTAAGAGGCACTTGGATTCTGGAGTTTGCTCCATTGTCCAAAAGTTAATTGATGTTGAACCAAATCTCCCCACTTGGCTTTCTGGGACTAGTGTATTAGCATTTTTCTTAGGTATTTGACAGTGTGACCACTGTCTCTGCAGTGGGAAATACATTATTCCCCCAATGGCGGTCCTGCCCTGCCCCAAGTCTTCCTGGAACCACGGGTCCAGTTGCAGGAAACAATTTCCAGGACATCTCTAAAGCACATACCAGAATGGAGCCTAAGGAAAGACCCTTGGATCCCTAGTCCAGGCTCTTCCAGGCAGCACCTTGAGTACTGATTCACAGGCTGGGAGCCAGGGCCTGAGAGCTCATGAGATTTATTGGAGGTTTTGCAGCTGGGCTCAGCTATTAAGAGAAGCAGAGGCTCAGGAGGCACTTCTTTCTATGTCCTCTATAGTCTAACCACCTGAAAAGCCTGAGCTCAGCGCTGACATCAGGAACACAAGTCTGGGTTAGCATGGTCCTGGGCACAGTATGCATGTGGAGGATGGGAGGCAATTTTTCCCAACCAGAAGCTAGTAGTTTGGGGTTGCCAATGTACATACAGCCGTGCCTTTAGTTTCTGGCACGATCCCTTGGTGAAGTGGCCAACTCTGGACTTCCCAAGTTCATTTTTCTATTGAAGCCCCCAATGTCCCCATGGGGAGGAAAGAAGTCTTACTCTTGCTGCTCCCCCAACACGGAGAAATGAGGCCTAAGCTGGCTTTTCCCAAATTTCCAGGCTTTCTGACTTTGGCTCCTCATTGCCTAGATGCCAAGGCAGCTAACAGATTCCTGCTCCCAAAGAAGGCTCTGGACTAGTGGTTGGTGCAGAACAGTAGAAAGGTAGGGAAGGTGTCAGACAAGAAGGCCCCAAGCTCCATGAGCCTTGGTGGCTAAGACCAAGAAGCACTCCAGCAAACGAGAAGGTGTCAGGCAGTTTCTGCTGTTTCTGTCATCATTGTGGTTCAGGAACTTTTACTTTTCTTTTTCTTTTCCATTCCTTCTAATGGGGTGGTCAGTCCCTCAGTCCCTCGCTTGTCTCTGCTTCTGCATCCCCACCCCCACCCCGCAACCTCCGCATCGCAAACCCCAGCACTGAAAGCCTAAGCAAGGGCATGGCACCCTCCTCACAAGAACAGATGGGGCACTTCCACCCTGGGCACCCATCAGTGGCATCCCACGCTTCCCTTCTGCTTTGGCTCAGGGGGCCAGGGTGGGCCTTGGTCTGCAGCATCACCAGCTGGGTAAGGCTCACATCACCCATCCAGGTCAGCTGCCCGTTGAGCCCCATGTGCCCTGCCATCTGAGGCAGCAAATGACAAGCAGAGAAGGGAGCTAAGTGCAGATGGTCACAAGCCCCAGAGGGAAAGAAGGCAAAGGCATGGAAACATTAGAGAGTGCTGCTCCGGGTCCAGTCTCTCCAAGACTGTATATTTGAGCTGAGCTCTGTGTGAGGAAAAAGGGCAGCCATGGGTCTGTCTTGAGGAAGAACAGTCTAGGACAGGGGTCATGGCCCAGTGGGGCTCAGAGGCTCCTGCTTGGGGTGTTCCTGGACAGCTTCAGCTAGCTGGTTATGGAAAAGTAGGTGGATATCCTCAGGGAGAAGTGGAGCCATCTCAGGAGACAGGTATCCACCTGGGTGGGCCCTAGACATTCTGCACCTGTTCACTGAACCTACTGGGTGCACATTGCTAGACACTGAGATCATCGGTGAAGGCCATGGTCAGATCCCTGTCCCCAGGGCACTTAAGTTGAAGCAGGAGGAGGAATGGGAGAGAATAATGGGGTAGGGGGCACATTTGAAGGGGAGTGGTGCCAGGGAGCAAAATGAAGCCAAACAGGGTACTGGGGTACTAGGAGAGACAGGGAAGGTTTCCTTAGGAAATGATGAGGGAAAACCCTGAGGCTTACTAAGGAAGTGCCTTCTAGGCAGAGGGAACAGCCAGTGCAAAGACCCTGAGACCGAGATATGCCAGAGGCTGGAGAGAATCAAGGAAGACAGAGTGAGCAGGTCCAAAGCAGGCCCCAGGCAGGACTTCTGGTCTTCCTCTGCTGGAGACACAGCTTTTGGAGGATTTGCATTGGCAGAGGCTCTGACACACTCTGGCTTTCACTGGAAAGGATTGCTCAAGCTGCCATGCCAAAAATAGACAGTAGGGATCGAGGGTGGCAGTAGAGAGATGATTGTCACACCAGGCTGTGACAATCAGCCTGGGCTTGACATGGTGGTGGTGGCAGGGGCAGGGGCAGTGGAGGGGTATGAACTGGCAGATCCTGGAGGTCATTTGAAAGGAGGAGGAACAAGGTTGGTGGGGGCTGGGGCCCTGGGTTTGGATCTGATTAAGTTCAAGAGCAGCTTAGATATCCAGGTCTGGAACAGGAGATTGGCAAACAGGTAGAATGGAAGGCCCCTGGCAGATGAGAGTACCTAGGCCAGGCAAAGAGGAAAGGCTAGCAAAGCGGCTGGAAAGGACTGAGGGGACATGTGGGAGGACTGAGTACCCTGCTGTGTCAGGAACAACTGGAGCACAGGAAGAAATAAAGAACCAACCTTCTCTGGAACCCTGGCCATGATAGGGCACAGAAATGTGGGGCAGCAGCTAGAAGAGGCTGCAGGACTGAAAGGGGGTAAGATAGACAAGTGAGTGATCTAGACAAGGGCAGGGGAGATGACAGGAGTGACATCCTAGAGTGTGTGTTAGGACAGTGAGTCCCATCACCTCACGCCAGTAAAGCGAAGCTAGGGAAGAGCTGCCCACCCAGCCTGACCCCCTTCATCTTCCCAGGCCTCAGTCAGAACCCCAGGACTCATCTTTCCTAGAAGCTGCTTTTATTTTTTCCTTTAAAAATTATCTGCCAGGCACAATAGCGCACATCTGTAATCCCAGTGCTTGGGAGGCTAAGACAGGAGGGTTAAAGGTTTGATGCCAGCCTCGGCAACTTAGTGAGACTCTCAGCAACCTAATGAGAGTCTGTTTCAAAATAAAAAATAAAAAGGGCTGGGGGTGTAGATCAGATGTAGAGCCAGGTGTGGTGACTCACACTTGTAATACCCGTACTTGGGAGGCTGAGACAGAAGGATCATGAGTTTTATTCAAAACAAAAGAATAAAATAGGGCTGGGGGTATATCTCAGAGATATAATGTCCCTGGGTTCCATCCCTAGTACCACAAAAGAAGTAGAATGCCCCTGGCTTCAATATGCAGTACACAGAGACACACACATACACACACACACACACACATGTGCATGCACACATGTATGTATATACTATACATATTATATATCATAGTATATATCCTACAAGTATATATCCTACAAGAAAGTGGGCTATGGAAAGCACAGTTCAGTGAACACACAGAACCTAGGCCAGTTCCGTCACCTACTGGAATGTTTGGAGTTAGGCAGTGGAGCAACAGGGCCTGACTCAATAAGCAGAAAGAGCTTGGAAATGTCAGCTGGAAAAGAAAGAGTGCAGGCTACAGCAGGGACATAAGACCTTAGGAGGTGTGCACCAGGCTCCAAAGAAGGATTGATGCCCCAGACAGACAAGGTCCCCAGGACCCTTGAGGAGCCATGGCAATAGTGAAGGAGGGGAAGAGCTCTAACGTGGAGGATGTTTTGGAATTAAGGCCCATAAGACATGCTGTTGCAATTATACATCACAGGGTAGGGAATCAAGGTACCTTTAGGTTTGGTGTCCAGATGGACTGATGAGCCATATATACCACTGCAGTCTTGAAGGCTGCGAGGACCCCTTGGGAAAAGTAGAAAGGGAGAGGCATCTTAGGAGCCTAAGGAGGGGAGGCCAACACCAGCCAAGGTGCTGGGGCAGGGCATGGGTTCTGCTCGGTCTGGCTGTGCCTTTGCTGGGAACACTGAACTCCAGGCCCAGTGGAAGGAAGATTGGGTCCATGAGCATCCAGTATGAACCCAATCTTCCAGGATGGGTCTCTTTTAGAAATGTTTGTTGGTTTTCACTGAACCAGTTTCCCATGAATTGCCTACACTCTTAGGGAAGGCTAAAAACGTCCCATCAAGAGACCAATACCAGACTATTTTTTTCATAGCCCCAGATTTGAATGCAGGGAAAATAGAAGCTGGAGAGAAAAAAGCTGACTCACCATCATCTGTAAAAGACTCATGCTGACTTAAGCCCAGTTTTGAACCCAGAACATTGGAGCAAGGTGGCTCTCTCATCCTGGGGCACCTGTGCTTACCAGACATTCTGTGCTTGGGCTCTGGTGGTAGGCAGCAAATAAGGCAGAACACCTTATTAACAAGGTGGAGCATCTGGGAGAAGCCTGCAGGGCCAGAGAGCAGCAGCTGCAGAAGCAGGGAACAGAAGATGAGGACTGCCCTGTGGTTTTGGTCACCCTTTGCAGAGAATTCAGCCAAATACAAGGAGATATTTGGATAGGTTTGAGCAGGGGCCTGGCCTGATCATGTGATCCAGGTCCAAATGAGGCCACTTGCTCAGCAAGGAGAAGGCCATGGCCAAGATCCTGGGTGCAGGGCCAGCAAACTTACCAAACGCACTCCTAGGGTCAGCTTTTTCTCTTTTCTGTGACTCAATGGGTATGACAGCTGGAGTAGGTGATGTCCTGGACATCGACCCTCCAGTCCTGTGCCAGAAACCTACCTAATTAGGTAACATCTGAGTTGGCTATGAAAAGTAATTCTATTCTTTTCATTAAAGATACCAAATGATTCTCAATTTCCTCATTCCCCCTATTTCTGAAACCAGTCTGAGATAAAGGCCTGAGAGAGAATAGCTGACCATTTGTAATCTGGTAGATGTGGCTCCAGTGAGTCCAGAGAAAAATCCTAACTGGATTTTAAATACGGCACAAGAAAACTCCAATTTTATGAAGCTTTTTGGCTTGCTTTTTTGCACTCCAAAGGCTATGAGGTTTGCTTCATTTAAAGTGATTTAGGAGCACTGTGCTTGCCCAGGCTGAGTTGTTAGCACTGAGGTCCAGACTCTGGGGGCTGAAAGGGACTCATTGTAGTCAGGGTGATTCATTGTCTAAACTAGGGGCTGGCCAACTGTTCCTACAAAGGGCCAGAGAGTAAATATATTTCACTTTTGGGGCCAGGTCTCTCTTGCAACGACACAACCCAGCTCTTGTAGCTTGACAGCAGCTATGGGCAATGCATAGATGAATGGACATGGCTACGTGCCAATAAAACTTTATTTACAAAACTGGCAGGGATCCAGAGTTAGCCCTCTGGCCATAGTTTGGCAATACATTATCTGAAATAAGAAAACCGAATCCTTGGACCTGGAAATGACATTAGAATTCATAAATATCCACCTCCTCACATAGGCTAGAAGCAGGGACTGTTCTAGAAGCAGGGGCCAACTAGGGCCGGGCAGGCCAGCACACTTTCCACTGCCCCACAGAAGGGCAGTTGGACCATCTTTGCCTTGGCAGTAGGGCCAACTGGCATTGGTGGCTGTACTGATGCTGGAATGTGCAAGGCCCAACAGAGACGTAGCCATCAACTCCTGGTTCTAGAAGCATGAGGGAGCCTAAACTGTGGACCCAGAGAGGTGGCAAAGAGAAGCAGCAGCCTTGTGGGTTGTAAAACCAATGAGACTTGAGTTTGTGTGAGTGAAGGTGAAGGAACCAGAAGAGGGAGGGGCTAATTGTTGGAGCAGGGTCCCACATCAGGATTCAAAGGTGTATGAGCTTGGCAGGGGTAGAAGGACCCAGTGGTAGGGGAGTTTAGCGAATGGTGGGAAGCTCTTCCCTGTGTGGCGCTGTGCTAATGTGAGGACTGGAGACACACAAAGAGATGGCCAGGACATATGTAGAGTATGAACAAGTCCAGAGATGTCTGAGTGGAAGAGTATGGAGGAGGGGGAGGATACAGGTGAGAGATGTTGGAGGCGCAGGTAGCAGCAGATTGGAAAGGGTTGCTGGTGGCCTCAAGCACACAATCAGACCCAATCACATGGTACACCAGAGCAGCCTGGACAGGGGCAGGCTTAGTGGATACAAATCAATAGTGTGGCCACTTTTAGTCTTGGTCTGCAAGTAGGGGACTGGCAGGCTGCTGAGCCTGGACTTATGAGGAGTGGCCTGGGCCACAGTCCCTGCTTCTAGCCAGATAGGCTCCAAAACCGTGGCCAGAAGGAGGAGAGACAAGCCAGAACTCCAGGGCACCCCAGGACAGAGTAGGAAGCAGTAGAGGAGGTAGGGCCAGAGTAGCTAGTAAGGCAGAGGAGGACCAGCAGGAGCAATGTCAGGGAGCATTGAGAAGTCTTCAGAAATTACTTAAAACCGTTAGGCAAGGCACAGTGGAGACCTCACTCTCTAGCATCCTCCCTTTTCAAATCATCTTTCTTTTCTACCAAATTGGAAATTAGACTGGGCATAAACCCCAGGGGCCACCTAAGCCAGTCGTGATCCCAGGCAAGAGCCTAGTGTTCCAGAATATCTGCCCAGGCCAGCCATGTTTCTTGCATGCACATCAGTTGACAAGACCGAGGCCCAGACCTGCAAACCCTTACCACAGTCCAGCAGAGCAGCCCCATTTTCTATTGGCCCCCAGTGGATGAACATTTACCATGCTATGATCCCCAGCCATTGAGGTGGGCAGAACTCACTGGCACCAGCCAGCCACTGATTTATCTACTCTCCTTTCCTTTCCTTTCCCTTCCCTTCCCTTTCTTTCCTTTTCTTTCCTTTCAACCCTTCCTGCCTCGGGCCCCTTTCCCTCCATCCCCCCACTCCAGATCCGGGTGGTGAAAGCATTCCGTAGCTCACTCTATGAAGGCCTGGAGAAACCGGAATCCAAGAGCTCCATCCATAACTTCATGGCAACGCCCGAGTTTCTGATCAATGACTACACCCACAACATCCCGCTCATCGATGACACAGACGTGGATGAGAACGAGGAGCGCCTGCGAGCCCCCCCACCCCCATCGCCCAACCAAAACAACAATGCCATAGACAGTGGCATCTACCTGACCACGCATGTCACCAAGTCAGCTACCTCTTCAGCATTCTCTTCCAGGCCTGGGAGCCCGCTCCACAGCGTGGAGACATCCCTCTAACCAGAACTTCTCTTGGCACACGCACACTTGGACTCACACGCAGTCACACGCGCACGCGCGCACGTACACACACACAGAGGGGGAACCCACACACCCGCCAAAGAGGGAAACAACTAAGGCGGCTGGAGACTTTTCTTGCATGGCATTTGCAAGAAGCCAAATCTATCCAGTAAGGGTGCAGCCAGTCAGGCTTCTCATCCAGGATGGAGAAGGAGAAGAAAGAGGAGGAGGAGGAGGAGGAGGAGGAGGAGGAGGAGGAGGAGGAGGAGGAGGAGGAGGAGGAGGAGGAGGAGGAGGAGAGAAGGGGAGGCTCTTCACCCAAAAGAGGGAGAAGCAGAGAGAGTGAGAAAAGCTGTGCTCCTCGCCTTTTTTCTACCAATGCTTCTTTTTTAAAGAACACTACAATTCCACCGCCTGTTCCCCATTTGGGCTGTAAGGTGGGGGAAGGGCTTGTTTGGGTTTACTGGGGGCTTTTGTTGCACCCACCAGGGAGCAATCAGATCCGCTCACAAGTACCAAAAAAGGCGGCAAGCGCTCTGCAGGGCCAGGAAGGGTGCCACTGCCCAGAGAGGCCACCGGAGGGAGCTGCCTGCAAATGCAATTACAACTGCAAAGCAACTACGTTAGGGCCTTGTGCAGTGCGCATGTGTGTGTGTGTGCGTATGCGTATATATGTATGTGTGTGTGTCTATATGCATATACATATATATAACAAGATGCATATTTAAAGAATAAGGAACTATATATTGGCATGATATTTCCATTCCTCTTATTAGGCATTTTCCTTTTGAAATTTTATTACTGAATGTAGCAAGGTTGTTTTATTCCCCCCCCTCAGATAACTAGACTGCAAAACATCTTCTCAGTTAATATATTTTCTCTCCTAATCCCTCACCCCTCAGGACTTCACCCTCAACCCTGTCATTCTCCCTGCCCAGCCCTGCCAAGATTCCCAAGGAGGAAGTCTGGGGAGGGACACTTGAGGCCTGAGGCCTTACAATCAGAACACTTGCACTTTGAGACCCCTTCCTATAGAGGATGAAAACCTTTCAATAGAATTTTTATTTCAAAGGAAAATACCAAAGTATTGATGAGAGTGGTCCCCCTTCAGCAGGTAGAAGGGTAAGTTTGGGGGCTTCCTTCAGTTTCAATTCCAATTCCAAGTCCTGCATTTTGGCTGGTGGCTTTCTTTGTCTACACTCCAACTTTGAGAGCATAAAGCACTGTGTTCGAGGTGTGGGTTCTGCTGCCGTCCCCTGCCTCAGCTAACCTGGTAGGTGGACCCACAATCTTTGGAGCAGCCCAGCCCCCAGCATCAGGCCTGAATCCAATAGAAGCTACATGAAGTAGAGGGATCAGCAAAACCCAAGAAACTGACTTGGGAGAACTGTCCACACCTTATCACCCTTGGCACCTGTGACTGTACTCCCATTTGGTGTTTTGGCAAATGCCAGCAAGTGCTCACTGGACCGCCTCCATGCCCACTGCGGCATGGGCAGCACCATCTACCAAACATGCTTCTAACCCTGATCTCCACTTCCACAGGACAAATAAAGGCCACAAAGGCATGGATTTGTGTCTGCTGCCACTTTTTGGCAACATCAAAGACACAAAGCCCCTCCTTTGAGCAATGGCACTTTGTCACTGCCACCGCCATCACTCTGTCATGCTGGTGGCTCAATTGGGCCCATGTGGCTGAGCACGGGGCAGGCAGGGCTCCAGCCTATCCAGGCAGGACAGGAAAGCCATGCCTGGGGCTCCCAAGACTGTTCCCCTGGACGCCTTTCCTAGTAGCATGAAAGCCTCCTTTTCCCCTAGTGAGAGACACCCTGAGAAGAAATGCAGGGAGTGCAGAGGAGACAGAGGGTCCCAATGTTTGCTGCCCACGGGACGCCCAGACAGGTGGTCCTTTTCCCAATGGAAAGCCAGCCCTCCCCTCAGCCTCCGGGTTCCGAGTGTGGATACCCACAGCGACACCTGTGAAATGAGCAGCACTTTATGATGAGGTTCCTTTACCTTCTGAACTCACGATATCCCACTTCACATGGAGGTGACTAAGGTCTCACCCCAGCTCCCATATCTGCCTTTCGCTTGGGCCTGGGGCTTTGCCACCAGCTAAGGGATGTAGAATGAGAATGGAGCTCCCTGAGGAGCTGGGCCTGTCACTCCCAGCCCACACCCACACCCTGCACTAGAAGCCCAGCAGCGGGCTCGCCTCACCTTCCTACCATCCACGCAAAGCCAAATGGAAACATGCTACACCCCGACGTTAACATTGCCCTGTCACCCCTGAGCAGGAGTAGTCAAATCTCGGGCAAAAGGATTTGGGTTAGAAGAGAAAAATCCCACTCTAAAAATGCCAGCTACAGATAACTTAAAGCCATCCCTTTTTTCTAAAGGGCACATTGAGAATGTTACCCATTTGTAAATTGTTCCCCCATGTCCTTGTTTAAACCATCGCAACAAAAAGGGCAACTCAATTTGTTGAGGGTCTTGGTGTTCTTGAATAAGAAATAAAATTCAAAGTGTTTCAGTTGAAGAAGGTCAGCTGCAGATGGCTACGCTCATGGGCTTCTGTTCATCCTCTATCGGAGACACATTGATAGAGCAAACAGCCACTGTAGGTTTAAAAAGCAAACCGTTGCTGCTGCCATGGAAAGTTGCCTGATGTAAATGTCGACTGTGTAGTCCCTTGGTTGCCTTTGTGCTGGGCTGTGGGGTTACGAAAAGGGGCGCTGTGAACTTGCATCTTTTGCTCTGGTTCTTGTACAGTCTTCAGGCCGAGGGTCCTGTCTCATCGGGAAGCCCCTCTTTCTAAGCATTATATTATACGGAATGGCTTGGTCAACTGTGTTCAGTTAATAAATATGTTTTACATTTTTATCTGCCTGTTATAAAGATGAACAAAAAATATCTTAATGAGGAAGACCACAGATGCATAATAATTTAAAGTCTGTAGTTAAAATTTTCTGAATTTAAAGAATAGACGAAAATTTCTGTGTATAAAAAATGAAAGGCTCCTACAATCCTGGTCTGGGTAACATGCGTGATTTATTATTTGGTGCATTCTCATATGGAACCAGAGGAACCTTCATACCACTGGGTAAGAGCAGGAGGAGCTGTGGGCATGCAGCTGCCCTGCTGGGCTCTTATCTCAAGAAAAGGGGCTGACCTAAATGTGGTGGTGCATGCCTGAAATCCCAGTACTTGGGAGGCTGAGACAAGAGGATTGCTGGTTCAAGGCCAGCCTCAGCAACTTAAGAAGACTCTCAGCAACCTAGGAAAACCCTATTTCTAAACAAAAAATAAGGGCTAGGCTATAGCTTGGAGGTAGAATGTCCCTGATTTTAATCCTCAGTACCACGAGTAAAAAAAAAAAAAAAAAAAAAAAAAAAAAAAAAAAAAGGAAAGAAGGGGCTGGTCCACCTATGAAAGCTTCCAACTGGCTTGACTGTGAATGCCCAGGCCAGCATCCTCAGGTGCTGGCCAGGATGTGGTGGTAGTGGCAGTGGGATGTTGACAACTGTGGCAGTTCAGTGCCAGCTCACTAAACCTAGCACCAGAAACCAGCACACTTTGCAGACTCTTTTTATTGTGATAAAATATGCATAACATAAAATTGACCACCTCAACATTTTGTGTGTGTATGTGTGGTGCTGGGGATGGAACCTGGGGACTCATGCATGTTCAGCAATTGCTCTACCACTGAGCTCTACCCCAGCCCCTCAGCTATTTTTAAGTGCGTAGCCTAGTGGCCTTATGCACAAAGTGTTATGTAATCATCACCACCATCCATCTCCAGAACTTGTCATCTTCCCACACTGAAACTCTGTATACAAGACACAATTTCTAATTCTTTTTCCCGGGTCTCAGGCACCCACCATTCTATTGTCTAAGAATTTGGAAATAGCATTCTCAAATAAGGTCCCTCCTAGAAGTGAAATTATATAGTATTTGCCCTTTGGCGATCAGTTTGTTTCACTGAGCATAACATACTCCAGGGCCTACCCATGTTGTAGCACATTTCAGAGTTCCCTGCCTTTTTAAGGTTAGATAATATTCTATCATATGGGTAGACTACATTTTGTTTATCTATTCATGGATGGACACGGCTTGCTTCCACCTTTGGCCATTATAAGTAATGCTGCTGTGAACCTAGGTGTAGACCCAGCTTTCAACTCTATGTTTAGCTTTTTGGGGAACTGCTGAACTGCTTTCCCAGCAGCTGCGCCATTTAATATTCCCATCAGTGCTGTGCAAGGGTTCTGATCACAGACTTCCTCTTGGCCCCAAAGCCATGGAGGGGGAGGGGAACCAATCATTTCTCTCACCTACTCCATGTGCCTCATTTCTGTGCTCTCCAGCTTCCTCTGAAAACCTGTGCATGTGGACATCCATGCTCCAGTGCTCCCTTTGAGCCAGAAAAAGCCAAGCAGACAGTTCTGCAGCTCAGACTTGCAAATGCCCCCCCATAGCAACAGTTCTAAGATTCCCCCTTGCCTTGTTCATGGCATTTCTATTTCTCTGCTCCACACATCACCCTTCTAGACTTGGCAGCACCAGAGGACACATTTTCCAGGGCAACAGCCAAGAGGGGAGAAAAATGGCTTCAAAGCTGCCTCCAAGCACCAGGATCCATGCTTCTACATAACAAGCAAAAAAAGAAAAAGCCAAGCACCCTTGTTTTATCACCATGCAAATACATCTTGAACCATAAGTCTAAGGAAGTGTAGATTGGCCAAACTCTATATCAAGACAGCTGGCACTGCATGCAGATAAGTGCCACCCTCTCTCCCGCCAAAGAATCAGGAATTGTGTCTGCGACTTCTCTTTCCCACATGTTTCCACGGGGAAAAACCAGTACTTGGCCAAATGGCTTAGGGCAAGAAAGCACTAGCGCAAAGGAGCCCTGGGAGTCTGGACAAGGTCCATTTAAGTATCCTGGGGCTGCCGTAAAGACTTCCACAAACTAGGGAGCATCAAACATCAGAAACTTACCCTCTCACAGTTCTGGACGCCCCAAATCCAAAGTCAGGGTGTTGGTAGAGCTGAGCTCCTCCCGAGAGCTCTCAAGAAGACCCTGTTCCAGATCTTTCTCTTGGCTTCTGGTATTATCAGCAATGCTTGGTATTCCTTGGATCAGGTCCCACCTTAATGACCTCATTTTATCTTGATAGTATGTATGAATACCCTACTTCCAAATAAAGTCACATCTGTAGGTTTCAGGGCCTAGGATGTGAAGGGTTTTTTTTCGGGGGGGGGTACAATTCAGTACATGATATCCAGAAAAGAAGTGACAGGCCAAATCCTTCCAAGAACTTGATTGCCCTCCACCTTCCTCATCCTTGGTTTATAGGACAAGTAAGGCTCAGCCATTTGTCAATTTACAGTACTTAAGCTCTAATAGCCAGGTGCAGTGGCACATGTCTGAAATCCCAGTACTTGGGAGGATGAGACAGGAAGATCGCAGGTTCAAGGCTGGCCTTAGCAATTTAGCAAAACCCTGTTTCAAAATAAAATATAAAAAGGGTTAAAGAAAAAAATTAAAAACATTAAAAATACAAAAATTAAAAAAATATATAAAAAGGGTTAAGAATGTAGAATGCCCCCAAATTTCATCCCTAGTACAAAAAAAAAAAAAAATAAGCATAGGCAGATAGGCTCTGTACTGAATGCTCCTAGAAGTTTCAGGTTCTAGAATATCCTATCTTGATCTCTCATTACTGACCTTTTTAAACCTAAAATAAAGGAGCTAGAAAGCTATAGATCTTTAGTCTCCTGTGACAATTACTAATTTTACCATGCAGAGAACAAGGCCTCATCCATACTGTCCCACCAGTCCTGACAGACATGGGCTGAATGTCATATCAGGACAAACACGGCCAGGCAGAGTGACAAGCACTGAGCTGACAGGACCAGAGGCCAGCACACAAATAACCCTCAGCAAGAAAACAAAAGTCCATGGAGCAGTGTGATGGACACAGAAGTGAGGGATTTTAACAGTAATTCCGGATTATTTGGTGCAACCGGCTCGATTTATGAAGTGGAAACTGAGTTCCACAGAGAGAGAAACTTGCCTGATACTTGATAATCATGAAAGAAAACAGTGTGTTTTCCAAGGCCATGCACTCCTGGTGCTAAGCACCACTATCAGCCAGGAAAAGGAAAGCTCACTCCAATCCCTAGGGAGTTTTATTCAACTATTCCCTTCTCACTGCCAGGCACTGAAGAGGGGAATCTGAAAAGAGTATTTTAACAGAAGCAGAGAGAATTCAGACACAGCCCACCATCCAGCCCTTCTGGTCCAAAGGGAAGGGTTACACCTTCTGAAGGCTGAGACTTATCACCCTATGTGGCCCAAAAGGGCTCATACCACACATACAGGCTCAGGCTGACTTGACGGAAGCTGAAGCCCAAAGGGACCCCAATGAACTGTCATGGCAGATGAGACAGGGAGGCAGGAAAGGAAACATTTGTCTCTGAGGTCCACTCAAGTTGGCAGCAAGAGACCAAGGGCAGAGCAAGGTTGGTGCCCAACAGCAGGACAAGCATGACACTTTGCAGATAGCAGAAAGGACAGGCTGGAGCTCTGAGGCCTGCTGCCTGTGCCCTCCCCTCCCTGCTCTGTGCTCAGAGCTAGGACATCAACCCTGTCCTCCAGGGACTCCAGGCATGCTAGGTAGACAGTTGCAGAAATTACTCAATGGAAAGGGGGTGCTCTGAGAGCAACGGGACCCAGAGGAGGCCCCATCATCCCAGTCTGGGCAACCTCTCATCCAAATCTAGACACGAAAAAGGAACAGGAAAAAGAAACATGAGGATAGATGCAATGGGAATGGGACAGGGTGCTGCGTGGCCAACAGAGCAGAGGGCTTTGGGGCTGCACTCCTCTCACCTTTTCTGGATCTGGAAGAGCTGCCTATGCCTCCCAAATAGGTGGATTAGTATACCTCCAAATTGGTGGCAAACGTGGCTGCCTTTGTGTTTGTGGAAGAATCCAGAAAGCTTGACTGAAGAATCTGTGTGGTGAGCAACCACACTGGGCTCCAAGCCACTCAGGAAAGTTGCTGAGGAAGGCTGTCACTGCATATACCCTGGAGGGGGAAGGGTCTCACAGCGCCATGCCCTTGTCAGCACAAGACAGAGTCCCATGCGCAGAAGTCTATCAGTTCTGAGACTCAGATTCCTGTGGCCAGGGCCCACTGCCGCACAAGGGACTCTGTTGACCATACTTTCACTGAGCCTGTATGGGCTGGCCAAAGAACTTCAGGCCATCTTCTTTCTCCTCGCTACACTATAGGCTTCCCTCCTCTAAGAGGGGCAAGTTTTGTCTGCTTGCTTAACTGAACCAGCCCACAGCAGCTGTTCAATAAATGTTGCTGCATGACTATCTGGTCTCAAAAAATCTCACAACTAGTCAAAACCCAAGCCCATGTTAAGAAATTGATCAAAAACCCACAGGAGAGTTCTATGAACTAGGCCAGGCCGGCTGGAGAGGCCTGTCCACTGGGCATTGGCTTAACTTCTTCACCCTGGACAGTCAACATAGTTCCTCTGTTTAGTCAAGCAAGTTCCTTGGCTGACCTGTCACCACCCTGTGACCACTTCCTCTGCCTCCCACCAAGGATGACAAGTGCAGGGCAGATGACGGATGCTCTCACCTGATGCCCGTGGTCAACTCCAGGTATCACCTTGGCCTGCATGTCTGTGGGTGCCAGATCTTACTCTCCCATGTAACTACCTCCCAAATGTGGGGAAGCAGCCACCACAAGCTGAACGTGCTGAGATCCACTGAGTGTGTGCTACTGTTGCTCACACACTCAAGCCAGTCATTCTGAAGAAAGGACTTGAGTGGGCAGTCGGAAGGGTATCACGTCTTGGCATCTCTCCAGTATTCCCTTCTAGACTGGCTGTCTTGACATACAAACCCAATCTTAGGACTTCCCACTAAGATGGTATCACATCTAGCTTTCCTGAATACCAGGGACACTCTAAAGCCCAACACATCCCATGGCTATGCTCCGCTCCTAGCAAGCCAGCTCCCCAGCCCCGGTGCTCAGCCAGACACATAGACCTGGGAGTAAGGATCACCCCAGACAAGGGATGCCTTCTTCCTAGAAAGCATTTCAAAGGAAATCAAGTTTCTGCTGGCTCCATGAGACTCTGAGGGCCACATGGGCTACAGAGCAAAAACAGGGGTCTCTGCTGATTTCCGTCAACTTTTATTACACAAAATATAATTCCATCTATTTTGCAACATTCATATTTCCTATAAATCTGGCTTTTAAAACAAAATTCCTAAGGGCGCAGTCCCATCTGTTCTTCAACTTCCTTTCAGTGATGTCACGCCTCAATTGCAGTGGAGTCCTCTCAAAGGACAAAAGCGTATGCAGTGCCCCAGGGCAGCGGCACAATGTGCACTCCCAGCCTGCCCACTGAAGGCGGGGCTCCCAGCATCGTGTGGACCGCGGCTGCTAGGGACAGTCAAAGCGGCAGCATGTCATCGCCTTCACCAACCCATCTCCAGCAGCACAACAGTCCTCCCAGCTGGTCCTCTGGGGACTGGCCGTCACAGCAACATGGTGGCACCGTCCCCAGGCAGCCGACCATCCTGGGCTTCTCTTTGGGCAGGCCTGGGCCAGGGCCTTAGGGGATCTCTGTGTCCATGGTATAAATCTGAATGAGATCAGACACAATATTATCAATGATTGGCTGGGTAAGGTCGTCACTAAACACCTAGAAAGGAGAAGGAAAACAGGTTCTGATTAGACTCCTTCAGTATTAAATGAGGCACCGCCCACTAGCACAGAATGGCATTTCCTGGGCAGGGCAGGGGGCACAGGGACCTAGCTATCCAGATGACAGTGGCTTTCCTGCCAAGCCAGTTACATTCCAGCCTACTGAGGCTGATCAAGGACTTCAAAATGGAGAACATTTCAGAGAGAAGAGGCCCTGGTGAGAGTCCAGTCAAGCCAGGACAAAAGACTTGGCCATGGTCTCAAAAGGAATTGGTGACAGAGCTGGGCCCAGTACACAGGCTCCTGCCTCTCACCTGGGGCTCTTTGAAGTCCAGAGTCTCTAGGGTTGTTTGCAAGAGGAGAGAGTCCCATTTCCAGAAGAAGACAGGCTAGGTAACCTCAATGCCACCACAGCCTAAGGTGGCCCCTGAGGAACAACTAGAGCAGACATCCAGACCAAATGTATATGGCATAGAACCCACTTACGGGCCTTGCAGTGGCCAAACCTTGAACCTTCAAAAGATAGGTCTGGGCTGTGCCAGGCTCCTGGAGGCTAGCTTCTAAGTCCCAGGAATATCTCACGACAGGAGAGTGCCCTGGCTTACCAGGGACCTAGGGCCCTGCCAGGCAATCAGTGCTGACACCATGCTGCAGGTGGGAGCCTTGGGCCGCATGGCACCACCTAGAACTCTGGGTGGCCAGGCCCAAGCAACCCAGGTCAGCAACTTGGGTCCTCCATCCTACAAACCTGACAGTAAAAACCCTGGAGCCCAGGGACCAAGTGAGCTTCCTGGCTGACAACAGTCCACACACACTGTCACACTGTCCCCACATCATTGATGGGAGAGGCAAGTATGCAGCGTGTCCCTGGAAAGGCATCTGGAAGTTCACACCTGGCCTCTCCTGGCCCCTGCTAGCTAGCCTTTTGTGCTAATTAACTGTAAGAGTATAACAGTTTCCCACAGTTCCGTGAGTCCTCCCAGCCTTAAGGGTGCTCTGAGGTACCCCCAACAAGGGAAGGAGAAAGCAAAGCAGCAAGCCCTTGATTGGATGCCACAGCAGCCCTGCATGGGGTGGGGGATGGGTCAATGCCTGAAAATCAAGGTTCCAACAAGGTCAAGCCTTAGGCTGAATCAAGGCAAAATCTGAACCAAAGTCTACCCTTTCCAATCCCCCTAAGAAAGGTAGGTCCCCCTATTGCCTACAACCCCAGGTGGGAGCCAGTAACCTGGAAACTCTCTGTACCCCGGCTCAGGAAGCATGGCTTCTCACCCTGGGCTTGCCCATCAGGCTCTACTACCTGTGTACTCCTAAGGACTCCATGTTGAGAGACCATTAAAAAGTGTCTAGGGCTAAAAGGTAGAAGCTATCTGAGTGACCATAAGTGAATGAATAGGTAAATATGATGTAGTCCACCCAAGCAATGGAATAGTATGCAGCTTTAAACAGGAAGGGAATTCTGACACAAACTACAACACAGATGATCCTTGAGGACATAATGAACAGTTAAGTGAACCAGTCATAAAAGGACAAACACTATCATTCCACTGCGAGAAGTCCCTAGAGTAGTCAAATTCAGAGAGACAGATAGTAGAATGGTGGGTGCCAGGGGCTGGGGAGAGGAATGGAGACTTAGTATATAATAGGAACAGGGTTTCAGTTTTGCGTGAAAGAGCTGTGGAGATGGATAGTGGTGATGGTTGCATAGCTATGTTGATGTGCTTAATGCCACTGACTGTCCACTTCAAAATGGTGAAGATGGTACATTTTATTTCATGTGACAAATGCAATATAAGAAAATAGTCCAGGGCACCTAAGAACCCTGGAACACCTGGCAGCTGGCCTCTGGGACCAAGAGCACCTTGTGGCTTTACACCATCTCTCTTCCTAGACATTGATAGCACATCTGTTGAAGACAAAGAAGAGCGGTGGCTAGCAGAAAGCAAGCCTCTCTGCTTTTAGGGAAAAGGCCATAGAAAACATGGCCTACAACTCTGGATACAGAAGTTCCAGCACATCGTGTGATGACCTGCACCATTTCTGACGCCACTGCAGTCCCCGCTCATCTTGCAAATCAGTTGTGCCTCAAGTGACCCGAGGCTGGCACGCAGCCTCAGCACGCAGTCAGCACTGGAAGGCTTCTTGCAGGTAAGTGCATCAGGCTCTAGTGCCCAGCCTATGGCCGACAAGTGACAACAGAAGCAGTCGCAGAAAATAGCAGTAGCTGAGAGCAGAGGAGGAAGAAAAGTGTTTCAAGTCAAGACACAATCTTCCCAGCAGCCGAGGCCTCACCAGGAACTGCTCCGAGGCAACTGGCCTTGCACCTCACCAGCTCAAAGGGACACCCAGATTCTGGAAGCTCACAGTGCACATGGCCCTAAGCATCCAAAACAGGTGAAGACAAGTGTGCCACTCTTTAAAAAGAACTGAGTGAGTATGCATCTGTCACTCCAAAAAAGGCAACTTCTTCCCAGGCTAAGCAATTATTGGGTGAGCCTACACTGCCTGGAGAACAGCCTCATGGCAGGGCTCCGTCCCAACTGTGTGGGCCATGGCAGCCGGTGCTCCTCTTAGAAGGGCAGAGCGTGCAACATAGAGGCAGTGCTGGTGCATCAGGTGAGGCTCGTTAGCTTGCAAAGAGTAGAAAGGAAGCAAAATGGAAAATGGCCAACACAAACAATGGGAAACAGGTGACGACACTGCAGAACTAAGTGGCTAACGGACAGGGCCACCATATCCACCAGATGTCCTCAGAGAGCAAGGCCAGGAAGTACTTGGCAGCCCCTTCTGCCACTATGCCATTCCAGCCAACCAAGGCCACTGTGGCCCTGTTATCTGAAAGTCCCTGAGCAGACCAAGCACGGATCACTACTTTCTGTCCACCCGGGTGTCCTCTCACCCCCACATGACTATAAGGTTGTGTCTGGCCTGAGACTTCCAATATGGTTCTGTTTATTCAAAGACTGAATACCATCTACATGCCAGATCCAGGCAGGGTGAGAAAGATAAGAAACAAGAATAGTTAGGTGTTCCATAGAGGACAGAATGTGTCTGGAAAGCATGATGTTTCTGCAGAGCAGGGCCTGACACCCTTACAGTTCCTCCAGCAGAGATTTCAACAGGCTGTAGGAAAGTCTAAGTAAGGCAGAGAATTTACCAGTCATCCATCTATCCATCTATCCACCTACCTACCATCAACCTCACCCATCCACCTATCTCTTCATCCATTCATCATCTATCTCACCTATCTATATACCTATTATCTATCATCTATTTACTTATCAATATCTATTAGTCATCTATCTACCTATCAGTACCTACCAACCTCTCTAGCTGATCTACTATCTCCTCTTTCCCTATCATCCACCCAAACATTTTTGCCAAGAAACACCCCACATGCTTCTGAGGGGAAGCCGGGTTTATTAACCTTCAGATCTGTGTCAAGTTCCTATTCAATTCTGTAAGTGTTTGAAGCTCAGTGGTTCTCAACTGGGAATTTCCCACCCCAAGACCTCTGGCAGTGTCCTGGGAGAAGCCAGGGATGCTGCTTAACATCTGACAGCCCCCACCACAAAGAATCTAGCCCCAAATGGCACCAGTACTGAGAGGGAGAGCCCCTATCTCAGACAACTGTAAGGGTATTTTCAGCTTCAATACTCCCAAGTGGTCCACGGCTTTCTTCATGGATAATTAATAGAAAATGGTGAGCACCCAATTAGGACATTTGAAAAGAAAGGGGGCACTCAGCAGCTACCTCACCTGCCACCACGGCTTCTCAGCCTCAGTCTCGGCGGGTACCTCGACTCCATACACCTGCAGGGCCATGTAGAGCACCGCCACAGCAAGGTGCTGAGCTTGGAACCGGAGGCACAGCCCCCCATGGTAGCTGTCACGTAGCAGGGCCCAGGCCGTGATGGAGATAGGAGTCCGCTGCCAACTGTAACGATTCAGCCAGTTCTTGAGGGAGATCAGGTAGTGGAGCAGGTACTGCAAAGACACGCACATCAGCTAGTCTGTCCCTTCACTGCTGCACTCTGACCCCTCCCATCTCTAGCCATGCTCCACTAGCTGTCACAACCATGTCACTTCCCTGTTCAAACATCCAACAGTATCTATGCCACTTAGGAGAAACCCCCCAAAGCCTTCTGCTAGCCTCATTTCCCAGCGTCTTTGCCCCACTCTCCCCTGCTTCTATCATGTTTAAATGCTCTGGGCGCATTCCACCTCAGGGCCTTTGTACTCACAACTCCCTCTGCCTAAAACCACCCGTCCCAGTCCCTACATATCTGTCTACTCTCATTCTTCAGGAGCAGCGCCTGGGGCAGCTACTCAGGCCATTCTTAATATTCATCCCCACCATAACCTCCTTGATCCCAGGGTCCTGCTCAGATCACCATGAGAAATAATTCAGGGCCTAGTGCTCCAGAGAATAGTGCCTTTATCCTAGACTTGAGGGTACCGGACCCCATGTGCCCAGCCTGCCAGAAGGACACTGCCTTCAAGAGGACTAGAGACTGGAAACGACCATTTTTCCAATTTGTGCCAAGGACCTAAAGTAGAGTCAGCCTTTGCTCCACTATCACCATATCTTCCCAGGTAGGAGGGTCCTCTCCTGCTCTCAGAAGAACAATGGTCAGCCTGAACCTCCCACAGTGCTGAAAGACACTGGTGAGCACCTGGAAAGTCTCAAACACACATGTGCGTGTGACCAGGCACACTGTGGAGGGGTGAGTCATGTTACTAAACCTCTCCTTGGCCTCAAAGAAGGGGAGAGGCATAAACCATAGCGTTCTTTTCTTCCTAAGCTCACCTTGACAAGCCCACCTGAGGCTACTAGTACAGTTCCCACATTCCCCTGGGATTACTGTGTAGAAACCCAAGACCAGAGGGTTTGGGGGCTAGGGAGGAGAATGGAAGGTGGGGGCACATTTGAAGAAAAGGGCATCAGAAGGATCCATATGCTGATGGAGTTGTTTTGCACTTGGACTGTAGTGGTAGACATGTGATAAAATCATACTGAACTAAATACTCATAAAACCAGTGGACTGTATCAGTGTCAACATCCTGGCCATAACACTATATTATAGTATGGCAAATGGTTCCCACAGGGGGCATCTGGGCAAAGGGCATATGCGATCATTCAGGGTTATTCCTTATAACGACACAGGAACCTACATCTACCTCAATAATTATTCCATTTAAAAAGAACAGAAGTTCAAGCCCAGAATCCCAAGCTCCAGCACCCCCTCTCTCTACAGACAATCCTTCCAGGTGGCTGCATGGGGGCCTGAGGCTTCATAGTGGCACATTAAAATGTTCCTAAGAATTTGCAATGGTCTTCTGTTGAGACTTCTGTGCTCCTAGAAGTTAAAAGGGTGCCACTTAACTCAGCAACTCAGCTCTTCTTAGATTTCTGAGTATAGCAAGCTAGATACATCAGCAACTTACAAGGAAAGGGACTCTTGCAGGTGACAAACCCAGCCTTGCTTCCTCTCTGCAAGCACTCTCTCTGGATATATTGCTACAATGGCTTCAGAGAACCACACAGGTCTCAGCCTGTGACCACAGAGAAGTAGGCAGAAAGGCAGAGGTTGAAATGAAAGCTAACTGAGAATACCCCTGAAGTGGGGCAGGATACACTTCCAGGCTATGTATGAAACAGTGCTCCTAGTTCAAGCCTCTAGAAATGACTGCCAATTCCCCAGCATGCGCATACCTTGTGTGGATGCTGGAAGGAGACCTGGAAGCGCAGAACTCTCAGCACCAGGAGTTCACACTGCACGATGCTATCTCGGAGCTCCCAGAAGCGGGAGTCCAGCTCCAAGGGGTCACTGCCTGGGTTAAAGTACCTGCACAGAAGAACTGCAATGTTTACAAAGCCAAGGCAAGTGTCTCCCTAGCAGTGCACAGCTCCAATAGGCCAAGCCTTTAAGGCACATGATGTGCAGATTAAATGGGCAAGATGTCTTGCGCCAAATTAATTAATATGGGGTCACTTTATTTACATTCTTATAAAATAATTCCATATCTACATGTCTAGTGTACACATGGAAACTATAAACAACAGATGAAAGAAGACGGTACCTAGTTTTAGTCTGATAAGCCACCCACTATCATTCAGCAAGATGTCAAACACAAAGAGCTAGTCTTTGTGCCATAACCCTAGATGGACTGGAAGTTTTGATGTAACCAATCGGTTGTACTCCCTGTCACAGGCACTATAGCATAGAGTCTTCATCACATGAAGACTCACATGAAGTAAGACCCAAGGCTCTTATTCTGGACCCAAGCAATATATATATAAACAAAGCCTAGAAATGTATATGTCAAGAGGCAAACATTTTTCAGTTTTAAATTTCTTGGATTAGCTGGGCAAGGTGGCACACTCTTATAATCTCAGTACTTGGAAGGCTGAGACAGCAGGATCCCAGCTGCCAGACTCAGCTACTTAGTGAGGCCCTCCTCAACTTAGTGACACCTTGTTTCAAAATTTAAAAAACTAAAAAAAAACAAATAGGGCTGTGCTGGGGGTAGAGCTCAGAGGTAGAACGCCCCTGGGTTCAATCCCAGTACCAAAAATCGAAGCAAAACAAAATTTTCTTTCCTTCCAGATCATTCTGTCCTTATTTACACCCGTTATGTCCATGACACTTCCACCTACGCCAGATCCCCAAGTTGTGCGTGAACAGAGTTCACACTTAAGCACTCAGAACTCTCTGCTGGTGACTCATCCTTCCTAGTTGCTCACTCATTTTCCAGGTTCCCCGCAGAACCCCTGGCCCCCTGTGCCCACATCTAATTAGGACTCCACACAATTTCCCCTTCTGCTGCTCTTCCCTGCTGGGGGCCACGCAATTAAGGGTGGACTCTAGCCGCCCTCCCATGGCTCCTCGCCTGTTTTTATCTTGGTCTCTCCCTGTACAGTGTGAACCTGTCAAGCTTAGGGGGTGGGAGTGCTTTTTCTGTTACCTATTCATTAAAAAAAGAAACAGAACAAAATAGTTTTCTCCCTAATTAATTAGAGTTCCTGGAAAGGTCCATGACGGGTAGCTAGTCAGTAACTTTCCATAAATCTTGTGGCCGTCTCCTGGCCCCCAGGGGCCTGAGCACAGCCTGCCTAAGTAGCTAGGCCCCTCTGTCCTATCCCAGCAAGAACGCAACTGTGTGTTCTAGCTGTGCCTCCCACTGCTCACAGCAGGGCAAGATGGTTCCTGGTCAACTGGAACTTGGTTTCCTGTACCACCCAAATGTGACAAAAACCCATCAGGGCATATACCCTCCCCCTTCAAGCCACTCAGGAGAGGTCCTATACCATGTTTTTCTGCCTCTGGCCATCTCCCACTGTCCTGTTAAGAAGTCTAGATAATTCTCTGACATACCTTTTCAAGCCCCCTCTGCGCCAGGTAGCATCTGAGGCTTGCCTTAACATGGCCAAGCTTCACTTTCACAGAGGCCCTGTGACTCCTGACCCCAGGGCCCTTCCCGCCTTCAAAGCTAGTGCTTCTGGCCAAGAAGATGGCCTGCATCAAGCCATCCAGCTGCTTCCTTACAAGCCAGACTGCTAATGCCTGAAGCATAGGGCCCAAGAGAGCCCTCTCTGGCTTCCCTGCCACAGTGCACAGCAGGAGGCCTTCCCAGACACCTCAGCCAAGACACTGATACCTGTTGGACACATTGATGATGTCCCGAGTACGCAGGTGTTGCTCTTCCACTTTGCCAGCCAAGTAAATGGACGACATGGCAACCAGGTATGGGTCGTAGGCATCCAGGTTGATCTCACAGAAGAACTTATGGTAAATGGTGCAAGCAGTGGCAATGGGAATGGACTGCATTCCTAGCTTGACACCTACAGAGAGAAAGTAGGCAAGAGAGTTCTTTAGCTCATTCACCCAATGCTCAATGGGCCCTAAGAGTTCATACCCTGCACCGAGAAGACCAAAACCTTTTAGCCTTGCCACTCCTCACTGCTGGTCTCTCACTGGGTTTTCAGGCTTCTCAGATACCAGTGGACTAACAAAGATGCTATGGATGGAATTAAATGCCAGCCCCTTCAGGAAGCCAGGGGCTCTAAGACTGTGTATTTCTGGTGAGACTCCGGATCCTATCCATGCTATAAACTGCAAACTACCCCACAAGCAAGGGTTCAGACTATTGCTCAGTTACCAACTGAAAAATAAGCTTCTACACAAAGTTTAGCAAGGACCATACATGATTGTGTGTCTGTTTTCACCCAAGCAAGAATTTAACTAGAGGTCACCCACCCTACAGCTCACCTAACCAAAATCCTGTAAAGATAACTGGAGAAAAAAGGCATGTGAGCCATCAGACACCAGAAGTCCTGATGTTACAGTAAAAGACTCTAGCACTGGTTTTCCTAATTTTTGGAACCTGTGAACATCTTATATTGCAAAACGGATTTTGCAGATGTGATTAGAGAACTTAAGTAATCTGAGAGTAATGAAGTGGGCCAAGTATTGTCACTGCATTTGTTCATACAAGAAGGGGCCAGGGAAGTCACAGAAGAGAAGTGACACAAAAAAGTGAGAAAAGCATGCAAGGTAAATGCTTAGAGAAACAACAGGCAAAGCAGAGCAAAGGCAATGTTTATGGCCAGGCACCAGAGAAGGAGACCAACACACTAAGAACTGTGCAGAACTCAAAAACCAGCAAACAGTAGACTGGATTCATTTAGGGTTGAGAGCTCAGTCCCACCCCACTCTACCCCTAGACAATGCATAAGGAAATCACTGCACTGGGTCACAAAACCAAAACCAATTCACAATAGCCAGGGTTGACAAGGCTTAATGACATTCAAGAGACTGACAGAAGATAGAGAGCAACCGACAAATCATCATTCAGACTGTGTTCACCTAAGAAGTGGATTAATCCCCTATGGCTGCTGTAAAAAATCCCCACAAATTCAGTAGCTGAAAAACACACCTTTATATACTATCCTTGAGGTCAGAAGTCCAAAATGAGCCTTAGGAGGCTAAATCAAGGTATCATCAGGGCTGGTTCCTTCTAGAGGCTCCAACAGAGGATCCATTTCTTTGCCTTCTCTACCTTCTAGAGACCACCCACATTTACTCAGCTCCTGGCCCTGTCCTCTAGCTTCAAAGGCCACTGCATAGCATCTAACACTGCTACTGGCCTTCTCTTCTGTGACTCCCCTGGCCCCTTCTTGTATGAACAAATGCAGTGACAATACTTGGCCCACTTCATTACTCTCAGATTACTTAAGTTCTCTAATCACATCTGCAAAATCCGTTTTTCAATATAAGATGTTCACAGGTTCCAAAGATTTGGACAGGAACATCATCAGGGGACCAGTAATGTAGCCTCTTACAAAAGACAAGGATGTGTGCAATGTTCTTATAAAGAAGTCCTTTGAAAGTGATACCTAAAGAGTTTAGCATATCAAAAAAGTAAAGAAAAAAGTTGAGCAAGTCAAGGTCTAAATATCAGTTACATAGACAATTCCTACATGGGACCCCTTATTCCACAAGATGCCAGATAAGGGAATGATGTTGGCATGTCCCTTTAAGCAGATGGAGGGTAAAGGATGCAGAGGACACTGCCATCCCTCTTTAATGCACTTTGCAACTCTTGTAAATTAAGATAAATTTATGAATTGCGAGGACTGGCTGTGCTGCACCATTTCCTTAAAGCTCTCTCCCCACCTGGACTTGTCCAAGCCAATGCCCCAAGGATGCACACAAAGTGATAAATAACCGTCTGCTAGCTGACAAAAGAGTGTTACTACAAAAATCCCCGTGGCTTCGTTGCCTTGCTCTAAAAATTGGGCTTCTAACACTACTGTAGTCGTTTTGGCAAAACTCAGAACTCTAGCTGCACCCACGGTGCTGATGTAATGGGACCTCCCAACAGCGTGCTGCAAAAGGATCGGTGTGACCAAGCGCCAGTCTCCCAGTATTGCAGGAGGCGTGGCAGGAGGCGTGGGGGACTCAACAGAGCTGTGGACACTCTGACCCAGGCCCCACGAGCTGCAGTCCAGTCCCTGACCACAGCCTTCTCTTTGAGGCTGCGCACCCTTCTATGCAATGCGGTTATCCACGTCCGCCTTGCGTCTCAATGCCCGGCACACCGGGCAGGCGGGAAAGGCAAAGGCCCTCAGTCCTACGGGCGGGCCTCCAAGTTTCCACTAAGGCGGGTAACGCCCGGAAGGTTTGGCTTTTTTCCCCAGTCCAGCTGTGCGTGCTCCCGGCACCGGGGGTCCCGGCCCGCCGGTTTGACGCTGTGATTGTGCAGCTCCATGGCCCCCTTCCTCCAAGTCCCGACCGCGCGGGACCCGCCCTCTCCCTGACGGCGGTTACCGGCCTCCATGATGAACCTCGTCACTCGGAAGTGCACCCTCGCCTCCGGTGCCGGCCGTCCCTCGGCCCCGGGCGCCCCGACCCCTCCTCCGCAACTCTCGGGGCTAACAGTCTCCATGAGCCCCGCCCTGCGGCCCCACGACCCCCAGCAGAAAGCTAAGCGCCCCCGGCGCGCCGAGGCCGGCTCCGGGGGGGTCCTCGCGGCGGGCGCGGCCGCCCCGCCCGGCAGGCCCCACCCCGGGCGGCCCGCCCCTTCTCAGGTAAGCGCGACTGCGCGACGGACGGCAACCGGTTGAGTGCGCAGGCGCGGGCGCAGGCGCAGAGGCTGACGCCGCCTGGAGGCTTCCGGGTGCCGCTCACCTCCGGAGCCACACACCCAGTCCCGGGAGGCTCACGCCCCGCCCACTAAGGACATCACCCCACCCCCAGACACCACGGGCCCGCCCCCGGGAGACGACGCCCCGCCCCTGGGAGACTAACTGTCCCGGGACGCGGGAATGGGTTTGAAGGTGCTCGGTGAGGATGAGGCTAGGTTAGGCGCTGAGGGCTGAGGGCTGGGGCACAAGGGCACACCCTTACTGAGGACGGGGAGAACTGGCAGTGTCTGCCAAACCCTGGGTGAGGCCCGTTGAGGTATCTGTGAGTGAGAGGGTAATCTCCACTAATGGGAGACTTTAGTGTCCATAAAACCCGGATCCAGATTTCAAAGAGTATTGGAATTTGCAGATAAGACCGGAGGGAAATGCCAGGCAAAGTATGTAGAGGGAAGCTGGGCTAGTTGGCGCACACTTATAATCCTAGTACTTGGGAGGCTGTGACATAGGATTCACAGGTTCAAGGACAGCCTTAGCGAGTAGTGAGACTCTCATCAACCTAGTGAGACCCTGTTTCAAAATAAAAATAAAATAGGGCTAGGGGTGTAGCTCAGCGGCAGAACGCCCCTGGATTCAACCCCCAGTACCACTGCACACACACACACACACACACACACACACACACACACACACAGTGAAGTAGGCCTCTTCTATTGGAGCAATGAATGGTGTTTGCGTCTAAATTTAACAGCCACCCCGCACCTAGTGGGAATGTAGGTTTTCACCTTTCAAGCCCAGCGCACATTAGGAGCATAACATTTGTTGAATGAATGTTGAATATCAAACACATATTTGCCATCCCGCATTTCAACCTTCCACAAGGAAATTGTGCATCTGGTGTTAAGGACATAGAGCACCAAAGGAACCCCCAAGCTAGTAGACAGTCACTCACATTCAGATAATTGCTATGATTTGAATCACTGAGAATGTGGAGAAGAAAAAGCCCTTCTGTCTGGATGACTTGATCTCATGATAAGGTGGGAATCTCCACCCTTCTGCTCCCCCAACCAATCCAGCCTCACCCTTCTTCCTCAGCACCTCCTGCCTCTGATAAGCACCCTAAGTCCTCTCTCTATATCAGCTGGGTTAGTGTCCTGGGGCTGCTGAAACAAATGACCACAAATGGTGTGGCTAAAAACAGCAGATATGTATCCTTTCACAATTCTGGTGGCCAGAGGTCAAGGTCAGAGGGGCTTGGCTTCCTCTTGAGGTTCTCAAAGATAATTCTTCCTGTTTTTCTAGCTTCTTGTAGCCTGAGTTGTTCCTGGGCTTGTGGCAACACCACTCCCACCCCCACCTTCATCTTCATCTGGCCTTTTCCCCTGTGTGTGACTGTCTTCTTTTGTAAGGATGACTGACATTGGATTGAGGACCCACCCAGGTAATCCGAGATGACCTCATCTCAACATCCCCATCTTCACTGCATCTGCAAAGACCCTTTTGCCAAATAAGGTCACATTCATGAGGGCTGGGGATTAGGACATGGGCACATTTTGGAAGGCTTTCATTCAGCTCATGATACCAGCTGCCAGAGTGAGCTTCTTGAAATTTGAGGCTAAAAGGGCCCTGCCTTGTCTGACACCCCCTAGAGCCCCTTCACTTCAGGGAAAACCCCGAGGCCTGACATGCCGATCCTTGTAGAGTCACTCACCTTGTCATCTGACCAACTTCAAGTCTCACTGCTTTGTCTCTCATGGCAGGGGCCTCAGGCAGCTCCCCCGAAGGTGATTTTTCTCTCACCTCAGAGTGTCTTTCCCCAATGAAGGAATTCCTGCTCTACATCTGTCTCCACATCTGTTTCCATGGCTTGCTCTTATCTGTATGTGTCTAGGTATGCATTGTGGAGGGGCCTCAGGCCCCTGTGCTGCTGACACTGGTCCTGCCTTGAGCACTGTCACAACTGTCTTCCCAGGCCATGAGTAGCCCCATCCTCTCCCCAGTCTGAAACCCAAAATCAGGCAGCACTCAGAGCACCCGCTTCCCTTTTCAACTTGGTTGGCCAGGGCCAGGTGCTGTGTTCCACCAGAGGGTATTCTGTGCTAAGCCAAGTGCTTCTAAGAGCTGGCAGATTCAGGTTCTTGCTCCCAAAGGGAGCTGTATACCTTAAGTGATCAGGCTACTGCCTCTCAGTTTTTCACCCCCACCTCCACTGTACATCCATGCACACTACGCACATACACCCTGCACAGAGACATGCGTACTGTGTGTTCCCTCCCCCACACATACATGCACACATGTGTGTGCATATAAACACACTCTAAATTATATGGCACTTCCTTCTGGCCTCAGGCCCACCCATAACTCCTATACATTCTACATTTTCTGGTTAAACAGCACCCTGCAAACTTCTCTTTCTCCCCTGAGTCATTTGTGGTGTGAAGAGTCTAGGCTCAGCAAGTAATAGGTGCCCGTGAATGTGAGTCAAGGGAATGACTCAATGAACACATTAATTTTTAAAGCCCTGGGTCACAGGGCACTCTCCTGGCAGGCAGCCTCTGTGCAGTGGTTGATAAATGAATAATTCAGGAGCCACCAATTGGAGCCAGCAAACCTCTAGTCAGCACCTCCTCTCCCATTGTAGGGGCCTCAGTTTCCTGCCACCTGTCACCACTGTCCCAAATGTGGCATCTCCCTTCTAGTCTTCCTGGTCCCCTCATCCCTGGCTCAGACAGGGAGCAACTTGAGGGCCAATGCCTGGGTCTCATCTTCAGGTCCACAAAGGTGGAGTGGGCATTCCCAATCAGAAGAGTGATTATATCATATTTGCTAGCACTTCTTCCTTGTCTAACCATAACCACACACCTGCTGCATTGATTAAGTCATGGCCATCTCCTCACAATGGTGCTCTTATTGAAGGAGTGAGTAACTTGTTTCAAGGAATCCGATTCAGGCTGAGGCGCAAAGGACGAGGCAGAGAGAGGACAGGACATCTGCATGCAGAGGGAGGCTGTGCATAGGCAGGGCTTCAGAAATCCGGGTGTTCCTCTCCTCCTTCCCAACAGCCTTTCTTCCAGGAGCCTCATCACAGTCCAGTTCCACCACTCATCCTTGGAACCTTCTCTGTACCCAACAGCCTCGCTTTACGGCCTCACTCCTTCTTTCCCACCAATTCCCTATGGCTTCCTGTCCATTCTGTCCCCTACCTGCCACTGCATGACAGAGTGCCCTCCCCACCACGGGGACCTGCAGGTCCCCACTGCCTCCTCCCAGCAGCCCTCATTGCAGTTGACGCTCAGTAGTAAAGAGTCTGACTTTTTTTTTTTTTTTTTTTTTTTTGGTCGTACTGGGGATGGAACCCAGGGGCCTTCTACCTCCGGGCTACACTCCCAGACCTATTTTATATTTTATTTGAAAACAGGGTCTCTTAAGCCAGCTGAGGCTGGCTTCGAACCTGCACGATCCTCCTGTCTCAGCCTCCCAAGCGCGGAGATTACAGGCGTGCGCCACCACGCCTGGCAAGAGTCTGACTTTATAGTTTCATGTCTAACTGCTGACAACTTTTAAGCCTCACCCTCCTCTCCCCCTTCTGCCCCACATCTGGGCAAGCTTGCTCTGATCACCCCAGAGAGCCTCATTTGTGAGTGGTGACATTTTCCATATCCTCTTGGAGGGGTGTGGGGGGGGATCATCTATCCATCTTTATAGCCAAACTGCATTTCAGACAGGGCCTGCTGTGTCCTGCAGAGTGACCACAACATACTCCCTCCTGCCCCTAACACTTCCTCTTCATTGACTCCAGGACCCTGTTCTCCCAGCTCCCATTCTACCCTGCTGGCCACTGCTTCTCAGGCTGGACCTCCCCCTGCCCAGCCTTTGCCCTCTGGAGAGTACATTTCTCCCCTCACGTGCTAAATGACTGCAAAGCCCATGTGTGGACAGGAGTCCTACACTTCCGCAGCCCACAGGCCAGGCCTGACACCTGCGCCCCAGACCCATACATCCCCATCTCCATTCCCATTCATCCCACTGCACTGAGTGAGTGCCTCTCAGCCCAGCTTGGGGCCTGGTGCTGAGAACACAGCCCTAACCACAAGCAGACAGGGTCTCCCTTCAGCAGCCTCGCCCTCCTCCCCCACCCCCATGCTCCAGACAGAGCGACCTTTGTGAAAACCACAGTCAGATCATGGCCCTTCCTGCTCTGAGCCTGCAGCAGCCACACCAGCTGCTACAATGATACAGCTCTATTCACCTGGGTTTGGTTTTATTGGAGAAGGTGCAGGTTTTCTTACAAGTGGGGGCACTGGTGGGATTGTAATTTCTTGGTGAATCTACTGCAGGTATGAATTGTTGTTGTTGTTGTTGTTGTTGTTGTTGTTGTTGTTATTGTTGTTATTAGTGTTGAGTCAAAGGAGCTTCATAGAGAAAATACTAGTGCAACCTCTGAGCACACATGAGATTGTGTGTGTGAACAAGAGGGACATAAAAAGTGCTGAGGGCCCAGGCACAGGGGTCCACTTTAAATGTGTAAAAACAGCCATGGTGGACCTACAGAGTCGGGAAAGACACACAGTTGGCAGGGACTGGGTAGGGGAACAGGAGATGACTGCTAATGTACACAGGACTTCTTTTGGGAGTGATGAGAGTGTTCTGAAGCTGGAATGTGGTGACAGACACACAACTCTGAATATATTTGTAAACTATTGAGGTGTATGGTTTGAATGGGTGAATTTTATGTGTTTTATACCTAAATAAAGCTGTTCTTTTTTTTAGACTATTCTGTGTAATAGTGTGATCAAGGACAGAACCTTCCCATGAGGAAGAGCTGAGAACTGGCCAGCCAAGAAAGTCAGAGGACAGAGGAAGGGATGGACAGGCAAGCAGGGGACCCAGTTTAAGGTCTTGGAAGGCCCAGTGCTCTATGCAAACACATAAGTTCAAACCCAAGAAGCCACAGGGCACCAGCAGAAGGACAGCTGCAGTGAAGTGACAACACTGTGTTGCAGAAAGACCCAGGGATGCTTGATGGCAAGGAGGTGGTAGGAGGGGACCAGTGTCAGGGTGTGCCCTTGAAGTCCTGAAAGGAGGCACATAATATCAACTCTGAAAGGTGTTTCTAGTCAGCTTTTTCCTTACTGTTATCAAAACACCTGGCAAGCACAACTTAGAGGAGAGAACCTTTATTTGAGCTCGCTGTCTTAGTGGCTCTGTTTTTGGTTGTCTGGATCCAAGGCAGAAAGCACAGTGGCAGGATGTGTGGTGGAGAAAAGATGCTCTCATCTCATGGTAGCTGGAAGCAAAGAGCAAGAGGAGGGGTCCAGGGACATCTGTAGTCCCCAAAACTATGCCCCCAGTGATCCACTCCCTCCAGCTATGCCCTGCCTCTGAACATTCCTGCTTTCAAACAAGAGCTTTGGGGGGACATTCTAAGCCCAAACCATAGCATAAGGCACTGTGTGTGCAAAGCCCCTTGGGAAGGAAACCAGGGTGGATGATGGAAGATGGGGGATCCCAGACATGAGAGGTGATGGTGGACTCTACACACCCAGACCCCACCAGTGTGGGAACTGATGGGCACATCTTGGCCTAAGTCTGTTTCATGGGTGGCCTCCTGAGCCCACTCTGTGATAACAATGAGTGCATTGTTCTAATGGATCTGCTTAGCAGTTGGCAGGATGTTCATGGTGGGTGGCACTTTGGCTCAGGGACATCCATGTAGTGGGGCTGCTCTGAGGGTACAGTGAGTCAGCCTACTGTTTCAGGTGTTGCACTTCATGCACTACCCTTTGAATGCACCTAGAAAGGGACTCGAGGGAAAGATGGGTAAGGTGAGTTAAATATCTTGTCTTTGGTGTAAGGAAGTCAAAGGCCTCAGTTCTCTTGGCAGGTAGTTAAGGCAGAAGGTCTAAATTGAGAGCTGGAGAAGTAGATGTGGGAGCCTGTGGTCTAACAATATGAAGGCAATTATCAGAAGTTATATTAGGGTGAAGGTGAGCAAGAGAAATAATAACAAAATGCATCTAGATTAGAAAGAGAAAAATAAAACTACCTTTATTTGCAAATGGCACACTCATGTATACAGAAAATCCTCACAAGTACACAAAAGAACTGGGAGTACTGGTGCACATTTGTAATCCTAGTACTTGGGAGGCTGAGGCAGTAAAATTGCAGGTTCACAGCCAGCCTCAGCAACTTTGTGAGGCCCTCTGCAACTTAGTGAGACCTTGTTTCAAGATTTAAAAAAAAACTGAGACAGGAGAATCATGGTTTGCAGACAGCCTCAAGCTACTTAATGAAGCCCTTTTCAACTCAATGAGACCCTGTTTCAAATTAAAGAATTAAAAAATAGGGCTGGGAGTGTGGCTCGGAGGTAGAATACCCCTGAGTTCTATCCCCAGTACCACAAAATAAATACATACATACACACACAAACAAACAAATTACTAGGGCTCAGGGTATAGCTCAAAGGTAGACTGCCCCTGGATTCAATCCCCAGTAACACACACACACACACACACACACACACGCACACACACACCACAAAAAAACAAGTACACAATAAAGACCTATTCAAGATAATTAGTTCAATTTAGGCATGGTGGCACACACCTGTAATCCTAGAACTTGGGAGGATAAGAAAGAAAGATTGCAAGTTCAAGAGCAGCCTCAGCAACTTAGACTCTCAGCCACCTAGCAAAAACTTGTTTCAAAATTTTAAAAAACCGGGCGTGGTGACACACTCATGTAATCCCAGCATTTGGGAGGCTGAGACAGGAGGATCAGCGTTTGCAAACAGCCTCAGCTACTTAGTGAGGCCCTTTACAACTCAGTGAGACCCTGTGTGTGTGTGTGTGTGTGTGTGTGTGTGTGTGTGTGTGTGTATATATATATATATATATATATATATATATATATATATATATGGCTGGGGGTGTGGCTTGGAGGTAGAATGCCCCTGAGTTCTGTCCCCAGTACCATAAAAAGAAAAAAAAGAAAAATAAGCCAGGTATGATCCCATATGCCTGTAATCTCAATATTTGAGAGGGCTGAGACAGGAAGGTAGCAGGTTTGAGGCCAGCCTCAGCAATTTAGTAAGACCCTGTTTCAAAACAAGGTTAGAGCTGAATGTAATCCCAGTACTTGGGAGGCTGAGACAGAAGAATCACAGGTTCTAAGACAGCCTCAGCAAGTAGTGAAACTCTCATCAACGTATTGAGACCCTGTTTCAAAAAAATGAAATAAAATAAAATAGGGACAGAGATGTAGCTCAGAGGTAGAATGCCCCTCAGTTCAGTTCCCAGTTCCACAAAATAAAAAATAAAAATAATAAATAATAAATAATAAAAAGGGCTGAGAGTGTAGCTTGGAGATAGAATGCCCCTAGGTTCAATCCCCACCACCAAAAACAAATAAATAAGTAAAACAGGACTGGGGTGTACCTCAAAGGTAGAATATTCCAGGTTCAATCCTTGGTACCACAAATAATAATGATGATAATAATAACAACAACAAATAAGGAGTCCAGCCAAGTTGTAGGTTAAAAGATGACTACATAAAAAACAATTCTTGCCAAGTGTGGTGGCGCACACTTGTAATCTCAGTACTTGGGAGGCTGAAACAAGATTGCAGATTTGTAGCCAGCCTCAGAAACTTGTGAGACCCTCCACAATTTAGTGAGACCTTGTTTCAAAATAAAGAATAAAATAGAGCTGGGGGTGTAGCTCAAAGGTAGAATGCTCCTGAGTTAAATCCCCAGTACAACAATAGCAAAAATAAATTCTATTTATATACACTACAAATGAACAGCCCAAAATGAAATTAAGAAAATAATTCTGTTTATAATAGCCTCAAAAAGAATAAAATACTTAGGAATAAAATTTTAAGAAGCCGGGCATGGTGGCACATGCTTGTAATCCCAGCATTTGGGAGACTGAGACAGGAGGATCACAGTTTGAAGACAGCCTCAGCTACTACTTAGTGAGGCCCTTTGCAACTCACTGAGACCCTATTTCAAAATAAAGAATAAAAAATTGGGCTGGGGGTGTAGCTTGAAGGTAGAATGCCCCTGGGTTCCACCCCCAGTATGGCAAAAAAAAATAAGAAGAGCAAGAATCATGCAATAATATATTGTTGAAAGACAAAGAAGATTAAAAAACAGAAACACATCCCATGTTCATGGATTAAAGGAGTTAATACTGAGGTGGACAGCTCGATAGCCCACGCCTATAATCCCAGTAATTGGGAGGCTGAAACAGGAGGATCTCAGGTTCGAGGCCAGTCAGCCTTTTGGGACTACACTGCTTTGGACTGTAAGCTGATTTGATAAATCCCCTTTTACCATATATGTGTCCTATAAATTCAGTTATTCTAGTGAATCCAGACTAATAGAGCAACTTAGTAATACTCTCAGAAACCTAGCAAGACTCTGTTTTAAAATAAAAAATTAAAAGGGCTGGGAGTATAGCTTGAAGGCAAAATTCCCCCAAGCAATCTTCAGCACCAAATAACAACAACAATAACAACAACAATGATTTAATACTGTTAGGATGGCAATATTCATTAAGTTAATCTACAAATTCAAATGCAATCCCTATAAAAAATTTAGCTGACATATTTGCAGAAATTGATAAATTCATCTTACAATTCACATATAAATGCTAGAAACTCAGAATAGCCAAAATAATCTTGTAAAGGAACAGTTGGAGGATTCACACTTCCTAATTTCAAAACTTAATCACAAAGCTACAGGAGTCAAGACTATGTGATATTGGTACAAAGATAGACATATAGATCAATGGAATAGAATTGAGAGTCCAAAAATAAGCCCACACATCTATGGTCAATTGATTTTGACAAAGGTGTCAACACCATTCAATGAGAGGAAGAAATATCTCTTTAATAAACAATGCTAGGACAACTGGATATCCACATCCAAAAGAATAAAATGGGACCTTTGCCTTATCTCTTACTATATCCAAAAATTTACTTAAAATGGATTACAGAACTAAATTTTATATCTAAAATTATAAAACTCTTAGAATAAAACAGGTATAAAGCTTGATGACAATTTTTAGATATGATACCAAAAGCACAAATGACAAGAGAAAAAAATAGACAAATTGGACTTCATCAAAATCAAGCCATTCTGTGTCTGAAAGGACAAGATCAAGAAGGTGAAGTGATGACAGCCTATAGAATGGGATACCCTATTTGCAAATAATATTGCAGATAATTAACTTGTATCCATAATATGTAAAGGACCATTACAACTCAATAACTAAAAGATAATACCCTTATTTAAAATGAGTAAAAGAAGCCAGGCATGGTGGCACACATTTGTAATCCCAGTACTTGGGAGGCTGGGACAGGAGGATTGGGGTTCGCACCCAGCCTCAGCTACTTAGTGAAGCCCTTCAAAACTTAGTGAGACCCTGTTTCAAAAAGTAATACAGGCCGGGCATGGTGGCGCACGCTTGTAATCCCCGCGCTTGGGAGGCAGAGACAGGAGAATCGCACAGGTTCGAAGCCAGCCTCGCGCGCTGGCTTAGGAGACCCTGTTTACAAATAAAAATGTAAAAATAGGTCTGGGAGTGTAGCCCGGAGATAGAAGGGCTTCCAGGAACCCCAGTACCACCAAAAAAAAAAAGTAATACAGAATAAAAAATAGGGCTGAGGGCCAGACGTGGTGGCGCACACTTGTAATCCCCGCGCTTGGGAAGCTGAGACAGGAGGATCGTGCAGGTTTGAAGTCAGCCTCAGCTGGCTTAAGAGACCCCGTTTCCAAATAAAATATAAAATAGGTCTGGGAGTGTAGCCCGGAAGTAGAAGGCCCCTGGGTTCCATCCCCAGTACCACAAAAAATAAATAAATAAATAGGGCTGAGGGTGAAGCTTGGAAGTAGAATGCCCCTGGGTTCAATCTGCAGTACTGCAAATAAATAAATAAATAAATAAATAAATAAATAAATAAATAAATAAATAAATAAATAAATAAAAAATGGGCAAAAGATCTGAAAAGGTATTTCTCAAAAGACTATATGTGATATGCCATGAGCACATGAAATAGTGTTCGACATCACTAGCTAATAAAAGCCACAGTGAGATACCACTTCACACCCAGCACTTCTACTCCTAGATCTATATACCTAAGAGACTTTTTATGTGTGGTACCAGGATTGAACCCAGGGGTATTCTACCTTTTAACTATGCCCCCCAGCCCTATTTTATTTTTTATTTGGAAATAGGGTCTCACTAATTTGAGGAGGGCCTCACTAAGATGCTGAAGCCGGTTGAGAACCTGTGATCCTCCTGTCTCAGCCTCCCAAGTACTGGGATTACAGGCATGTGCCACATGCCCTGCATACTCAAGAGAACTTAAAGTATATGTCCACACCAAAATTTTTTTTTCTGTAGTGCTGGGGATAGAACACAGGGCATCATGCATGGGAGGCAAGCACTCTGAGATGCACCCAGCCCACACAAAATACTGTACATGAATGCTCACAGCAGATGTATTCAATAATAGCCAAAAAGCAGAAACAACTCAAATCTTGATTGATAAATGGATAGACAACCAAAATGTAGTCTATCCATTCAATGGACTATCACTGAGCCATGAAAATTAATGAAAGATGGATGGATGCTATAACATGAATGAACTTCAAAAACAGTATGCTAGCGAGGCATGGTGGCGCACGCTATGTAATCCCTGCACTTGGGAGGCTGAGACAGGAGGCTTGCGCAGGTTCAAAGCCAGCCTCAGCTACTTAGTGAGGCTCTCAGCAACTTATCAAGACCCTGTTTCCAAAATAAAAACCTAAAATAGGTCTGGGAGTGTAGCCCGGAGGTAGAAGGCCACTGGGTTCCATCCCCATTACCACCAAAAAAAAAAAAAAGTATGCTAAGTGAAAGAAGCTAGGCACAAAGGCCATATAACATATTCTTCCATTTATATGAAAGATCAGAATAATTAAATCCATAGAGACAGAAAGTATATTATGGTTCCCAGGGCTTAGGGAAGAGGGGAATGAGAAGTGAGTGCTTAGAGGGCATAGGGTTTCTTTTGGGGGTGATTAAAATATTCTGGAATAAGATAGTAGTGATGTTTGCACACCCTGCAAATGTTCCAGAAACTATTTGTGTACACTTCAAGTGGGTGCCTTGTATGGTATGTAAATTATATATCAATGAAACTATTTTCAAGTGACAGCCTGATTGGAACTTCTAAATTGTTAAAACTTTGTGGCAAAGCCAGGCGTGGTGGTGCACACTTGTAATCCCTGCACTTGGGAGGCTGAGACAGGAGAATCGCACAGGTTCGAAGCCAGCCTTGGCTACTTAGTGAGACCCTGTTTCCAAATAAAATATAAAATAGGTCTGGGAGTATAGTCCGGAGGTAGAAAGCCTCTGGGTTCCACCCCTAGTACCACCAAAAATAAATAAATAAATAAATAAATAAATAAATAAATAAATAAAACTTTGTGGCAACTCTCGCCTGGAAGGTAAAGGAGGTCACCCTGAGAAAAGGCCACAACACAGGTCTGTGGCACTGTGTGAAGACACAGGATGATAATCTTGGGGCCCTGCTTTTGATATTGCACTATGCTTCTCTGAAATGTCATCACTAGAAGAAACTGAGTGAAGAGTACACGGGAACTCCCTGTGCTATCTTTAGAACTTCCCATGAATCTATAATAATTTAAAAATAAAAACAAAACAGCTGAGCATGGTGGCGCATGCTTGTAATCCCAGCACTTGGGAGGCTGAGACAGGAGGATCATGCAGGTTGGAAGCCAGCCTCAGCTCCTTAGTGAGGCTCTCAGCAACTTAGTGAGACCCTGTTTCCAAATAAAATAGAAAATAGGTCTGGGAGTGTATACTGGAGGCAGAACGCCCCTGGATTCCATCCCCAGTACCACAAAAAAATTAAAAAAAAAAAAAACAAGCTGAGCGTGGTGGTTCATGCCTGTAATCCCAGTACGTGGAAGGCTGAGACAGGACCTGCTTGAGGAACACAAGTTTGAGGCCAGCACACAGTAATTTAGCAAGACCCTGATTCAAAATAAAAAGTAAAATAGAACTGAGGGTGAAGCTTAGATGTAGAATGCCCCTGGGTTTGACCCCCAGTACCATAATAAATTAAATAAATAAATGAATAAACAATTTTTTGCGGTACTGGGGATGGAACCCAGGGGCATTCTACCTCTGAGTTACACCCCCAGCCCTATTTTTTCATTCTTTTGTTTTGAAACAAGGTCTCACTAAGTTGCAGAGGAACTCACTAAGTAGCTGAGGCTGTTCACGAACTTGTGATCCTCCTGTCTCAGCCTCCCAAGTACTGGGATTATAAATTTGCACCACCACACCTAGCTAATAAAAAAATTTTAAAGATGTCCTACGGGTTGGGCTACATCTGGAGGACCAAAGAGCTCATGCAGGTGTTGACAGACTTCTACTCCTTCAAGCTATAGTTACCAGGATTTCCACTTACTTGCATGTAGCCTTCCTTTTAGCTTCCTGTTAGTGGTAGCAGTGAAACTCTTAACCATCATCATGGCGTCTTTCTGACTTCCCTTTCTGGCCTCAACTGGGAAAGCTTTTCTTGTACAGGATCAGCTCCCTATGTTGAGATCAACTGATAAGTAGACTTAATAATCAGATCCACCAAGTCCCCTTGGCCATGTAATGTAACATATTCATGGGCATGACATAGGGAAATGAAAGGTCATGGAGGCTAAAATTCAAAGCCATTTGAGGTGTAAAACCCCCATGGTTGGTGAGGCATTGGATTTTCCAGAGGAAGAGAGGAGTGGCATTTACTTCTCTCACATTGTGGGAAACTGGGTAGGTTAAGGAACCAGTTTCTTAGACAAGGAGCACCTGCAGGAAGGGGAAGGGGAGTTTATTGTTGACATGTGCAGTCAACATTGGGAGGAGCCAACGTCTCATCTGGGGTTGTCCCTATGGGAATAGGTCTGGCAGCCATGTCAGGGGCTGAGGTCACTCAAGTAGAGGGTGGTGGGTGAAAAGAATAGCTGCTTAGATAGCAGGCAGCTTCAAGCCCCTCCTGGGATCTTCCACCCTGAGCTCAGCCTGCAGCTCTCTCCTTACACCCAGCATCAAGAGGACTCCATTCTCCTATTCCATCTCCCTTGTCTCCAAAGACCCCCTGGAAGGAATCCCAATGAGTGGCTGGGACAGCCTGCCCCTACCCCCAACCCCGTGTGCTGGACGAAGCCTGCCACTAGGGGGCAGAGTCGTCTACACCAAAGCTATCCAGCTCTAGTGTGTGTGTGTGTGTGTGTGTGTGTGTGTGTGTGTGCAGGTGAGTGTATGCACGCACGTACAGTGGAGATGTGCTCCTTGCTAGGTTGGAGAAGTGTGCTGACTCATGGGTACTGTGAGTACAGTGGCTTGGCTTTCTGCGCGCGCGCACACACACACACACACACACACACACACAGAGCCAGGAACCCCAAGCAGACCCCTAACTTGGCAGCTCCAAGTCTCTACTAGAGACAGTGAAGCAGGGCCCTCAGAATGGGAAGAGGCAAGGCAGTGAGGGGGAATCCCCAGTGGGTTCTGGCTCCTCCTACCCCAGTCACCCCCAAAGTACCCACCCTCCTCTGTTCTAGCCAAAGAGGAGATCAGATTGGGATCTAGGGATCTGTGCAGCAGATGGCCTTCGATATTGGGGCCACCAGTTGAATCTTCTTCAGAGAAAGAAGGGAAAGCAGGTCACTTATCCACCTGCCCCCACCTTCAGGCCCAGCACCCTCAACACCATCTCTCTAAAATTGAAATTTACAGCAAAATACACAACTAGTGAATAACTGGGCTCAGGTCCCAGAAATAGGCTGCCCTTTCTGAGGGGTGACGGGAATATCCTCCCTGCTTCCTGTTGCCATGGTTTCCACTCAGCTACCAGGCAGCCTGTTGCGCGGAAGCCATTTTCTGTGATGGGATGCTGGTGCGGGCTGGAAGTGCAGCTGATAACTGCCAAGAGAGAGAGAGAGAGAGAGAGAGAGAGAGAGAGAGAGAGAGAGAGAGAAGAGGAGAGGAGAGGAGAGGAGAGGAGAGGAGAGGAGAGGAGAGGAGAGGAGAGGAGAGGAGAGGAGAGGAGAGAGAGTATGAAACAGCCTGGTCCCAGAGATCCAAGGTTCCAGGGAAGAACTAAGGGGGGCCTCACCTATTCTCAAGCTTGTATGAGGAGAGATGATGTAGACAAAATTGACATGCGTTAAAACCAACACATGCCAAAGTAGAGCACACTGTCAAGTTTCATTGCTAGGGTTTCTAGAACCAGAAGTTCATCTTCTCTTTTGGCCAGAAACACCAAGCAGAGGGGGTATCTTCTTGGGAGGTCCTGAGCCAGTAAAGCATGATAGATACCAAGGAGCCTAGAAAATCACTACTAGCCTATGGTCCCAGGGCCTCATCCCTGGTAGCCTGCCACCTGCCCAGGAAAGTGGGGGCAAGGATCTAAGCCCCTCTGGCTCCCAAACCTGCAGGCTGCCCTGTGCCAACCAAGGAATCAGTGCAAAATATCTCCTAGGATCAGAGGGCTACAAGTCTACCCAGCTTTCTCTCTCTCTCTCTCTCTCTCTCTCTCTCTCTCTCTCTCTCTCTCTCTCTCTCTCTCTCCCTACGAGCTACACCTCTAGCCTATTTTTTATCCTTTATTTTTTATTTTATTTTTATTTTTTACTTATATTTATTTATTGTGCCACTAGGGATGGAACCCAGGGGGTATTCTACCTCTGAGCTACACCCCCAGCCCTATTTTGTATTCTTTAATTGGAAACAGGGTCTCGCTAAGTTGCAAAGGGCCTCACTAAGTAGCTGAGGCTGTCCTCGAACCGCCATCCTCCTGTCTCAGCCTCCTAAATGCTGAGATTACAAGCATGCACCATCCTCCCACCCCCACCCCTCTTTCAGAAGGAAAGGGACTGCTGCATTTGGTTTGTCGGCTGCTCCCGGCTTGGCCCAGTCTGGAGAGGAAAGAGTGAGGAGGCCACCCCACCCTGGAAGGCAGGCCAGGTGGGGTACCAGGAGCCTGGGAATGGGGATCACCTGGGCCTGCAGCCCCTCCAGCACTTCCTGGGACTTTGATGGCCATTCCAGACCTTTCCTGTTGGTGTAACTCATGACAGGGGTTGTTTATGCAGGTCACTGTGTATTCTGTCACCTCCCCCCATTCCTGCCCATTAACTTTCTTGGTCCTGTTCAGTGATTAAAATTCAGCCCAGACCCACATCCTCTTGGACGCTTCCCCTCCCCTTCCTCGGGGCTGGAATGGACTGGAATGGAGAGGGAATGCTTTGACCTCTCTACCCTGGCCTCCCAATCCTCTCCTAAGCCTGAGGCAGCCAGGGCTTTTTTGCACTGAGGTGGGGGATGGAGTGAGGGATGCCTCACCTTTGCCTGGGTTTGATAATGATGGCTGTCAGGGTTACCCCTTTTTCAAGGTGGGTTCAGCCCCTTCCTTGCTAAGGACCCTTGGGGGCTGGGCAGCCTGTCTTCTTGGGCCCTGCCAGTGCTTATAGCTCCAGGTAGAGCTCTTGACCCCTTGGCCCACTCATGCTTCTGGCCCCATGCTTTGTCTGCTGGGGTAGAAGGGAGTAGGGAAAAGGGCATCCCCCCTTTTCTTCCCAGTACACACCCTCAGTCCCTCCCAGACAGCCTCCTGCCTTTAGAAACCAAAGCCATCTGCTGCAGGTATCCACCAGGAGTCGAGCAGCCACCTCCATTCCCAGCAAGACACACTAGCTCTTCCCATAAAGTGCTTCTTACCTGCCTAGGGAGAACAAGAGGCATTCTCAAGTGACACTTTGAACTACCCCCTCATGGCCTGGGGGTTCAACCAGTAACTGAACTTCTCTGTTAGGGACTATAGGAACAGAATAAGGAGACAGACTTCACCCCCAAGGTGGCAGAGCCTTAGAGAAGGCGGCGTGGCAATTCTTGGGTCTTGTTCCTAAGGGTAAGACAAGATTGGAGAGGGAGTTGGATTGGGTTGCATCTCCCTCTATGTGGGGACCTGTTTCCTTCCAACTTTTTGTCATTTTATGGATTACAGAACAAAGCAATCCTCAAAGGCCAACCCTCTTTCATCTTTGCATCTGCACTAGGGACTAAAGTGCGACTCCCTGCAGCTGGCCCCCACACACTGCCCCACCTCCCCGAGGGGGCGGGATGCCTTGCTAAAGGGATGGTGGAGCCACTGGGTCCAGAGGCCAAGGCAAGCGGGGCCGGGGGTGGACACTTAACACATTTGCAATATCTTCCCCTTGTCCTTTACTATTTTCTCTGTTCTGGAATGTTTCAGGATGTCTCACTTTTGATATAAAGACCTCGTCCTAGGATTCTTTTGTCCTAGGAATAAGTACACTTTCAAGTATTTTGTACTTCTGTTGTGTGTACTAACACAGCTTAATATTGTGACCTAGATATAGTGTGGTGCCCTGCTGCCTCACTCCCCTCGTCACCTGACAGAACTAGCCATGGTGATGTCTGTCCAGGGTGGCCCCCCAGCCAGAGCTGGCAACACTAAGCCTGGGAGTAAATGGGCAGCTATTACTACATCAGATGCTGTGGTGTAAGTCATGTTTACCACTAGACATATCTACTTTTGAAGAAGGAAGAGGAGCCCGCAGAAGAGGAAACAGGCCCTAACCCAACTGAGACACAATCCTTGGAAATACAACACGGAAGCAGAAGGGCCTTCAGTGAATAGGTTTCAAAATGCTTAATTTTTTAAATCAGGCAAATTGATCATTAGAGAACTGATTAAGCTAGAGCAGCTGTTAAAATAAAAGGTGAAAATAAACTCCTTCATTTGAATTCCAAATTTGGGCTTGGAGGTGACCCTAGTAATGAGGCGAACGGGTCATTAGGCAAACTGGCTGTGGGTGGTCAAGGCAGTGCATGGAGCCAGGGGGTCGATGTAACCTTGAGTCTTCTCTCCTCTGAGAGTGTGGGTGCTGGGCCTCGGCACAGAGCAGGGACCCCAAGGAGGCAGACCTGTAAGGGACTAGAGCAGATTCTCTAAGTACCATTACTATGCCCAGCAGGAGCCATGAGTTCAGGAAGAGCAGTTTGAGGGGGGAGCCCCAAGAAGAGGTAGGAGTGATCAGCAGGTGAAAACATTTGAGGTTTGAAAACAGCTATAGTTTACCAATAGGTGCTAATGTCCTTCAATATTTCTACTACAGGTCTGGCCCTATGACTGGCTACTATACCCAGACACTGAAGGTGGGAGGAGCCAAATCTCAGGACCACAGTTTCTCCCCTCCCTGAAGATCAATGACGACTTTTGAGGTTCCTCAACCACAGTAGGATCATGGTGGCTCTCATATGTAATTCAATAGGACTCTTTGGTGTGTGGGAGGGGGATTGAACCCAGGGGCATTCTACCTCTGAGGTATACCCCCAGCCCTATTTTTTACTTTTATTTTGAAATGGGGTCGCACTAAGTTGATGAGTCTCACTACTTGCTGAGGCTGGTCTCAAACCTGTGATCCTCCTGTCTCAATCTCCCAAGTACTGGGATTAGAGGCATGTATCACCACACCTTGCTCGGAACTCTTAAAAGTTGTTTTTATGCTGGACATCGTGGTGCATGCCTGTAATTCCAGTACTTGTAATGCTGAGACAAGAGAGTCATAGTTCGGAGGCCAGCCTCAGCAACTTAGCAAGACCCTATTTCAAAATAAAATGAGTTGGACATGGTGGTGCACACTTGTAAACTCAGTACTTGGGAGGCTGAGACAGGAGAATCGTAGATTTGCAGCTAGCCTCAGCTATTTAGTGAGGCCCTCTCTAACTTAATGAGACCCTGCTTCAAAATAAAATAATAACATAGGACTGGGGGTATAGGTCAGAGGTAAAAATTCCCCTGGGTTCAGTCCCCAGTACGACATGCAAAAAATAAATGAATTTTTAAAAGTGCTATATGCATAGCTCAGAAGTAAAACACCCCCAGGTTCAATCCCCAATGCCAAAAATAAATTTTTGTTTTATTAGACATCAACTAGACACAAAAGAATGCTTAAAATATTTATAAATATAAATAACAATACAAATAACCTTGTTATAGTTATGTTTTTATAGTTATACCACCTTTGCATGCATCCCCAAACTTGGTACATATTTGAACTTTGTAGAAACATAATTATTTTATCTGTATTCTTCTGCAAGCAGATTTTTCACTAAATATGGTGCTTCCAAGCCTCTGTAGTAGCTGTAACCCATTCATCCTCCAAGTGTTCTTTTCTGTTGTAGAACTCAACTAAAACTCGATTATGTGTTGTCTACTTGATGGATGGATGGCTTGTTCTCAATTTTGATGCTATTTAGAAGCATCCTAATGCCCAGCACAAGTTTCTGTAATGGACATATCCAGAGAAGAAACCCCTGGGCCACAGGTAATGTGCACCTTCCACTTTACTGAGAAATGACAAATTGTTCTTCTAAGAGGTTATACCAATTCACATGTCCTTTTGTAGTACTAAGCTTTCTAGTGGTTCTATGGCCTTGCCAACACTTAATGTTCTCAGACTTTCTTTTCTTTTAAATTTTTTTATTTGTGCATTATATTCATACAACATATTGGGGTAAAAAACTTGTGTGTACAAACATGTACTCATCGCTAATTTAACCCCTACCCAGTTCCCACCCCATTCCCTCCCTGTCCCTCCCTCCCTTGCTTGGCTTAGTGATTGACTTCGATATGTTTAAGTACATTGTGTGTTTTAGAGACTTTATTTTCTGTAAGAATAACCAGTTATCCCAGAATTATTTATTGATAAAAACAATTCCCTCTACTTCCTCCTTTATATTTGATTGGTTTGTTTGTGGTGCTAGAGATGAAGCCCAGAGGCATTCTACCTCCCAGTACACCCCAGCCCAATTTTATTCTTCTTTTTATTTTGAAAGAGGGTCTCACTAAGTTGCTGAGGCTGGCTGTGAACCTGCAATCCTCCTGTCTCAGCCTAAGTACTGGGATTACAGGCCTGCTCCACCACACCCAGATCCTCCTTTATTTTTAATGGCATTGGTGATTGAGACTAGGGGGATTCTACCTCTGAACTACAATCCCAGCCCTTTGTATTTATTTTAGAAAGGGTTTCACTAAGTTGCCCAGGCCAGCCTCAAGCCAGTGATTCTCCCATCTCAGCCTCCCATGTACTGAGATTACAGACCTTTGCTTCTGTGCCTAACCCATCTACTCCTTTACAAGTGTCTTAGCAATGACCATTCATTCTTCAATATAAATTTAAGAGCCACAAACTCCATTTTTTCTATTTTATTATTTTAACTTTTTATTGGTGCATTGTAGTCATACATCTTAATGAAGTATAAGATGGTGGAGGCATACTTGCACACATCACCCAATTAGCCCTTACCCAATTCTCACTCCATTCCCTCCCTCTCCCTCCTTCTCATGTGTGGCTTAGTGATTGACTTTGATATGTTTGTGATTGTACATCATGAACACTAGAGAATTTCCCTCTTCATAAACTCCATTTTTTTCTTATGGAACTGGGGGTGGAACTCAGGGGCTTTTCTACCTCCAGGCTATACTCGCAGACCTATTTTATATTTTTTTATTTGGAAACAGGATCTCGCTCAGTTGCTGAGAGCTTCACTAAGTAGCTGAGGTTGGCTTCAAACCTGTGCGATCCTCCTGTCTCAGCCTCCTAAGCACTGGGATTACAAGCATGCATCACCACGCCAGGCCACAAACTCCATTTTTAAAATGGCATTTCAATTATAAATGGATTCATTCAAATCGGAAAGAATTTATATGTTCAAAACAGCGAAAATTTTTAGAGAATTCTGGATAGTCAAGATAAATGCAGCTACATAAGTCTGAAACTCTCAACATGGCTTTCAAAAATTCAATTTAAAAAGCAAGAAATAAAAACACACAAACTGGGTGTGGTAGCACATGCCTGTAATTTCAGTACTTGGGAGACTGAGATAGAGGATCGCAGGTTTGAGGCCAGCTTTCAATATAGCAAGACCCTCAGCAACTTGGTGAGATTCTGTTTCAAAAGAAAAAGAGCTAAGGGGTGTAGCTCAGAGGTACAGTGCCCCCTGGGTTCAATCTCTAACACAGAAGATGGAGGAGGAGGAGGAGGAGGAGGAGGAGGAGGAGGAGGAGGAGGAGGAGGAGGAGGAGGAGGAGGAGGAGAAGACCAACACGAAACCTGTGTCTTCAACATAACTAGAAGAGACCATCTGAGCTCAAAAATGCCCAAAACAGATAGTCCCAAAGGGGGGAGGAGAGCAGATTCTCACATGAAATACAAACGGAAACAATGACCCAAGCTATGTAACAAACCATAATACAACCCCCTGAAGCTACCCGCCCCCAGACTAAAAATAGAAAGAGCTAGAAACAAATCTTGAACTCCTGAGAGTAGTTCTCTTCTTCATGGAGACATTGAGTTGACAATTCCGAAATTATTTTCCAAGTATTCTGGGACGGAGCAAATATATAAATGTATTGTGGTTAATGGAAGCCAACTTTCTCAATGAGAAAGAAGTTACAAATACACAAGTGGGAACAAGGCTAGAATGAACCTGCTGCTGTTGGATTGGAATTAGAATTATTAGTATTAGTCATGGTCATAAACGATGGCCAGAAGAATGGATAGATGATAGATAAGTGTGGGAGTGTATATACATATATGTATGTGTTAGTTGGTTTTCCATTACTGTAACCAATACCTGAGACAATTAACTTAAAGAGCGGAAAGGTTTATTTTGGCTCATGGCTCCAGAGATTTTAGGTCATGCTCTCCTGGCCCTGTTGCTATAGACCTTTTACAAGCACAGTATATTTTGGCGGGAGTTCATGGTGGAGGATATCTGTTCACCTCATGGGATCCAGAAAGCAAAGACAGAGACAGCAAGAGGCGAGGATTCCAATATCCCCTTCAAGGGCATGTCCCCAGTGACCTAATTTCCTCCCCCTAGGCCCCTTCTCCTAAAAGCTCTATCACCTCCCCATAGTGCCACAGGCTGGTGAACAAGCCTTTAACACATGGACCCATGGGGTACACTTATCCAAGACATAGCAATATATACATATATCTACACATATGCATGTTCTCTCTCTATTTGTGTGTGCATGCCACATATATGTGCCTATGTGTGTCTGTAATTTCTCAGTACATTTATAAGTGCCATTATTTTCAAAATGAACTGTGGAATCCTAAAAGAAATGGCTGATTCAAGGAATACAAGACAGGAAAAGTCCAGATGAACCCATAATATTTTGCTCTTCCAGAAAGTAAGGAATCCACAAGTGAGGGATAAGAGACGCTCTCCCTTGCAGTAATAAATGTAGAAGTAGAAAATTGCCATTTGCCAACCATCAGAGCAATGACTGATTAAAACAAAATAATAGATGAGAAAAATAGTGGGTCAAAGTTTGTTGAGGAACAGAATGCCTCCTCACAAATTAAAAGAATAGCTTGAGAATGCAGACACCTGGAAGACTTTACTTAACCAAGTGGTCACAGTGACCATTACCAGTGATGGGATGCATGGACTGACATTTCAGGTCTCCTCATATGATACACTGAAAAGAGGCAGGTCATGTGATATTTCGCCCAACAATATAAAACCAAAATCAAGTCATGAGGAAATGTCAGACAGCCCCCAACAGAGGAACATGCTAGAAAATAACTTGCCTATACTCTTTAAAAATGTCAGTGTCATGCAAAGACCAAAGAAGGGCTCTGGATTGAAAGAGACCAAAGAGGCCAATAATCAGAAATGCTCTTTTTCTAGAAAATACATTATTGGGACAAATGTAAAACTCCAGCTGAGGCAGGAGGATGGCCATTTGCGGACAGCCTCAGCTACTTAGTGAGGCCCTCTGCAACTCAGTGAGACCCTGTCTCAAAATAAAGAATAAAAAATAAGATTGGGATGTAGCTTGGAGGCAGAATGCCCCTGGGTTCAATCCCCAGGACCACAAAAAGAAAACTCCAAATGAAATCTGTAGATTATAGTTTTGTGTCAATACTAATTTACTGATTTTAAAAACTGGACTGTGGTTATATAAGAGAACTATCCTTGCTTGTAGGAAATACACACTGAAGTACTTACAGATGAAGGAGCATAATGTCTCAATGGACTCAAAATTTTCAGGAAGGTGTGTGTGTGTGTGTGTGTGTGTGTGTGTGTGTGTGTGTGTGTAGAAATAAGGATAAAGCAACATTTATAAATATAAAATGTCAACATTTAGGAAATCTGGAAGGAGTATAGAGAAGGAGCCTATCTTTGATCTTTTATAGCTATATTGAGATGCAATTCACATGCCATACAATTTACTGAATTTTTCCAAAGTGGAGATACCACATCACATTCCCACCAACAATGAATGTATGAGATTTTCAATTTCTCTATCTCCTCACCAACATCTGTTATTGTCCATTTTTTATTATAGAAGTATCTCATGGTTTTTTTTTTTTTTTTGCGGTATTGGGGATTGAACCCAGGGGCATTCTATCTCCGAGCTACACTCTCAGCTCCATTTTATTCTTTATTTTGAAACAGTGTCTAAGTTGTAGAGGGCCTCACAAGTTGCTGAGGCTGGCTGAGAACCTGCGATCCTCCTGTCTCAGCCTCCCAAGTACTGAGATTTACAAGCATGTGCCACCACACCTGGCCTCATAGTGGTTTTGATTTCCCTTCCCATAATGATTAGTGATGTTGAGCACTTTTTCCATGTGTTCATTGACCATTTGCACATCTTATTTAAAGAAATGCCTCTTCAAATCCTTTGCCCATTTAAAAAAATGTATTATCTCTCTTTTGTTATAGGATTGTGAGGGTTCATCATATATTCTAGACACAAGTCCCTTATGCAACTTGCGAGTCTTTTATCTTTTTCTAAAGGTTGTTTTCACTTTCTTGATAGTAATATTTGCAGCACAGCACTATTCAAATTTGATCAAGTCTAACTTCTATATTTTATCTTTGGTTACCTGTGATTTTAGTGTTATGTCTAAGAAACTATTGCCTGATCCAAGAATCCAAGGCATGAACATTTATGCCTCTACTTTCTTCTAAGAGTTTTGTAGGAGTGTGTGTGTGTGTGTGTGTGTGTGTGTGTGTGTGTGTGTGTGTGTGTTTTACTGGGGATTGAACCCAAGGATATTCTACTTCCAAAACACCCAGCTATGAGTTTTTTTAGTTTTAGTGCTTGAGTCTCTGGTCCACTTTAAATTCATTTTTATGAGCCGGGCGTGGTGGCGCACGCTTGTAATCCCCGCGCTTGGGAGGCAGAGACAGGAGGGTCGCGCAGGTTCGAAGCCAGCCGTGTGCACTGGCTTAGGAGACCCTGTTTCCAAATAAAAATATAAAATAGGTCTGGGAGTATAGCCCAGAGATAGAAGGGCTTCCAGGAACCCCAGTACCACCAAAAAAAAATCGTTTTTATGCATGATATGTGGTATGAGCACAACCTCATTCTTTGGGATGTGGATATCTAATTGTCCCAGCACTGTTTACTAAAGAAATACTTCTTTCTCCCACTGAATGGTCTTGGCATCCTTGTTAAAATCAATTGACCAACATATACGGGCTTATTTCTGGACCCTCAGTTCTATTCCAACTGACTTATAAATCCATCTTTACACCAGTACAAAACAGTCTTGATTCCTGTAGCTTTGTGGTAAGTTTTGAAATTAGGAGATGTGTGTCTTCAAACTTTGGGGTTGTTTTTTTTTTTTGAAGATTGTTTTGGCTATTTTGGGTTTCTTGCATTTCCATATAAATTTTGGGATAACTATTAAATTTCTGCAAAGATGTCAGCTGCAATTTTGATATGGATTAAACTGACTCTGTAGATAAATTTGAAGAGTACTGTCATCTTAGCCCAAGTTTTGATTGTTCTCAGCCATTATGTTTTTAAATATTGCTTGTGCCCCATTCTTTCTCTCCTCTTTTTCTATTACATATACATTAGACCTCGGTGTAAGATACCTCTGTCTCTTCTTCTCTTTCTTTTAAAAGTTTCCACCTGTTCATCTTCCATGCTTTATGCTGAATAGTTTCTTTTGACTTTTCTTCCAGTTCATGGATACTCTCTTCATCTGTATATATTTTACTACTACACCCATTCATTAATTTCTGTGGTGGTAAATTACTAGAGTTTGCACCCAGGGAATTCTACCTCTGAGCTACATCCCCAATCCTTTTATCTATCTATCTATCTATCTATCTATCTATCATCTATTTATTTACTCATTTGTTTGCTTATTATGTTTTGTGTGTATGGTACTGGGAGTCAAACCCAGAGGCATTCTACCTCTGAGCTACACCCCCAGCTCCTTTTTTATTTTTTTTTTGAAACAGGGATTCATTAGGTTGCTGAGAATCTCACTAGGTTGCTGAGGGTGTCCTTAAGCCTGTGATTCTCCTGTCTCAGCCTCCCAAGTACTGGGATAACAGGCGTTTACCATCATTCCCAGTTAGACCATTTAATTCCTTAATTCAATCACTGTCATCTTTGGTTCTAGAATTTTCAAGTGATTCTTTTTCATAGTTTCATTACTACTGTACTTATTAATATGGTCATTTATACTCTGCACATGGTATGCATAGGTATTTTAAAGTTTGTATTAAATAATTCTAATGTCAGGGCCACTGGTGATTTCTTCTTTTAAAAGTCTGCTATGTCTACTGCTTTTCATTAAACTTGCCCTCCCTATTATGTCTAATTCTTTTTATTGTTTGATGAACATCATAAACACAGATTTGGGGGTAGCAATAATTTATACCCTAATTATAGTTTTGAGTTTTGAGAAAATAAAAGCTAGCTAGGTATTAGATGATTCTTTACTCCCAGGAAGTAGCCTTGTAGGGTACCAACCAAAATGAGACAGTCACCAGGATAATCCATTGGCAGGGCCTGGATTCCAGTGTCTGTTCTTCTAGGTCCATGTAGCTGTCCAAATTCTATATAGTATGTGACCCATCCATTCTAGAATGTACAATACCCCCAAAGATGTCCCAATACTGCTTCACCTCCTGAAGTCTCTGCCTTTTCTGGATCCTAGTCTGGAAATTCATTCTCTTTTTTTTCTAGGATGCCTTCAGTCAGACGAGTTTGTATTTTTCCAGCTTTTCTAATTATCCTTATTAGGAGGTAAGCATGAATTAACCAATTTCTCATTATTCTTCATGGATGTCCTCCATTGAAATTTTAAAATCAATTGCCTTACTTTTTACTTTTAGAAGTATTTGGTTCATTTTCACATATACTTGCTTGATTTTATAGAATGATATTTTCAATCCTCTCTTTGATTTCCCTTAGCATATAAAGCATACTGATTTTATGCTTGAATCTGATCAACCCAACATTTGCAGTCTGTGGGAGTTTGATTCTGCTGGCACTCGCTCATCGGGCTGTTTCCTTTTTTACTTACATGTTTAGATTTTTTCACTGGATATTTTTCCTTCTCAGAACTTCACAGTGAGAATGCTTGAACCTGGTTGCAGGTGGGTCCTTACAGACACGATTTGCATTGCCTTATCTTTGGGGGGAGCACTCCACCCCAGAACCACTTCAAACTAAATTTTCTCTATGGACTATCTGGGGTTTGTAAATCTCAGCTGCAGACCCACGTGGTACTAGCTCAGGGGTCCAAATACTCAGAGTAGATTTTTTTTCTCTTCCATGACTCATGCCAGGCTTAGAAATTAGCAATTCTCCTTGAGGTCTGAGATTTCCCCTTCCTCCTGACAATGATGTCACCTCTTACAGTCCCACCTTCATGCAGAGCATGGGGTGGGGGGGCATCCTTACAGACCTCTAATTTTGAAATTACTGGGCTCTGTTATCTTTCCCTGAAATCCATGAGGGCATGAAAACTGAAGCTCAAGGTCACCAGGATCTACAAATGCCCCCAGGGTGAATGTTGGCCTCAGTGTTCTGGTTACCTTTCTGGGCTCCTGCTTTGATTTATTTTTTTATAAATTTTTTGTAATTTATTTTTATTGGTACATTGTAATCATATATCACATTGGAGTATAAGACTTGAGAGGATATACAAGCACACATCATCCAATTAGCCCTCATCCAGTCCCCATCCCATTCCCTCCCCCTCCCTCCATCCCATGCTTGTTTGGTGATGAACTTTGATACATTTGTTTATGTACCTCCTGCGTTTTAAAGAGGCTCCATCCTCCCCTATTCCATACCCTCTGATTGGTCACCTTAATTGCTTCACAATAGGGTCCTATCTATAGCTCGACCTCTTCCTGTTGCCCCTTTCCTCCTAGTTATTGCTGATTAGGGGAAGCATCTGGTTTTTATTTTCTGCGATATTTCTCTGTGCATGCCGCGTTGCAAGTACCGATCCCACTCTTGATGGCCCCAGTAGTGGCCTGGATACCCGGTGGACTGATCCAGACCTCGCTGGCTCAAGCAGCAGCCTTGCCTCATGGGAGGCCCTGATTCTGGTTTCGCTGGTCCCGACACTGGTCTAACCCCTCTGCTGGCTCCAATCCTGGCCTCGGTGGCCCCAGCACCGGCCTAGACTCAAGGCAGGCTCCGATCCCAGCCTTGGAGGCCTCAGTAGCTCCTGCTTTTATGTAATTTTTGGACTCAGAATTTCTTACTATTTTGCCATCTCATTAGTGCATTTAAAATTTTTTAAGATTTTATTTGGCATTTTACGTACAGGCATAGTAACATAAAAACAGCTTCTTTCTTGGCTTTCTGATTACAAAAATGTGAATATATTCACCCAAGAGAAAGTTCTCTTTCTCATTCTTGGTGTTTGTTTATTTGTTCAGAGGATGGCCTTGCGCTTTTCTTTCATAGATATATTTACAATAGTAATTATACATGTAGCTGGGCATAGTGGTATACTCCTCTAATCCCATTTGTTGGGAGGCTGAGGGAGGAGGATTGCAGGTTTGAGGCTAGCCTCAGCCACTTAGCAAGACTCTCAGCAACCTAGGGAGAACCTGTTTCAAAACAAAATATAAGCCAGGCGTGGTAGTGCATGTTTGTAATCCCAGCATTCGGAAGGCGGAGACCGGAGGATCGTGGGTCAATGGCCAGCCTCAGCTACTTGGTGAGGCCCTTTGCAACTCAGTGAGACCCTGTTTCAAAAAATAAACAGACTAGAAAATAGAACTAGGGGTGTAGCTCGAAGGTGCAATGCCCCTGGGCTCCATCCCGAGTACTGCTCACACATACTACATATGTATTGTATATATTTATGTATATTATATTTTTATTAAATGTCATTAAATGGCTGACCTCCCTACTAGATAATAATAAGAACCATAACCATTTTGTCTTCTCCTCTATAATTCAGAACTAAGTTCAGGTAAATAGATGACAAAAATAAAGAATGGTGACACACGCCTGTAATCTCAGTGCTTGGGAGGCTAGATGGAGGATTGCAGATACGAAGCCAGCCGCTGCAATTTACATAGACTCTCAGTAACTTAGTGAGAACTTGTGTCTAAATTAAAAATAAATTAGGGCTAGGATATAGCCCAGAAGTAGAAGGCTCCTGAGTTCCATCCCCAGTATCACAAAAGAAAGAAAAAAAGAAAGATATAGGAAGGTGGTATAAGCCAGACACCTATAATCCCATTACTTGCGAGGCTGAGACAGGAGGATTGCAGATTTGAGGTTAGCCTCAGCAACTTACCAAGACTTTGCTTCAAAATAAAAAATAAAAAGGGCTAAGGTTGTAGCTTGAAAGTTGAACACTCCTGAGTTCAATCCCCAGCACCACAAAACAAAAAGCAGTACTTACTTGTAATAGCCACCAACCAGAAATGAGGTCGCAGCTCACTGAATAATCTGTGCTTGATGTGCGAAAGGGGGTACATATGATATAGCTGGATGAAGGGGCGAGAGGCACTCTGCGTACTCTCTGGGATGCCTCCAGCACATGGTAATGCATCCAAAGCCATGCACAGAGCAATATGCTATTTTATGTATAAAAATAGGGAGATATAAATATACATATATTGTGTCGTGAAAAATGTTTTCCATAATGTAAAAAATCAAAAAGACCAAAGCAACACCTAAGAATCCAAAAGAAACCGAAAGAAATGAACCATACTGTACAAAAGTTGGTGGCATGCCATATGAAGAAGTTATTTCTTTCTTTTTTTTTTTTTGTACTGAATATTGAATCCAAGGGCATTATTCTACCTCTGAGCTATACCCAGGGGCATTTTTACCTTGTAGCTACATCCCCAGCCCTATTTTCTATTCTTTATTTCTTTCTTTTTTTCTTTATTTATTTTGCGGTACTGGGGATGGATCCCAGGGGTATTTTACCTCCGAGCTACACTCCCAGCCCTCTTTTTTTATTCTTTATTTTAAAACAGGGTCTCACTGAGCTGCAAAGGGCCTCACTAAATAACTGAGGCTATCCATGAACCGCATCCTCCTGTCTCAGCCTCCCAAATGATGGGATTGCAAGTGTGCGCCACCACGCCCGGCTTATTCTTTATTTTGAAACAGGGTCTCACTGCATTGTAGAGGACCTCACTAAGTAGCTGAGGCTGTCCTCGAACCACAATCCTCCTGTCTCAGCCTCCCAAGTGCTATGATTACAAATGTGTGCCACCAAGTCCAGCTACTTTTTTTTATTTTAACACAGAGTCCACTAAGTTTCTGAGGCTGCCTCAAACCTGCAGTTCTCCTGTCTCAGCCTCCCAAGTTCTGGGATTACAGGCATGCACCACCACATCTGGTAAAGAAATATTTCAATTGTCTTGAAAGCACCGTATTTTTTTTATTGGTGCACTATAGGCTCATATCATAATGTAGATCATGTTGAAAATGGCATATATTCACACAGTACTTGGTACCTTCCCCCCTCCCACTTCCCCATTTCCCTCCCTCCCGATACTGAGTGTCCAGGTTAACAATGTGATATTCACATGTATACACATAGTCACATGTAGCTTTTCCGTTAGTGAACCTCAGCCTTCTTCCTCCCCTATCCTTCCTTCCTGGCTTCACTGAGGTTTCTCCTCCATTGTCTGGAGTTCCTCTGGTATCCCAAATACTCCCTAGCTTGAGAATATTAGAGAAAACACATGTCCCTTCTCTTTCTGGAAAGCACTTTATTTAAATTGTACATACCTAATGGGATAAATGTTAAAGACAAAAACAAATCCAAATGAAAGCTGAAATCGTATTGGGCAATGCCAGATGAGATCCCCCTGAGTATATTTCCCACTGGAAGGAATGAGGGCTCCCTGGAGCAATATGGATATCTGGATCTGGAGCAGGGAGTGAAGAAGTTGAGGCAGGGACATCCTGCCAGGACTACAGCAGCGGGTGTGGGAGCTGCCTTAAAGGCGCCCCTGCTGGCCAATGAGAGAACTGACTGAGTGCCAAGGGGAACCCTCTGACAATGGAATGAAACCTGTTACATCAGCCAAAGTCCGTGCATTTCTAATGACTTGCCACTTTCGGTGACCGCTTGGGCACCAACTCATCACTCTGAATGGTAGAGTAAAAGAAGGTGTGTGCATGGATTTGGCTTTTCTCATTTCACCTGTATTTCATGGTGACCAAAGAGTTGGACGAAGGGAAGTTCTTCCATTCTAGCATTCCAACCAGGAAATGTGAGAATTATAGAACTGGGCAACCCTCTTTCTGCAACCCTAAATAATGGTTCTAGATGCTAAATGTGCTTGGTGAAAGGTTGCTGGGAAGTCCTAGAAAGATGGGGTCTGGATGATACCACCTGAATCTCCTAATCATAATTGACATCGCTGAGAATGATGCCCAGACATGCTCAGCCCACCCAGGCACCTTCTCACTGAGAACATTCAACTTAACCAGTTTCTAGTGAATGAAGGAGACAGCAGAGGATGGTAGATGATAGCACAGCGATGCCATCACACACATCACAACTGTGAGAAATGCTACAGGAGAAATACCTTGGCCTTTTCAACAAGTAAAAGGCACAGAAAAGGGGGAAGGCACCTGCTCTGGAATATTTTCTTTTATTGCAGTATGGAGCCCAGAGCCTTGTGCAGCTCAGCACACACTATACCTCAGAGCTGCACCCCTAGCCTGCTCTAGATTTTAAGAGCTACAAGGGATATAACCAGATGCTACCTGACTGTGTCTGCCTCCATGTTTGAATAAATCAGATACAAAAAAAGTATCGTTGAGCCATCAGGGAATGTGTGTATAAGGTGACATTAAGTCATTGTTTTGAACATGGCTAGGTATGATAATCATGTTTTTCCAAGTCCTTAGCTGTTGTTAGAAAGCCATACTGAAGTATTCATGTAGGAAATGACATGATGTCTAGCACGCACTTTTAAATACTCCAGACAAAAAGTGCAATGGGATCCTGGAACAGAAAAAGGGCATAAGCAGCAGTGGGGAGACGGGAAAAGAGTCTGGAATCAAGTTCCTAATATTGTACTAACGTTCAGTTCTCAGTTGTGACAAATGAATGTGCCAATGTCAGGGGTTGACAATAGGGGATTTTGCCTGGGAGCCCCTGAGAGCATTCTGTGCTATCTTTGCAACTTTTCTATCAAGCCAAAATTATTCCACCATCAAAAGTTCATTTTTAAAATATTCCAGGAGAAAGGGGGAATGTAAACAAAAAGAGTAGGCAAAAATGCAACAGTTAAAGAGGCCAACAATCCCCCATAGGAAATGGACCAAAGACATTGCCACCAAAGAGGCTATTCTGGTGGTAAATAGGTGCATGATAAGACACTCAGCAGCATTAGCCATTAGGGAAATGCAAATCAAAACAGCTATGCAGCAATCATTATAAGCCTACCAGAATAGCTAAAATAAAAAAGAATGAAGGTGGCAAATGCCAGAAGAGATGTGGAGGACTGGATCTTTCATCCATTGCTGCTGGGCGTGTACAATGGAATGACCATTCTGGAAAACAGTTTAGTGGTTTCTTATAAAAGATACACATCTGTAGACTGGGGTATGGTGTAGCTCATGGCAGAGCACTTGACTAGCAAGGACAAGGTCCTGGGTTCCATCTCCAGCTCTCCTACAAACACAAAAAAGTAGCACAAAGACCTCTGCTATGATGGAATGGTTTTGTGCTTTGAATGCCATGCTGATTACATGGATCTACTCAAGAGAGGAAATTGCATGGCACGTGCACTAGTGACAGGCAACCCCCAGAGTGGCTCTTGGAGGTTCTGAGGCTACACTGCCCTTGTGCAAGATGGCCATGCTGGGGGAACTGCAAAGAAGGGTCACTGGCCTCTTGCATGCTTCCCTAAGAAAATGGGAACAAGTTTAAACATATAATCCAGGGGGGAAAAGAAGTGTATAAATGAAAAAGATGTGGGCAAATTGTTGAGAATTGTTGACACTGGCCCATCGATCCATGGGACTTCATTAACTATTCTTTACTTTTGTTTATGTGTGACCTTTTCCATGATAAACTGTTTTCTTAAGAGTCACTGCTAAACAAATGTCTGTTGAATGAATAAGTGAAGGATTAATGAATAACCGCAGTCTAAACCTGTCCTTCTATAGATAATGGAAGCGGGATGTAAAGGGGAGGGACTGCTCAAGGTCACACCGAATACTTGAGGCTCCTGATAGCCAGTCTAGCTCTTTTCAAACACATGTTTTGAACTTTACACAAGTGATACATTAAAAAACGGAAAGAAAAATTGACCATTAACCAAGGGCTCCACCACAGGAGGGGGAGAGGCTTCCCCGGGCAAGGGCAGAGGGAGAGCCAGGGGTGGGGGCAAGTGGGCCACCTGGGGCAGGTCAGAAGCTGTACCCAAAGAGGTTTTCACCAGGATGAAATCACTAGAATGTCCGGTGTGTTTGAACGTCTTAAAAAGAACATTTACACACCCGAAGGAGAGTGCAGGGTTGAATTAGTGATAAGTGCGTGGGAAGCTAAGCAAACAGCACCCAAAGGACAATTATTAACTCCTGGGAAAACAAAATGCTGTGCAGGAAAGAGAAGTCACCGGTGGTTTGCACGGCTCACCTGTGAATGGCATTTGCGTGGCTGCATAATTTTCAACGATGGGGACAGGAAGGGGGAGGAAACAGAACCCTTTTATTGCAAAGGAAGCCCTGGAGGAGCTGTGAGGCCACTGGCCTCCCAAGTGGGGCCACAAGAGCAAAGATGGGGGCAGGACCGAGGGGGCCCACAAGGAGGCCCCTGGGATGCGGCCAGGCCACTCACTCTTCACATTCTTCCATCCCTTGACACCCATCTTTCCCTGAGGCCCAGATGTGCCCCCTGCTTCCTCCTGTCCCTCTGGATGGCCTGTCCTTGCTCCTTAACTTTGTTTCCTCCAAGGCCAGTCCCTCAGAAAAGGCCCCTCTCCTGCCTCCAACCCACTCAAGTCAAGGATTTGGTTCTTCCAACATCCAGCACCTCTCAGTCACTGGAAGGGACAGCGCAAACCTCAGACACCCACCTGTATACATGCCCGACCATGGACACATCCAGGCCAGTCTGAGCCAGGTGCTATTGTCCATCTTGTGCTGGTCAATGACTAAATGACAGAGAGAAGGAAGATGTTCCTCATTTGATAGAGTGGGTAAGGGCTGAAGACCATGTGGCTTTGGTGGCCCATCAACAATGACAAAGGAGTCCTTGCTGCAGGCCTGAGCCCTTTCACCTTAAAGCCAAAAGCAGCCTCCCCATCAGCATCTACAAACTGTTGTCTCCAGAAATTAGGTGCTAGATGGTGTGGCACATAATGGATATGGTGGGTTGAGTGGTGACCCTGAAAGATCTGTCCATGTCCTGGAGCCTGTGAATATGACTATATAAATGAAAATGATCTTTCCAGGTGTGATTAAATTAAGGGTGTCAACATGGGATCATTCTAGATTACTCAGGTGGGCCCTAACGCCAAGGACAGCTGTCCTTACAACAGAAGAGAGAGAAATGAGGCATGGTGGCATATATCTGTAATGCCAGTACTTGGGAGACTGAGACAGGAGGATTGAAGGTTTGAGGCCATCCTTGGCAATAGTGAGACCCTCAGTAATTTAGTGATACCCTGTTTAAAAATAAAAATAAAAGTGCTGTGGGTATAGCTTTGGAGGTAGAATGCCCCTGAGTTCAATCCCTAGTACTAAGAAGAAATAGAAGCAGAAGGAGAAAGAGAAGAAAAAGGAGAGAAGAAGGAGGACGAGGAGGGCCACATAAAAATGGAGGTAGAGATTGGGGCAATGTAGCTGGAAGAAGCAGGAAAGACTTCCCTAGCACCTCCAGAGGGAGTGAGACCCTGCCTGCACCTTGACCTCAGCCTCTGGACTGGAAGAGAATGCATAGCTGTAGCTTTTGGCAACCCTGGGACACTGGTCTGGAGGGGAAGACGGGGGAATGAGAAAGAGCAATGAGTGGTGAATGCCATGGACTGAAGGCCACCAAGCCCACCCAAGGGGGCCAAGGCAAACAGCTCAGATCCGGACAGAACCAAGTCAGTGCCAGGTCAGACTGTGAGAAACGTGCTAGGGACACTGCTGGTGGCATCCCCTCTGGCCTCCACCCTCTCATTCACAGGCCTACTCCCTAGCCAGACTTCTGGAAAAAATTGTCTACAAGTGCTGGCCCCTCCCTTGGTGCCCACTCAGTAGGCATCCATGTCCCGGTCCCTCCCCAACCCCAGTGACCTTTGCTCACTCCCTCCTCTCAGCCGTGACCCTCCTCCAGAGCCTGGAGAGTAGGAGGAGGAGAAAGAGAGAGCAACCAGTACTTGTCCCTGTCCTGGGAGGCATCCTTGATGTGGAAATAGAGAGCCACGAGGGAAGGAGAGGGCCATGGCAAAGCTGGGGTTCTGGCAAAATGGGAGCCTGGGGTTCCTATGTGCCAGGCTAAGCTCCCCCCACCTCCCAGCTGCATGGGTGCTGCCACTTGGGGCCACTAGATGCCAGAGGACAAGTGGTTGACAAGTTGAGGACCCACCACTGCCATGCTGGCTCCAAGGAGCTTGGAGGGTGCCTGGGCCCAGGGACGTACTGGCTCTGGAAAACGTGGTATTCGCCTGGGGACTATAGGGCTCCTCTACTTGCATGTCAGTGCCTAGGGGACCTTCACTTGCTTTTGTTCACTTTCCTGTCACTCAGCACAGCACATGGCAAATCACAGATACTTCTACAGGCGTTGGATAAATGACTGAGTGAACAAATAAAGAGGTGCAACGCACCACAGAACCAGGCAGCAGAGGCTCTTGTCAGCCACTGTTCTGGGGCCCCCTAACTGAGGCATGGTTGGTGTGCCCTCTCTCCTGGAGGGACCAGAGGCAAGGCTGGCTTTCTCTGAGGACCTGTTTCTGAGGACCAGCTCATCGCTGCCTATAGATGCAAATGTCTTCCTCATGGTTAGACTTGGCCCTTAGGACACTGCACCTGAGCCACTGCTCCTCAGATATGATACCACCTGCAAAGAGCCACTGGAAGGCAACAGAAAAGTTCAGTGGTGCAGGGACAGAGGGGCACCTGAGGCAGTGAGGAATGATAGGGAGGAAGAGGGGACAGCTCTAGCTGTCTTGCTGCTCCTTATCTCTGTCCTCCCCTGTCCAGCAGTGGACCCAGCCACCAGAGTGCAAGAAGTGGGTGCTGACCTGGGGCCAGCTGCGGGAGCCAAATGGACTAGGCACAAGGAAGGGCAAGGGCTGTTCGTGTGTCTGCTTACTCAGCTGGCCAGGCCAGCTGTGGGGCCCAGGGGTGGGAAGCCACTCACACATGTGAATCTAGTGAAAAAAGGAGGACCAAGGAATAAAAGGGAGGGCAGGTGTGAGGAACAGCCCTGCCCTCCCAGACCTGGCTGCTGGAACTGAGCTAGGCGGGCCCCTCCTTACACATGGGCCTGGGGTCTCTTGTCTTCAGCCCCTGGGCCCTGGCTATGAGGAACAGCAGGGCCCACTGTAGGTAGCCCTCAGCAGGTTCCTGCCATCCGTCTCATGCTTAAGGAGAGGAGCAGGCCCTCCTCCCAGGGTGCTTCTGGCTGTGGAGAGTGGAGATTATAGAGGTAGAGCTTCTGGTCCCTTCCCTGGAACAGAGGCAGGGAGCCCACCTCCCATGGCCCTGATGCCTGAGATGCACCCTCGCTGGTGTCCCGGCTGGGTGGGCCCAGGTCTGAACTCCCGAGGTGTAGTGGGGTGCACGATGGCTCCCCAAAAGGCATGTCTACCTCTTAACCCCCAGGCCCTGTGAATGTGACCATATATGGAAAAGGATCTTTGCAGATGTAGTTACGGGTGTGAGGAGGAGATCACGTAGGTCATGCAGGTGGGCCCGAAATCTAACGACAGGCATCCTTACAGGAGAAAGAAAAGAGACACATGGAGGGAGAAGGCCACGTGAAGATGGAGGAGGAGATCCCAGTGCTGCGGCCACAAGCCAAGGGGCGCCTGGAGCCCCTGAAGCTGCTAAAGACAGCAGAAGGAGCCTCCCCTAGGGCCTGTGAAAGGTTCCCACACCTTGACCTCAGACTCTGCCTCAGGAGCTGTGAGACTCAGCCCTGCAGGGGTCCTTAGCCTCCAGGTTTGTGGTCATCTGTCATGGCCTCCCCTGAACACTGGTACATGAGGGACTAGGCTGAACCCAGTGCCCCTCCAGGCCAGTAGGAGGGGTGTGTGTGTGTGTGTGTGTGTGTGTGTGTGTTCCTGAGCCTTTCTACCCACCTCATCAGGGACCTGGATAGGGGGCGGGCAGCCTTAACAAGGCTGTGCTCCCTTTGGCCTAGGGCTGTTCCCAGGGGTGCACAGGCAGCAGCCTCCTCAGAACCTGGGGGCCCTGGGAGGGTCCCCACTTGCATTGTAGGAGGAACTGCTGTGTGCGCTGCACCTGCACATCCAGCACAACTCTAGAAATGAAGGGGGAGGGTTGGGAGGCCCTGTGTGCACGACTGTCTTCAGCCACTTGGGGTTACCCTCGTGGAAGTGGGAGGCCCTACTGTGGTCAGTCTACTGAGCATTCCCACACCTGAAGGAAAGTGAAGGGGACATTGAGGAACCCGTGGTTACTTGAAAAGATGATACCCACCTAGAATCCATTCAATGTTTTATCAGGAAGAATTTCACACACATCCCCACCTCTGGAGAAGGAGCACCCGCAGACCCACCCGCCAGCATCTAGAGCGACCTGGGTGAGGCCTTGTCACCTAATCTCTCCTCCCTCTCTCAGAGAGGCGACATCACCCTGGTAGGCAAAGACAGCCCCCCCCACAGACCCGAATTCAGAACATTGGACCAGCCAAGGCTGGTACATTCGGCCTGTGGACCCACAGGGGTGCCTCAAGATCCCCAGATCCAGCCCTGGTATCCCCAGCCTGGGACCAGGTCAGAGCTAGTGTGGACAGCACTTTCTGCAAGGGCTACCCAAGAGGCAGGGTCCCAGGTGGGGATGGGCCCAAACAACACACAGGGAGGCTGAGTCAGGGGAAGCAAGGTCAGAGTGGGAAGAGATAGAATGTGTAGCAACCAGGTCCAAAGGTCAGGAGACTGCAACCAGAGGTGAGAGGGGGGCCAAGAACTGTAAGGGGCTGGGGCTCCCAGAAAGGAAGCTGGGCTCACCCAGCCCACAGTGTTCTGCTCTACCACCCGCCATCTCTACCCAGACTGCCTTCCAGCCAAGCCCCGGATCTATGAGTCCAACCACCAACTACCATCTTCCAGACATGGGATGCTTCCTGACTGCCAGACTCCACTTCCTCCTGCTCCACCTGGACCTGCCTACCTTGCAGGCATCCCTGAGCACTGTGTGGCGTGATAACTCAAGTGCACCGGGAGCCCCTGGACAGCTTCTGATGCCTCAGTCCCCTGTCCCCAGCTGCTGCAATTGCTTGTTTGCAGCCTGATTCTCACCTGCACGCCTTTCCCTGGAACACACACTCAGGGCTCCTGTTCCCCTCAGTATGCATTCAGACTGTAGAGGGGCTGGATGAGGGCTGGGCCACACAAACTCAGATCACACACACACATGCATACACCTCCACATACATATACACACATGCACACATATGCATACATATATGTGGCATATGCATATACGATACACATGCACATGCCTGTGTATACCACAATATCACACATATGTATGCATATACACACCGGCCTCTGCCTTTAACATACATGTGAAAATCGTTGATTCCCCAATGCACATGGAAGGGCAACTGTGCCCTACAGCTCCAAGACTCTCAGCACAAGAGGGTCTTGGGATGGGATCATTCCCAAGGCTCTTGTCAGCCCGCCATTGAATCAGATTGTCCATTTCCAGTTGCCCTGGGAGGTGGTTAGTCCCAGAGGTAAGTTTCACAGAGAAGATTAAGCTGGCAGGACCAGCAACCAGTACTTGAGCCTGGCTGGGGGTGTGACCCTCCCTTTCTCCAAACCAACAATACTAGGACCAGCCTGCTGTGCCCGCCCTGCCTTGACGGCCTCCCCCTGGAGAACACAAAAGGACAGGTAGCAGTGGAAGAGAACAGAGGAGTCATATGGAGAGTGCTTGCCTAGCATGTACAAAGCCCTGGGTTCAATTCTCAGTACTACCAAATAAAACCAAGGAACAAACAAAATCCTATGAAAAACTCGTGCAACAGTGGAGGCAACAAACTAAAAGGGGGCCCCAGGAGGGAAGGAGAGGCAGTGTAAAGGGATGTGACCAAAGACCGTCTTGTTGGCTTTCCACTCAGCCCAGGCCCGGAGCTCTGAGTGTGGGTGCCTGTGTTAGCACACACTCTGAATGACGAATATGCAGCCTTGTGCCTTCAGGCAAGAGCACAGCAAGAGGCTGTGCGAGAGAGAGCCGGTGGAGGGCCCTCAGATGAGTCGTATGGGTGTGTGTGTGTGTGTGTGTGTGTGTGTGTGTGTGTATACATACAGGGGTGTGTCGTGCACAATCCAGCATGTAAGCACACTGCCCTAGGGAGTCCAGAAGCCAACCAAGCCGGCAACATTCCAAAAGCATCTCCAAGCCTCGAATAAAAGAATCCCTCTGCTGTCTTCCTGATCTGGTGAAGCAGCCATGTGGCAATGCACATCCAGGCTCATCTATGTTTCCAGCCTTATTTTAACCCCAAATACACACACACACACACACACACACACACACACACACACACGTGTGTGTACATGCACATGCACAGAGGCGCAGTCTACTCCAGCCATACTGGCATGCATTCTGGGTTCATGAGTGAGAAAAGCATTTATGGGCCTCCACATTCCAGCCCATACCATTCTTCCTGCCTGTTCTTTCTTCCCTGAGCCACCCAGCGAAGTCCTACTTCAACAGAAAGCTCAGTGGCCCACCTTCTGCAGCATCTCCCTGCTCTTGCATGACCTGTGAGATTTGTGAACTACTTGTTGAAGGTGACTAACTTCCTCCTGGGTCCTCAGCTACTATCCCAACAACTATTTCCAGACCTAGGTTGTCTTCAGAAAGTAATCGGCTGGGTTCATTCATTCATCCCACAAATATGTGTTGGGTGCCTACTATATTATGCTTCCTCCCTAAGGACAAGCTCTAAGTCAACATAACTAATTATCAATTACCACATCAGGATGCATATTTAGAAAAACTGTAATTTGGAGCAGGGTTTAAAGAAATGCAATTAACTAAGAATAAACTAAGAACCTTGTTTCAATGTCAATTATGAACTGCTGTTATTTGTTAAATCCGATCTGTTTTAGAGGCAGAATAAGCAACACACTGAAATGAAATTACAAACTTTTAATCCTTCCTTTTCCTTAGTCTGGATTTAGAATAGCCAAAGAAGGAAAACTACCTCCTCTGAATCAAGATCCTTCCCTCCTGAGACCCTTTTCTATTCCAAACATTATAAAAACTATAACTCGTTTTAAAAAAGGAAGAAGTAGCTGAACATGATATTGCATGTCTGTAATCTCAGTACTTGAAAGGCTGAAACAAAAAGATCACAGGTTTGAGGCCAGCCTCAGCAACTCAACAAGACCTCAGCAACTTAGTGAGACCCTGTTTCAAAGTAAAAACAGAATAGGGTGAAGGATATAGCTTGGAGGCAGAATGCCCCTGAGTTCAATTCCCAATACCACAAAAATAATGACAATTATTCTTTTTTGGCAGAACTGAGCTGAATCCAACCCTATTTTTTATTTTTATTTTGAAACAGGATCTCACTAAGTTGTGGAGGGCCTCACTATGTTCCTGAAGCTGACCACGAACCTGTGATCCTCCTGTATATATATTTCATTGGGATATTCTAGAATTAAATGATACAACATAAGAAAAAGCATTTTGGTAAATAATAAAACTCTGGACTGGTTTGCTAGAGCTACAATAACAAAAAAACACACAGCAGCAGGGTGTGGTGGTATACACCTGTAATTCCATAATTTCGGAGGCTGAGACAGGGGGATCACAGGTTCAAGGACAGCCTCAGCAACATAATGAGGCTTTTAGCAACCTAGAGAGATCCTGTTTCAAAATTAAAAAGGAATGGGGGTATAAGCTCAGAAGTAGAATGCCCCTAGGTTCAATCCCCAGTAACACACACACACACACACACACACACACACACACACACACACTCTCACCCAGGCATGCACAAACATGAAGTGGCTTAAAACAACAGACACATATTCTCTTCCAGTCCCAGAGGCCTTAAGTTCAAGATTTAGGTATTGACACAGCCATGCTCCCTCCTGCAAACTCAAGGGAATGATCTAGCCTCACCCTGGCCCCTCCTGGTTTGCTGGTGGTCTTTGGCATTCTTTGACTAGATACATTCTGCTATTACCTGCACATGGCATTCTTGCCACATGTATCTGTGTCAAAATTCTCCCTTTTATAAGGACATCCGTAATCATGGACTAGAGGCTCATCCTCCTCCCATATGGCCTCATTCCACTAATTACATCTCCAACGACCCTATTTCCAAATAAAGTCACATTGACAGGGACTGGGAGTTGGGACTTCAACATATGAATCAACTCACAACGAGCTCTCTTCTAGTAGCATATTGGATCATATGGCTACGGTCATATAATCTCCTTATATCTCAACCTCAGCATCCTCCTCTCCAGTCTGCCTCAATGGCATGGGAAATATATTGCTATACTTGGGTGGTTCCTGAGCTCCTAAGCCTTTCCCCTGGGGCTGCAGTGTACACAGCAAGTCTGGGCCCTGGGCCTGGCTGACCTCCCCATCACATCCAGCCCCATCCCAACCACAGTCCCCGCAGCTCTCAGTGTACCTTTGTGAGTCTGTCCAGAGGGATCATGTGCAGTCGCCTAGGTGCCCTGTCCCTGGCAGAGGCACGCTCTGTTCGACCCCCTCCTCCCTAACAACGAGCACTCACATGAGCTTTGGTTTCCTCAGTAACCAAAGCCTGCTGCTGACTGGCCATGGAACCTGCGGCAGAGGTGTCCTGGGGACCACCGAAGCGATGACAGGGCAGCTCACTCCTCCTGCAGAACCTGGGAGGTGACCAGCTGAAGGAGCCAGGCGAGGTCAACACACAGCTCTCAGCTGCCCCCAGCCACCTGGAGTGCCATGAGGCCTGCAGGGTTCCTAGGTAGCCTCCAAAGAGGGAAAGTGAAAGTGCTGAGGCTGGGGCAGAGGGAGGCCTGAGGGATCTCTGACATTTGTCAGGGGACACAGTCTAGACAGGACAATGGCAGAAAAGAAGACTAGGCCAGGGAGCAACAGGAACCCGGAGGGCTACCTAGAGTGCAGATGGGAACCGGGTGAGCCCCTAGGCAGGGAGGCCTCCTGGCCAATAATGACAGTCTCAGGATCTGGCCAATACTAGGCCAGTGGTATGGGCCAGGAGTGCCACCCGTGGGCAGGATCTTCTGGAGGCAGGCCCATTCTCATTTCTCTCTGGGCCCCGGTGACCTAGCTCAGGGACAGACAGAGTGGGGTACCATGAAGGTCTGTGTGTGGGCATATTGCCTTCTCAACTCCACACCATTTATTCAGAAGACATTTGTAGAGCTCCTGCGGTGCCCAGGCCTAGTGCCAGGCATACTAGGCACAGAGGCATCCATAGCATCCACGCACTCACCAGCTGGCCAAGTGCAGGAGACAGACAAGGAAGCCCCAGTGACACAAGGAGGGGAGCAGAATGGCCCCTGGGGATGTACCTACTGCTGTGAGGACAAGTGGGTGGAGGAAAAAGCCATGCAGGCCAGAGACACTCTATGTGTGAGGGCACTAAGAAGCAACCTGATAAGGGAGGGCAATGACCATGCCTAGTGCAGGCCCACAGGTGCTGGGAGGGAATGGGAGATCCAAATCTCCCCATCAGGGCCCATCCCACCCCCCAGGGTTCCTGGCCCTCTTGTCTTCATGACATCTGAGAGAGGAAAAAGAAGACAATGGAGTTCAACCACAAAAGGCTCCTGGAAAACTAGACAACACAGGGATTTTCAGCATGCTTACCCCCTCCACTCCTTCCTAGGGAGGGGACCACAACACTGCCTCCCAGAGATGGAGGGATTCTGGCCCTGCTTCCAATGATCGTGTTACAGTGCTGCTTTATCTGGGAAAAGGTGACCAGGACTCCTGATCCTGCCTAGGTCCACCCACCCACTCCCTGTCCCACCTACAGACAGTCTTTCTGGGGGCTGCCAAGACAGGGGTCCCGGGCTCTTAAATTCCTTTTTTCCTGAAGTCTACCCACATTACTAGGGCCCCTGCTGCAATAGGCTGATGCAGAGCGCTAGAAATAGAGGCCAGGGGTACTCAGTCCCTCTCCAAGAGAAGAGAAAAAGGGTTCATGAAGCAGGTACAGGGACTGAGGTTTGAAAAGTGAGTGTGCCCTTGCTAGGTAGAGGCATGCCATGACAGGAGAGCTGGTGGTGATTTGGGGGAATACTAGGATGAAATGAATATATTTTGCATATGAGCTGGATGTGAAGTTGGGGGTTGAGTGGAGGATCAATTAGGCTAAATAGTGCCCTCCCAGTCAGCTGAGGTGTTACATGCCTGTAATTCCAGTACTTGGGAGGCTACGATAGAAGAATCACAGGTTTTAGGCCAGTGTGGTAATTTAGCAATACTCTGTTTCAAAATTTTAAATATATATATTTAAATATATACACATATATTTATATATGGCTGGGGGTGTATTTTAGAGGTAGTATACCCCTGGGTTCAATCCCCAATATCACCAAAAAATAGCATTCCCCCTAGATATGTGTCCACCTAGAGCCTCAGAATGAGACCTTATTTAGAATAAGACGAAGAAACACTGGACCTTCTGGTACATTCTGACAACTGTCAGTAGAGCTGGTGCTAGAATTAGGGCTTCGAGGAGATGGAAGAGGGGATGCTGGGAAGTGAGCTGAAGCTAGATGGCTCAGGGTCTGCTAAACTAGACTTTGTCCTCAAGGCCACAAGAGGCCATTGAGGGGCCCTGATGGGAAGAGTAGCTGAGGCATCTTTTTCAGGTCAACAGAGTGACACAGCTGGCCTTGATGCCGGGGAGGGGGCTGGGCCTAGAAGCACAACACACAGAGGTGCTGCTGCAGGAAGTGAGGACAGGGCCCAGATAGGGACTGAGGGAGGCATTTCCAAGCTCTTTATGTGGTAAAAACATCAGAATCTGGCGATGAGAGAGAGTGATGGGGGAAAGAACTTGAGGGTGTCCCCCAAGTGTGAGGTGTGGAAGGAAGACCGGGCTCACTTTTGACACACTATATCTTGGGGCTTTGACATGGCAATGGCAGTGGGGGCTGGGGGGCACCCAGCAGACACTGATGTCACCTAGGAGAAGCGCTGAGGTCATTTGGTAGGGGAATATAGAGGGAAATGAGAAGGCCTGGAGCCTGAGAAAGAGGCTTGGGACAAATGGCCATAGGGAGGAAAAGAAAACCAGGAGCCAGAGCAGGTGTAGAAAGGAAGGAAGGAGAGTGTCCCAGAGAGGGAGAGCAGGCAGCTCTTAAAGGCTGGAGTAAAAACTGCAAGGCTGAGGAGGGCCTAGCTGCGGAAGGGCAGCCTTGATGCTTGCACCTGCAGCTCATTTCTCCAAGGACCTCACTGGGAACCATTACTCAGCAATGTTCAGAGGACTCAATGGGGAAGGGCAAAATGAGGCATGTTGCACACTGATGTAGACATGACAGGGTGGCATGGGGAAGGAGGAAGCCAACTGAGGACAGGGAGAACCCCGGCCTCCCTGAGCCTGAATTTCAGATAGCCAAAAGGACCACAACCGCTACCAGTGCCCTATGATTTGGGTGGCAAAGCCCAGCTCACCCAGCCCTGTCTACTTCCTGGACTTTCTTCCCCTTGTCGGTCAAAGCCACCCACCATCACTGGGGTCAGGCAGCATGGGGTAGGGGAAGAAGGCTATTAACTCAGAGCCAGGCCTCAGGAGACCTGTTAGCCAGGGGTAAGTAATAAGAGGCTCCATCATGACCCTGTGGTTTGACTGTAGGAGAATGAGTTTCGTCTAGAAGCCACCACCTTGGGAATCCAGCTGATGCCACTGGGCCTGAGCTCTGGGGAAGTGAGCACAGCCCCAGGAGCCAGAGCGTTGGAGACCACCAGTCAAAGGGGCTTTAATCACAGGACACAGATGAAGAGCAAGAAGGCCCCAAAAATGCTCAGGAGACCTTGGAGAGCCACTCAGTGGGTTTACGTGGACAAGACTTAGACGAAGTCAAGTTCATTGCCCCTGAAGGATGAAGGCTAACAAGGGCAGAGAGACAGAAGATGGGGGATAAGGCAATGAAAACCATGGGAGAGGGGTGGGCTTGGCTAAGGAGATAATGTTCTGGGCACAAATCCCCTGTCCTGAAGTTGTCTTCTGCACGTTTCTCTACCTCGTAAAGTGAAGAGTATGACCAGACAGACCACGGGCAGATGGGGCTGTTACTGAGAGGCAGAGCACATGAGGTATGTCTCTGGGATATGGTTAGTTTGAGAAGCCTGGAGGCCATTCAAGGGGAGCCACCCAGGGGGTATCCGGGCACAGAACCCCAAAGATGGAGAGCTGGGGTCGTGAGTTAGCATATAGGCATTGGACAACAGTGTGGGCAAACAAGGGTCCTTGGGAATATGAGCTTTAGGACCTCAATGAGAGAGCCACGTCAGCAAGATAGCAGACCAGAGGTCCCAACACTCATCCTCCCATAAAAAAAAAAAAACAAGGACCAAGCAACCACTATCAATAGAAACAAAACTACAGTAGGTTGAGGCCCTCCAGCTCCTGGTCCCTGGGATGATGGGCAAAATAAGAACTGATATGGTGCAGGTAGTGCCAAACCGAGCTAACAGGACACAGAAGAACTTTCAGAGGTTAAGCAGGGAGTTGTAACCAGCCTCCTTACAACAACCTGAGCCTTTGCTGCAGCTTCAGTTTCAGTGGGTTCCCAAGGGCAAATAGCACTATGCCCCATCCCTCCAATTCAGGCTGGCCCAGAAGTAGGCTGGGGTCCAGACTCATGCCCAAATACCAGGAAGCAAGCCCTAGCGCAGAGTGTTTGCAACGCCCCACTCTGGATGGCCCTCGCTCCCACTGCTCTGATGATTAGGAAGTCTTCCTAGTCTTATAGTTTTGGGAATCCCATCCTCGACCTCTTCTTTCCCCTCTGGGCCTTGAGAGAACGGCAGCTCAGGCCCCAAGTACTTTGAAGAGGGCATGGTCAGCCAAGGCAATGGCATATGCCTGGAATCCCAGTACTTGGGAGGCTGAGACAGGAGGACTGCAGGTTCCAGGCCAGCCTCAGCAACTTAGTGAAACCCTCAGTAACTTAGGGAGACCCCATTTCAAAATAAAAATTTTAAAAAGTATAGCTCCAAGGTAAGAACACCCCCTGGTCAATCCTCAGTACCAAAAAAAAAAAAAAAAAAGGCCATGGTCCTTGGAGTTCCAACAAGCTCTCCAACTGTGTGTTCCAGAGTGTCAACAAGTTGGACCCTACGGTACCCTCCTGGCCCCATCCTCTGTCAGTCACACCAGATCTCCCTGAGGCTTCCAGTGCTAGAACAAGTCTCAGGTATTACATTAGGTGGTGATAGCAGAGCTACCAGGACTGTCCAGCTCCCAGAGTCACCACACCCTCTCTTTCTCTTAATAAAATGGCACTGAGCACATAGTGTCCAGTGACAGAGGGAGGCGGGAGGCTGTGCTGAAGACGGTCACCTTGTGGTCTGCAGATAAGGACCTAGGCATCTCTTGGGCAGGAGCCGACTGACCCTCCACATGGATTCAACTGATCCCTGTGGTTTCCAGGCAGCCTGTTCTGTCCTGCCTCGCTCTCCCCACCTTCTCTCTGCCTAGGGGCTGGCCCCAGGGGCAGGCAGGTGACATGGCGCCACATCTGCGCTCTCCTCTCCTCACAGGGTGCTCTCGGGATGCAAATCAGCTACTGACGTGGGAAGCAGGTACTGAGGGGTAATAGCTGCTCTCTAAATTTAGACGGGAAAAATCCCCACAGAGTTGGCAGAAATATCCTGAGCCTGCGTTGTGGCAAGCCTCTCAACGGGGAAGTGGGGAGGGGGCAGCGAGGGCCAGGGGGTGAGAGAAGGGTGGACCCTCCTCTAGGTATACCTGCCCTAGGGGCCAGTTCCTGTCTACCTGCAAGCCTTGGCCTGGAGGTCCACCTTGTTGGGGTGACCCTGGCCCTCTCTACAGTCAGGATTTTTGTCAATTTGGATTGTGCTCACAGCTTTTCAGGGCTCATCCATAGCCAGGAGCAGAAGGGAGCTGCATCCTTCCTCCCTCTGGCTGCATGGGCTTGCCAGAGGCTGGAGGACTGGGCCAGCCATTCCTCCTTGCCTGGGCCTACAAAAAGCCAGGCCTGAGTCCCCAAGGGAAGAGGCAATCCCTTCCTATGGGCTTTGGCTCCCTGCCTAATAATTATGGGGCTCTGAATCTATTGCCTCTTTCTGGGCCTCAGTTTCCCCACCTATCAGGTACATTGGAAGCTGCCAAGAAGACTCAGTAAAACCATGGGCTCCCCGTGTACCACCAGCCAATGACATTGCTCATCCCTGCAGTCACAATGTCACAAATCAGGAGACTCTCATCTGTTCTCTAAACTACCGTCATTACCCAAGCAGCCTGTGAAGTAGTGCTCCCTGTGCTGGAGGAGTGCTCCCACTGAAGTTTGTGGACTGTGAACGAGAACGCTCAGAGATGGTAGTGCTTCAAAGGGCAGCCAGGCTTGGTATATGACAACGCAGTGGTGGTGCCCCACCTCGAGTCTCCCTCCTGGAGGCCACCAATCTTAGTCAGCCCTGACTCCTTGCCCAGAAGGTGACTCCTAGAACCCAATTGCCATCCTTCTGCCCCCAGCTTTGCCATCTCACTGCAGGGCCTCGGCAAGTTTGGGGGTGGACAAAACAGGAGCTGGGGGCTTCCTGACTCCAGAGCAGCCAGACCCTCAGCCAGGTTGAGGGGTCAGAAAGTCAGTGGGACCCAGGCTCTGCCTTGCTAAGCTGGGGAAGAGGGGGAGCGATGGGAGGAAGGTAGCCAGACTGCCAGCAGGCAGGGCAGTTGCCTGTGTTCAGTGTTGTGACAGAGAAGACAGAGGCAAGGGGCTCCTTAGGGATCGAGGTGGAACAGCTTTCTGAGGAGCCTCTCCCCACTCCCACAAAAAACTGAGCAAGGGAGAGGTTACAAGGAGCCTGGGTCAGCCATGGCTGCTTGCTTTATCTATTTCCCGTGATGAGCCAGCCTGACCAGCAAGGCACGTTCCTGGCAAGGGGGTAGTGGGGACATGGAGAGATGTGGCCAGAAAGGGGAGCAGGCCAGTCACAGAGGCCTCCTTCTGGACCAGCAGGGGAGCTAGACGTCTACACAGCCCTCAGAACCCCAATTTCCCAATCTCCCTGGCCCCACTCAGCCTTCCTCTCCCTTCCTGCTCCTCGTCCTCCCCTTCCACTTCATGGGGGTTGCAAGCTCCTCATCTTCCCTCACCTCCCTTTGCCTGTCCAGCCAATAGGCGTGGGTAGCTGGCTCTCTCCTGGTAAAAGGATTATATCATCTGTAATGTATATCCAGACACACACGCTGCTTCTCAGGAGGACAAGACAAGGAGAGGGAGCATACACAGATGACCGGAGGGGGTTTATAACCAGGTTATTGAACCTGAACCTAAGCCTCCCAGAATGGGGGTGTTAATGGCTCCTGAGGTCCTAGCCCCCAAAAATCAATCACTGAGCAGACTGACTCTCTCTGCCCTGCCCTCCTCTCTTGCCTCCTTCCTGTCCCTGCTTGGTGCTCGCACCCCTGAGGCTCAGCTGCGCAGCTGGCCTGCCTTTGACCTCATCTGCAAGTGCAGCACTAGGAGCTACCATAGGCCATTTTGTTTTAAAAGTCTGGGTGTAGCCCTTTAGGGCCATCATGGGCAGGTGCAGTCCTTCTGAATGGGGCTAAAGTGTGCTTCTAAAATCATGGCACTGGCAGCCAGAGGCATCTAAAATATGTTGGGTGAAGCACCTCTGACTGGAATGGGGTGCCAGGGTTCAGCAGGATGGTAGAGCAATGGTGGCTAGGGCAGTCAACAAACCATCAGATGGCTTCAGCTGCATACACTGCTCTCCATAGGACTCAGTGCTTGCCCAGAAATAAGGCCTTGGGTGTGGGTGCCATTGAGAGCCCCAGGGGAGGCAAGAGCCTTGGTTGCTGAGCAGCTTGGGGACCCTATGCCAAGCCTGAGGTTTTGGTGGTCATGGACTTTCCCAGGTTTCTCACCAAAGCCTCACTTCCCAGCAAAGTCGTGCTGAATTATCCCGAACAAAGTGTGCCCTTACAGGTTCAGATGCCCTTGAGCAAAGGACCACCATGTCAGAGAGTAGCAGAGCCAGACTACACACTGGTGCCACTGCCAGGCTGAAGATCTCTCTACCTCAAGCAAGGCATGGCTTCATGGTCCTACACCTTACCTGGGGCTAATTTCAAGGTCTTTGGGAAGTACCTGAGGGATTCAAGAGGGCATGGGGTCTGAGTAGGAAATGTGATGGCCACTTCTCAAAGGCCATTCCCAAGGAAGGGAAAGGAGTGACCTGCTGGTGGCCATGAACTGATGCTGAGTGTCTAGGGTCTCTGAATGAAAAGGGGGCCATGGAATGGATTTGGGGACAGTGGCATAGAGAAGGTGAGGGCCAGAACTGACCAAGTACCTAACCCTGACATTTCTGCCAGGAGCAGACAGGACCTGAGCAGGCAGACCTGATTGCTTCGAAGCTATGCCTTTGATTTGGCAATGATAGGAACTTGTATTTAAGTCTTCTTCAAGCAGGTTCTGCACTTCATTCTCCAGGGCTCAACAAGTCGCAACCTGGGCTTTGCTGACCAAGAAAAGTCCCTGGAGATGAGGAGGAATGCCCTATTTCCCAAGGCCATGCAGGCCTGTGCCTTGAAGGTCCTGGGCGTCTTTAGACCAGGTTGAACCTTTGCTTTCTTCTCTTCCAGCAAGAAGAGGCTTTTGTTGGCTGAAGAGCAGAAATGTTGTGGAAGGGCTGGGGTGGTAGCTTTGCAGGGCTGGGGGGCAGCACTATTCCATCCAAATGTTCCTCCCCCAGCCTTTCATCTCTGAGTCACTAAAATGCAGGATGGAGGAGGGTAAGCCAACCTACCTAAAAACTCATCTGAGTCAGTTCGCCGAGCTTTTGCAAGGACCAAATTGAGTGCCCAGGCCATGTGCACAGCTGTCATGAGACCTCTGCAAATGGGAGGAGCATGGGGTGTCAGAGCCAGTCCCATTGTTTTTTTTCCCCATGCATTTTCTTATGTCCACAGAAAAAGAAGGATCCTATTGTTGTAAGGCATAACTTTTATCATATTTCAACTTTTTAGAAAAGGTCTCCTACCTTTGAAACAATTTAAAGTTGGAACAGTCAAACACCGTGCCTGAGCTGGGTGTGGTGGCACATGCCTGTAATACCAGTACTTGGGAGGCTGAGACAGGAAGATCTCAGGTTCAAGTCCAACACATAGTAACAGCAAGACCATGTTTCAGAACTTTATTTATTTATTTATGTACTTATTTATTTATGTGGTACTGGAGGTGGAACCCAGGGGCTTTTCTACCTACGGGCTACACTCCCAGACCTATTTTATACTTTATTTGGAAATAGGGTCTCACTAAGTTGCTGAGAGCCTCACTAAGTAGCTGAGGCTGGCTTTGAACATGTGTAATCCTCCTGTCTCAGTCTCCCAAGCACGGGGATTACAAGTGTGCACCCCCACGCCTGGCTATTTCAAAACTTTAAAAGGGGGATGGGCTGGAGGTGTAACTTAGTGGTAGAGTGCCCCTGGATTCAATCCCCAGTGCTGCAAAACAAAACAAAAAAATGCTGGGTTCAGCATCAGAAAGTCATCATCGGGGAGCCTGCATGCACAATATGGTGCACTTGCCTGTGTGGTGGTGTTCAGGCAGGCAGAAGTCCAAGCCCTGAGCACCCTGATGGCCTGATGGGGATGGGGATGGCCCAGATATTGGGAAAGATAGTAGGATGAGCATCATATACCTGGGAGGGGCTGAGCTGTGTTGAAACTGAAAAGATGAACAGGGTCAAGTAAGGGTCCAAGGGCAGGTGGTCTTGGCGGGTGGTCAGATTGTCCAGACTTGTACATTGTATCCTGAAACTGTGGCAAAGCCTAGGATACTCTTTGCTATTATGGGGTCCCACCTATCTCCCCAAATGTACAGATCTGGCAACTGAGGCCCAGAGATAGGACAGGAATTTGGGCACCAGAGGCCAAGCTGCCTTCTTCTCTTTTCCAGGGGTAATGACTCAGGGGAATTCAGTGTGGCTGCAGGCAGGAGCCAGGCGGCCATGGAGCTGCTGGCATCCCAGCCCTTCTTGCCTCACCCCATTTGGCTTTCCCTGGGCAGAGAAGCCAGACCCTGACAACCCAGGGCTACAGGCTGGCTCTCAGAATCTCCCCAGTGCAGGACTGAGTCCCTCTCACAGGAAACTGGCCTCAAAGCCAGGGAAAAGACTGGCCTTCCCCTTCCCGGGAACACAGCCAGAGCCAAGAATCAGGCTGAGCCCAGAGCCCTCTGCCATGGATTAATCACACTGAACCTCTGCCTCAGTTTCCCTAGGTGTAGCATGGGAACAATCCCCTCTCACTTCCAGAACTGGTGTAAAAAGAACAAGGCTCTTGATGGGAATGTTTGTGACCTTTGGTGCAGTAAAAAGCAAATGGGACCTGGAGCCAACACCCCTTCCCCACGGCTCCCGGCCCCTCCCCCAACCTGCTGTCCCCACCCCTTCCAGGCACTGAGGCTCACATTCTATTTCTATTAGCCAAAATCTGACACAGGCAAATGAAAAAAGACTTGGAGTGGGGGCACTTGCAGCGCTGTCGGCTGGACCTTACACCCTGTCCACTGCGGGAGTGGGAGGTGGCCTTGGAGGCCAGGTTGAGCCTGCTTCTTCCCTGGGCCCCTTTGCTTCTGCGGGAAGCAGGGATGTCAGTGTAGACTCTTCAGGGCAACCCCTTCCCCCTAACCCAGACCCAGCCTAGGTCAGGGTCAGTCCCATCCCACTCCGGCGCCCAAGCTTGGGCGGGGGGGGGGGGGGAGGTGGCCTGCGACAGCGCTGTTGGGGGCTGGGGGCCGCAGGGAGCGTCGGGCAGGACGAGTGGAGCAGGCAGAGGCTTGCAGGTGGGAGGAAGGCGGGTGGGGGCGTGGGAGGCGGAGAGAGACGCCGGGCAGGCCACGACCCCTCCCCGCTCCATCCCTGAGCGCCGCCGGCGACATTGCCCCTCCTGGGCAGGGGGCGGAGAAGATCGCGACGGGAGGGGAGGAGGCGGCGGCAGAGGCGGCGGAGGCAGGCGGGGGCGGGATTTGGAGTTTCCCTCCGCAGCAGCGGCGGCGGCGGCGGCGGCGGCCCCTAGTCTCCAGGCGAGGCCGCCGCCCGGGGCTCTGGTGGCCTTCGGCTGTGGCAGTGTCTCTTCCCGCCGCCCGAGCTTCGGAAACTTCCTGGCCGCGACGCACGGAGCAGGGTTGGAATCCTAGCCCAGCGGAGGTGAGTGGAGCCCGCGTCTCCTCGGGTCCCCCACCCCACCCCCACCCGGCCTGGCCGCCCCCCGACGTGCGTTTCTCCGTCTTGCACCCCCAAAGTACTGCCAGCGCACGCCCCTCACCCCGGGACAAGGCGCGCACCCTTGTAAAACCCAGCGGGTCCTACCATCGCACACCCCGCACCCTACTGGCGCACCGCCCATGTCCCCTGACACTTCCACCAGCCGCACACTCGCGCGCGCACAAACCACGCATCACGGACCCAGGTCCCTGTAACGCATACCAGCAGCCCCTGACCCACCGTTCAGCAAGGTCCCCAACTGAAGCTAACAGCCATCCCAGACCCTGCCACGCCCCAGTCCACACCCAGGCGAGCGCACACTGCCAGCACATCCCTGCCATTATCTGCACTAACAGAGCTTCCCCCACCATCTCTAACTCCCCATATGCCCATTACAGACACCCACCCACATTCCCAGCCTAGAGACACTGCAGTCCACCCACCCAGTAGCCTAAGTCCCAACACAAACCCACACCTCAGTAGCCAACACTCCCTGCTCCCCAGGAAGGCATCTCCAAGCATCCCCAACAGGCACTCTCACACACCCCAACAATCACGCACACCTGCTCCATTGCAAGCTCTTCAGCAGCCTGCCCCGCCCCCATGGCAAATCGCCCTCGACACCCCCTACCACATCTAGGAGTCCCTCCCACCACTCCTCCCCAACACCTGGCACTCGGGCTCTAGAGGCTGCCGCATTTGGTGGCATCCCTGCCAGGCACCTCTGGCTCCCCTTCGGCAGCAGCTTAGCAGCCTGCCCCCCCCATCCCAGGTGCCTCCCTAAACAGACCTCGAGCCTCCCCAAGGACTGTCGTGACCTCTTCCCCGAGAGATAAAGAAGGCACTTGGGGCCCCTAAGGTACAGTACTTAGAAGCGGAGGCAGGGGTGGGGGTAAGCGGGGGTGGGGGTAAGCGGGGCAGAGAGCGGTGAGCCCAGAAACCGAAAAGGCCCAGCTGAGCCCAGGCTGGTGCCAACTTCCCGACCGCACATAGTGGGTTGGTTTCAAGAGGCTGGAGTTCGCATGCACTGTTTGTGTCCCTGACTGCGTGTGTACTGGGAGTAGGGCTGTGTGTGCACGTGCTTGTGCGTGTCTGGGAGGAGTGTGTGATCGGCAGAAGGAAAAGGCAGGAGCAGCACCCTCCTGGGCTCCCTCAGGCAACAATTGGTTGCATTCATTCATGCCTTCTTTGTTAACGAGCATTTCTTCAGTGAGTGCCTGGCGCGTGCCAGGCCCCTGCACTGGGGGCTGAGGCCAGCTTGGGGCCGGGCACACACCCGTTCCTGCCTTGGAGGAACTCCCAGTCCCGCGAGGAGCCTGACCAGGAAAAGCAGAAGCCATCCCCAGCGGAAAGTGGATTTGGTGGAAAAGACACTGGATTTGGCAGGAACGCTGTCGCTGGGAGTTGTGCTCCTGGCCATGTGACCGGGCCGCGACAGCCGAAATCCTGCCACTCGGCCCGGCGGGAACGGTGCATTTCGGGAGGGGGGAGGCGGGGCGCCGCTCTGGGGAGGCTACCGGGCCCCGAGAGCGCACGCGGCACGCGCGGGGCCTGCGGGCAGGAGGTCCCGGAGGCCTCCAGGGCGCGTTGGCCCGGCCGGGTGGAGGCCGGGGGCGCCCGGCGGGGGCGGCGGTGGGCGCAGCGCCCACCCTGCGGCGAGCCGCTAGCACGCCGCCTGGCTCCGCCCGCCAGAGGGGGCCAGCCGAGACCCGGGCGCGCTGCAGCCTCCCCCAAGCACAGCCCGCCCGGGCAGCGGGGCGGGGCCAGCGCCCCGAGCAGGCGCTGCAGGGGGCCTGAGTAGGGAGGGCCTGGTGAGGGTCGGAGAGGGGGGCGGGGGCTTGGCTGCACTCAGCCCTGCAGTGCGGAGGTGGCAACAGGTTCCTATTTGTCCTGTCGCCGGCACTGCGGGCACCGCAGGAGCCGGGCACAGAGTACTGACTTTCCAGATCGAGCGCCCCTCACCCCTCGGCCCCTCAAGCCTTCTCCCGGGGGAAGGGCTTTGCCAGCAGGAGTGCGCAGCGAGATGCCAGGCAGCCACTCTTCAGGTGTCAAGAGATGAGGGATCCCTGAAGCAGAGACTTCTTTTTTCTTCACTCTTGCGGAGGTTGCCTACTTCCCCAGCCTCATCCCCACCCAACTGCGGTCACCTCCTCCGGGAAGCCCGCTCCGGAGCAACGCCTGGGTTCCTCCGCGGTGCCACTTTCCTTTGGGCCGGTGACCCTCTCTGTAAGCACACTGAGCACCCATGACAGAGAGGGTGGAGTACGTGCCTCTCCAGCTCTCTGCCAGCCACAGCCCCACACCACCACCATCCCCAGCCATGCCGCTGCCAAGCCCTAGCCCAGCTTGCCAGACTGGCACATTGCAGACTCTCTGTGGTGCTTCACCCCTGGCCATTCCCAAGGTCCCACCCACAGCTGCAGTGGGATTTGGAAGCAACCACCAAACTGGGTGTCCTTGGCCAGGTTGGACAGCCAGTGCCGACCTCTGCCACTATGGAGCTAGTAAGTGAGAGGCAGTACCTGTTCCAGGACCCCACAGAGAAAAGGGGGCTTGCCCATGAGGGGGCTCTAGAATGAGCAGAACCTGGGCAGGGTAGCGTGCTGAGGAGGAAGGCCTGGGCTGAGGGCCCTGCCTGCAAGGCTAGAGGGGAAGGGGGCACCGCTCAGCCACCCAGAACCCCTACATGCAGGCATCACAGGGACACAGCGGGATGCGGTTGGAGATGAGCCCAGTGGTCTGATAGACCACTACTGGGAGGGAAGAAGACAAACTGTAGGCCCCTTAAAGGTGGGTTAGGCTTTCTGGGCTAGACTTTCTGGTGCTGGCTTCTCCCCTTAGCACCACTTGCCATGGTGTCTCATTTTGTTCTATAGTTCAAGAGAAGAGACTTTTCAACAGACACAGGAATAGCCTGCAGTAATTCTAAATGTTGCAATTCTAGGTGGCTTCAAATTTTTCACTACTTAGAAAAGTGTTGTGTGGTACCCACCCTGTGTGCCTAGGTCTGCTTTCTTTTATTTAACTCCTTACAGTAGATTCCAGAAGTAACCAGAGCCTATGGATGCTTTTCTCTAACTCTTGACACATATTGCCAGATTAACTTCCTAAAGGGCCATACAGATAGAAAATCCCACTGCAAGAAAACAGCATGCCTTCTTCACCACAGCCTAGCCAACACCAGGTGTTCTCATTTTGAGAGCATTCCACTAAAATAGTAAGTGGGAAGAGTTATTTTGTTTATGGTGGTTGTTACCTTGTTTTTTCTGAATTGGCCTTCCTTCTCTGCCTGAGATTGAGTCATCCCCAAATATGTTTTACCCCATCACATTCCTTCCTTCAGGTAGTATGCAGTCTTTGAGTTCCTTACCCATTTATCTGCTGGGGTCTTAACCTTTTGATTATTTTGTATGAGCTTTATCTTATCTGTTGTGTGTTTTCCTTCAACACTGTTATTTGCTTTTGTTGGGCTTTAAACAGAGAGAGGACACGCAGGCAGATTGGGTTTTTTAGAGACCTCCTCATGCCCCCTCTCATTCTCTCAGCACTCACCACCCCGATATCTTGTTTAGTCTCTTTGCTTATTGTTGATCTGTACTGCTGGGCTGGAAGTCCCAGTCCAGCAGGGGCCCCGTATGTCCTGCCTGACCACCACCTGTGTCCATAGGAAGGATGGAGGCCGCAGCCTTTGTTAAATGAATTGCATTTTGGCATAGGGCAGGGCAGGGTGAAGGGCAAGTTGATGCAGGAGGCAGGGAGACCATTTCGTAAGCTGGGACAGTGACTTGGCCAAGAGATATGGCGAAGGTGAGCCCATGTCCAGTGGCCAGGGACAGAGGGATGTGCATGGACAGGGAGAGAATTTGGTAGAAACTACTTCTCTCCAGACACTTCAGTCTAGGAGATTGAGAAAAGGAGGGGGAGCAGCCAGAGGCAACTTCTAGGATGGATGCGATAAGAGCAGCATGCCCCAGTTTAGGGCTGGGTGCTCAGAGCTCCTGCGTGCCTTTAGCCAGGCCAGTGTGAAGGAAGCAGGGATGCGGGTATGCTTCTGAGGAGCTGCCCAGTGCCTGCTGACCCTCTAGACAGCCTTGGGCCAGAAGGCAGCAACAAGTTTCTAGTCCTGTTTCCTCCTCCCCTCCAGGATTTCAGTGGCATTCCATGATAGACCAAGGTGGTGGCTTTGCCAAGCTCAGACGGGAGCCAGTGAGGTCCAGGCAGGGAATGTGATGGTCCAGGATTACTGGCTGAGTTGTTGTAGGCGGTTTGAGGGGGAAGGGGCACTGGGCTTTCGTCCTCACCCCTCCCCCCTGTCTCCAAGGGCCTGGTTGGCGCCGGCCAGGGGAGCTGCAACTGGTCCCTTGCCGGGGCCCCCGACCTGCCCTTGGCCTCTGCCCTGACCCTGTCCCGCCTGGGTGGAAGCCCTAGCTCAGCCTGCACACCCGCGGATCCCACCCGACTGCTTTCGCTCGCACCCGTTGGCTCGCCTGCCCCTCTGATCCCGCCCCGCCGCCCCGCCCAGGCCCGCCCCTCTAAGCTGCTACTCCACGTCGGAAGGCTGAGCCTTCCAAGGTGGAAGCTGGGTCTCGCTGCCAGGAAGCCGCCAGCGCGCGAGCGGCGCGAGGCTTGGCTTCCACGTGCAAGCTGGCTCCGCCGCCCCGCCCCCTCCTGACTACCGGGTCTGGGGACTCTGTGCCCCAGGACGGCTCCCAGAGCCCTGCCGTGGCAAAAGCCATGGCCGAGACGTCCGTTGGCGGCTGCTTGCCACTGGATCCAGGTCTCTTTCCTTTTGTTCTCTCCTGGAGGGGGGGGGGGAGGTGGAGGACTGGGGCCCGGTCAGCTCTGAGAGGGCTCGCCGCGGTCCATCACCTTGGCGCCTCTCTGCTCCCCTAGCCGGTCCCATTCCCTCGCATGCACACACTCCTGAAGTAGGAAGCTCGAACTTGGAGAGTGATCGCGGGCAGACCGAGAGGGAGACCCTGAAAGGAGGTGTGAAGGGAGGTGGCCGTGGCCTGGGCCACCCCAGGAGGAGCCTCAAAGGGGCCTTTAGACACCCAGTTCTCTTCTGGGAGACCTCTCTCGCTTCCCTTCCCGGGGCAGGAGGGGTCCGGCGCCCGAGTGGCTGCCTCGGGTGTTTTTCTTGGGGAGCCTTTCTCTGTATTCTCACTGTGGGTGGGGCCGGAGGAGAGATGCGGGCGGTGGAAGAGTGTCCCTGCGGGACTCAGCGCCCGCCTTCAGGACGTGGGACTGGCTTCGCTTCTTCACCGCCTCGGCCCCGGTCCCGGAACGGCGGGCCTCAGAAACTCTCACCCCGCGCGCCTTTTCTCTCTTCGCAGCGCCCACTGCCCGACGTGCAGGAAACCGTTTGCCCATGGAGAGCCTAGGCCGATCTTGCCTGTGGCTGCGCCGGGAGCTGTCGCCCCCCCGACCGCGGCTGCTGCTCTTAGACTGCCGCAGCCGGGAGCTGTACGAGTCCGCGCGCATCGGAGGGGCACTAAGTGTGGCCCTGCCAGCGCTGCTGCTACGCCGCCTGCGGAGGGGAAGCCTGTCGGTTCGCGCGCTGCTGCCCGGGCCGCCGCTGCAGCCGCCCCCGCCTGCCCCGGTGCTCCTGTATGACCAGGGCGGAGGCCGGCGCCGGTGCGGGGAGGCCGAGGCCGAGGCCGAGGAGTGGGAGGCCGAGTCGGTGCTGGGCACGCTGCTCCAGAAGCTACGGGAGGAAGGCTACCTGGCTTACTACCTGCAGGGTAGGTGTGGGCAGTGGGCTGTGGGCACCGGCCTGGGACACAAGACCCTGCCTTCTCAGGGGACTCAGGATTAACCCAGCCTCCGGCAAACCCCATCTTAAGTGGTCTAAAATGGAGGTGAGATAACTTGCCAGGCTCCTTTCTGGGGAGGGGAGTCTGAGCATGACCTCAGGCAAGTCTTTTACCCTTGCAAATCCTAGTCTAGAAAGTGGGGAGAGTGGGGCTCTGAGAGGGAAAGATGCATCTGCAGACTCCTCTTTTCTCTGAGGTCTCTACTCTGCCAAGCCAAACACCCTCTTCCCAGAGGCTAAGTGCAGGGTCAAGGTTTCCATGAACCTACAGAGGCAGCTGCCCCCACCTCCTGATCAGTTGGTCACCAAGAAAGGTCACTGGGCTGTGTTGGGAATTTAGAAAGTATCAGGTTTCCAGGCCCCCAGCCCAGCCAGGGAAGTAGGAGAATCTGTCAATGCAGGACATGCTGGCTTCATGCAACTTTGGAACTATTCAGATGGAATGTCATACTCTCTCCCAATCTTTCCACTTATTGGGATTCCACTTCATCCCGTATGGTGCTCCTGGCCACACTGGATCCAGAGACATCCAGGCAGAGATCTGACACCTGAACCTTTCTTCTTCTTTAACTGATATCCACTGTCCTCTGTTGAGCCCTGGCACTTGCCTCTCCTTAGCCCCCAGGTTGTAAGATCATCTTGGGTGGCTCCGCCTGGGCCTAGCTTTTTGTACCCCCAGAAGCTGCAGTGGGCTCTTGCTAGCCATAGAAATGGCCAACAGTGCTGAGTGAGGATGGCTGGGGCACCAAAGTGAGCCACATGTGCCCTGCCACCCCAATATAGGTGGAGCTCCTGGCTTTGGGGACATCTACACACTCCCTAGGTTGTCTAGAGCAGGCTCCCTACCTGCTCCCAAGAGGTACTTGGCTGCCAGTAGGCTAGGTCAGCAAGACCCTCTCCTTCTCCTTCTGCAGGTGGCTTCAGCAGATTTCAGGCCGAGTGCCCTCATCTGTGTGAGACCAGCCTCAATGGTCATGCTGGCTCAAGCATGGCCCCAGTGCCCAGCCCCGTGCCAGTGGTGGGGCTGGGGGGCCTGTGCCTGGGCTCCGACTGTTCTGATGCAGAGTCTGAGGCTGACCGTGACTCCATGAGCTGTGGCCTGGATTCGGAGGGTACCACGCCCCCACCAGTGGGGCTGCTGCCATCCTTCCCAGTCCAGATCCTGCCCAACCTCTATCTGGGTAGTGCCCGGGATTCGGCCAACCTGGAGAGCTTGGCCAAGCTGGGCATCCGCTACATTCTCAATGTTACCCCCAACCTCCCCAACCTCTTTGAGAAGAATGGTGACTTTCACTACAAGCAGATCCCCATCTCTGACCACTGGAGCCAGAACTTGTCCCAGTTCTTTCCGGAGGCCATTGCTTTCATTGGTGAGTTCACCCTGCCCTCCCCTTCCTTCCTCTCTATCACCCCCTTCCCAGGCCTCACTCCTGGCCTTTCCTGTTTCTTCCCCCTGTCTCTTAAGAGAATTCCTCCCAGGTTTAGTCGCCATTCTCAAGCCCAGAGCCAGGGTGGAGGGGGTCAGAACTCAGGCCAGCTCCAAAGACTGAGAGAAAGGAGGGGCTGTGGGGGTCCCCATGGAAGGCCACCTGTCCAGGGACTCACACTGGCCCTCGGGGACACCCCGGCCCCACATTGCTCCACCTAGATGAGGCCTTGTCTCAGAACTGCGGGGTGCTCGTCCACTGCCTGGCAGGGGTCAGCCGCTCTGTCACTGTCACCGTGGCCTACCTCATGCAGAAGCTCCACCTCTCACTTAACGATGCCTACGACCTGGTCAAGAGAAAGAAGTCGAACATCTCGCCCAACTTCAACTTCATGGGGCAGCTGCTGGACTTTGAGCGCAGCCTGCAGCTGGAGGAGAGGCGCTCTCGGGGGCAGGGCAGCGGCGGGCAGGAGTCCACTGCCTCCGACCCGCCCTCCTTCTTTACCACCCCCACCAGCGATGGGGTCTTTGAGCTGGACCCCACATAAGGTTCAGCCTGGCTGGCAGGCTGGTCCCACCCATGACCCCACGTGCAGCAGCAGGTGCTCAGACCACCCCGTGGTGGGGGAGAGGAGGGGACACAGCCAAGAACGGGGGGAGGGGGTTGGGGGGAAGGAAAGCTTAATACCTCACTGGGGCGCTGGAGCGAGGCAGGAGTGGAGCAGAGACCTGCCCTACCCACTCGGGACAGCCGCGGGAATCCTACTAAACGTGCCTATGGGCCGGCTCGGGGCCACCGGCCTGACCCGTGCCGCTTTCGGGTGGGACCATGCTCCAGAACCTGCCTCTTCTGCGACTGTTACTTTATTCTTTGGGGGGTGGGGGTGGGGCTCCCTATCCGGAGGACCTTTACAGGTTGCCGCCTAGTCCCCAGATCCTGGGACCTCAGCCAACTCAGCTAAGCCCTGGGCCTCCCTGCCATTTTCCCCTTCAGGAAGGATGAGTGTCACCTCCTTTGCCACAGGGTCCCATTTCTGTCCCCAAATGGCCACTCATGGGATGGGGCTCACCACCACCACTAGTGTGGTCACCTCCCTGCTCCTCTGACAAGGGCTTATGCTCCTTGGGGCTGGGGGCCTGGGTGAGGGTGGACCGGAAGATGGAATGGCTTCCTGGCTTCCATGGGGACAGCCCCTCTGGGTGGCTTCTTGCTGGGCAGTGCCACAAGGGAGGGCACGGGCCTGAGAGCCACTGGGTGGATTCCTGGCCACACATCTGGCACCCCGACTGTTTCTTTCCTCCTCCCCCAGATGTCTTGACAGGATCACTGGGGCTCTTTGTGACTGAGGGTGGTCAAACTGCCACCGGAGAAGATGGGGTCTCAGAGCGAGAGCTGGGGGAGGAGGGAAGGAAAGATGAAGGCCTTGATTTTGCTGCTGTGGGTCCCACACAGCCGCTGTTGGTTTGGGGGGCAGGGAAGGGGCTGAGCTGCAGACACACACGGTCATTCATTGCAGTCCACACCCCTTGTGGGCGGTATGCGTGCATGTGTGCACGCGCATCTGAGTGCACACACACACACTAGCCCCCACTGACACACCCGGCCTGGGGCTGGCAGTCTCATCTCACCCTTGAACCTGAAAGAGGGGCTGTGCTTGTTTGTTTTTGTAATCCACATCATGATTGCTTTCTTTAATTGTTCCTCCTGAATAAACGGTTTATTTAATATACTGAAGAGAGAGGAAAGCTGCTTCCTGAGCTCCTTGGAGGGTCTGGGGGAAGGTGAGAAGGGAGGTCTTCAGGCCCTGTTTGCCTACCCACAGCAGAAAGGGGATGTGCTGGGATGGCCTGGGACCCAGCGCCACTCCATCCCCCCATGCCATCACTTCCCATCTGTGTTCATGCCCCCTGTTAGCCCAACCTCAAAGCCCCTGCCCCGCCACACATTGCTAGGGGGCAGAAAACAGCAGTGAGCCAGACATAAAGAAGCCTGCCTTCGCAGACCTGACTCTAGAGGGAGAAGAAAGACAGACCTGATGAATAAGGAGGTCACATGACGTGTGCGGTGCCTCAAACGGAATCAGCCATGAAGTTGGCAACTGACCCTGAAGACATGATATGGAATCAGACACAAGCCCTGCTGCAAAGTGCTTCTGAGGGCAGCCCTGGTTGGGTATCAACCTGCGGGTGATGGGAGCTGTAGAAAGACCTGAGCAGAAGGCGGATACAGTGGTTCGCACCTGTCATCTCAGTACTCTGGAGGCTGACATAGGAGGATCACAGGTTCAAGGGCTGGCCTCAGCAATTTATTGAGGTTCTCAGCAACTTAGCGAGACCCTGTTTCCAAATAAAAAAGAAAATAGGGCTGGGGGTATAGCTCAGAGATAAAATCCCCCAGGGTTCAATTCCCAGCACCACAAAACAACAACAAAATGATAATAGTGATAAAAATAAATTAAAAATGAGGTGGGAGTGTGACTCAAAGTAGAATGCCCTGTGTTGAATCTCCAATGCCAATACAAAAAGAAAGAGCCAAGCAGGGTGGGGTCGAGGGGAGGGCGGGCATGGTCAGAATGTCCCTCTAACTGACAGTGTAGAATTGGGGCTGCAAAGGCCCAGACAGGGGGCAGAGAGAACACTGTTGAGGTCTTTGGGCCATCTTAAGTGACAGATGGGGCCTGCATCTCTCTTTGACTTGGTATACAGCCTATAACTTCTTCACACTGTAGCTGGAGGGTCCTGAAAAGCTGTGATTCTCTGCCAGAGAGACATGGCAGAGTGGAAGGGCAGCTCTCTGTTAACTACAACAAATATCTGAGGTGATCAACCTGCAAAGAGAGGGTTACTTCGGCTCATGGTTTCAGAGATTCCAGTCCCTGGCTCCATTGCTTTGGGCTTGTGGTGAAGCAGAACATCATGGCTGGGGTGTGTGTCAGATCCAAACTGGTTACTCCAAGACCAGGATGAAAAATGAAGAGGAAAGGGTTGGAATCCCCTAGTCTCCTTCAAGGGAACCCCCTCAATGACCTAAAGACTCCCCACCAAGCTCCACCTCCCAAAGTTTCCAAGACTTTCTAACCTGGGAATCAAGTCATCAAATACATGGGCCTTTGAAGACATCTAAGATCCAAAGCACTGCAGAGCATGGTGGTGAACACCTATAATCCCAGCACTTAGGAGGCGGAGACAAGAGGATCATAGGTTCAAGGACAGCCTCAGCCACTTAGCAAGGGCCTGTTTCAAACTAAAAAATAAAATAAGGCTGGGGGTTTAGCTCACAGATAGATGTGGGGGGGTATACTGAGAATTGAATCCAGGGACATTCTAAACTCAATGCTACACTCCAGAACTATTTTATTTTATTTTTATTTTTGGAAGCAGGGTCTTGCTAAGTTGTTGAGGGCCTTGTTAAGTCACCTTGAACCTGCAATCCTCCTGCTTCAGCCTCCCAAGTACCAGGATAACAGGCGTGTACCACTGTATCCAGCTTCATAGGTAGATTTTGCTGGGCTAAACTCATGGAATTGTGAAGGCTTCTATAGAAACTTAAAATACATAAAGAAAAAACCCACAAAATATACAAAGAAACAAGCCACTATGAGTGAAAGAAACATACAAACATATAAATTTAAGTATCAATTGTGCTAAACAGATTTTGAAAGTATATGATACCAAATATAAATGTGTGATTAATATACTTAAAGAAATAGTCAGGTGTGGTAACTTACACTTGTAATCCTAGCAATTTGGTAGGCTGAGGCAGTAGGATTGAAAGTTTGAGGCCAGCCTGGGCAATTTGGTAAGACTTTAGATCAATTTTTTAAAAAATAAATAAAAAGGAGCAAGTGTGGTAGTGTATGCCTGTAATCCCAGTACTTGGGAGACTGAAGAGGACTGGCAGGTTTGAAGACAGACATCACAATTTAGCAAGACCCTGTTTCAAAATAAAAAGTAAAGCTAGCCGGGCATGGTGGTGCACGCTTGTAATCCCCGCGCTTGGGAGGCTGAGACAGGAGGATCACGCAGGTTCAAAGCCAGCCTCAGCTACTTAGTGAGGCTCTCAGCAACTTAGTGAGACCCTGTTTCCAAATAAAATATAAAATAGGTCTGGGAGTGTAGCTCAGAGGTAGAAAGCCCCTAGGTTCCATCCCCAATACAACAACAACAACAAAAAGTAAAGCAGAAGCCAGGTTTGGTGGCACATGTTTGTAATACCAGCATTCAGGAGGCTGAGACTGGAGGATGGTGGTTCACGGACAGCCTCAGCTACTTAGTGAGGCCCTCCATAACTTAATGAGACCCTGTTTCAAAATAAAGAATAAAAAAATAGAACAGGGGGTATAGCTTGGAGTTCGAATGCCCCTAGATTCCATCCCCAGTACCACAAAAAAAGTAAAAAAGGGTTGAGGGCATATCTCAGTGGTAGAGTACCCTTAGATTCAGTCAAAAGAAAGGAAGAAAATAAAAAGAAATATTAAAAGTATGTCAAAAGAAAGAGAAGTATAAAATAATCAGATGTTCTTGAAAGAGGACCAAATAGAACTTCTAGAAATTGAAAGTCTAACAATTGGTGAATAAAAGAGAGACTAGGGAATATGCAATGGTTTGCAGTGGTTTTAAAAAAATATAGCTAAGAATTTTTCAAAACTGGGCCAGTTTGGGAAAAGATGCCCAAAGAGATGCTGTGTCCTCCAGTCTCCATCCTGCCCTTCTCCCCTTTAAAAATAAAGTATCTTCCCAGCTAGCAACTTTATCTCCTAGCTCCCCTTGCCACTAATTGTGGCCCTATTCTTGTATATTGTCTCTTTTCTCTCCCAGCACCATTCGCATTTTGATCATAGTTAAATTCCAGGTCTGATAATTCCAACATCACTACCATATTTGACTGGTTCTGGTGCTGACTCTGTCTCTTCATACTGTGGTGTTTGCCCTTTAGTTTGCCTTGACATCTTTTCTGTTGAAAATTGGACCTGATGTACTAGGTAAAAGTGGTGGAGCTAGGCCTTTAGTGGTGGCGTGGTGGGGGGTGGAGGAGAGGAAGCATTGTATGACTAGTTTCATTGAGCCTGTGACTGACCCTGGACTGTCACCTTCTTCACAGGTGCTTTTCCGACTCTGCTACTGGATGGTAGAATGGTATGGCTAGCAGGCTGGAGTTGAGTGGCTGTCTTCTCCAGGGCAATTAGGCTTCGATAAAATCCCAGTAGGACAAACACTGATTAAATTGCTTCTCTAGAAGACAGACCTTGTTGAGAATAGAATGCTAGCCAGGCAAGGTGGCACACACCTGTCATCCCAGTACTTGAGAGGCTGAAACAGAAGAATCGCAGGTTCCAGGACAGCCTCAGCAACCTAGTGAGGCCCCGTTTCACCAAAAAGGGCTAGGGATGTAGCTCAGAGGTAGTATTCCCCTGGGTTCAATCCCAGTAACGGAAAGGAAAGGAAAGGAAAGGAAAGGAAAGGAAAGGAAAGGAAAGGAAAGGAAAGGAAAGGAAAGGAAAGGAAAGGAGGAAGGCAGGAAGGCAGGCAGGCAGGCAAAATGCTCTGGATATATTTCAAGATGGCTGCTTCTCCCCTCCCCTGACAGAAGCATAAAATTTTTCTCTGTGAGAATCTGGTAGGGCTTCTGGGGGCAAATCTCATGAAAGTTTGAGGATATGCCCCCTGAGACTGCCCCCACCCCGAGTTTTAACTCTGGCTTGTCCACACCGAGCCTCCAGCAATTCAGCAATTACGGTACAGCTTTTCCTGCCGGCCCTGTTCCTGCTCATGGGTTTCTGCTCTGGTTAGTCGGGATCTTCATGTGCAGCCGTCTTACTCCAGCCTGGGGGGCAGCAGTTTGACCTGTGACCTGAATTCTCCAATGGAACTGAGAGGGGTAGTTAATTTTCAGCTAGTTCAGCTTTTTACTTGTTTAGAACAGTGTAGTGACTTCCCAGCTTCTTCCACAGTAGACCGGAAACCGAAACTCCCCTGGGTCAGTTTTTCTGGGTTGACTTTTCTCGTTGTGGGTCACATTTGTTACTGCTTCTACCTCAGAATGCCTGGGTGGTAGAGCTTGCCTGGTTTGTTTCTCTCCCCCAGGGACCCAAGTCCTTCAAGGACTTCTGTTCACCAGCTGAAAACTACTCATTCGTCTATTTTGCCAAGTTTTCTAGTTATTTATGGTGAGGGATGTAATCTGAACCATGTTAGTCTGTCATCGCCATGTTGATATTGTATAAATCTAAGCTTTGTTAGAATAAAGATGCATAAACTGGGTGTCGTGGCGCATGATTATAATCCCAGTACTTGGAGGTTGAAACAGGAGGATCACAGGTTCACAGCCAGCCGCAGCAAGTTGTGAGGCCCTCCACAACTTAGTAAAACCCTGTTTCAAAATAAAGAATAAAATATAGGGCTGGGGGTATAGCTTGGAGGTAGAATGCCCCTGGCTTCGATCCCCAGTTCCACAAAAAAATATATAAAATAAAATAAGTATACATGCTAAACCAAGCGTGGTAGAGCATGCCTCTCATCCCAGTACTTGGGAAGCTGAAGCAGGATGATCAAAGGTTTGAGTTCAGTTTCTACAACTTAGCAAGACCCTTAACAACTTAGTGAAGTCTTATTTCCAAATTTAAAAAAGCCTGGGAGTGTATTTCAGAGATAGAATACACCTGGGTTCAATTTGGTACAACAACAAAGTAAGTATGCATCCTAAATTTTCTAGAGTAACTACTAAAAGAATATAGAGTAGACTACTTTTAAACTAGCAGAAGGGAATATCAAATAACGAAGGAAAATCTACAAAGGTCAAGACAGGGAAATAAAGAAACAGAAACATTGGAATAAGTACAAAGCATAACATGTCAGAAATAGATCTAAACATCACTAAACAAAATAAATAGATTAAATTCTTCTGTGGAAGACAGAATTTTTAAAAATCTAGCTATAAGTTATTCATAAGAGATCCATCTAAAGGATGGTACCAAATAGGGCTGAAGAGTCAGGACTTTGAGTAATAGACAAATGAGGATATTGGCAAATAATTTCCCAAGTGCAACTACAAAGGTGGACCAAATTGACAGAAACAACCATTTTGATGTGGAAATAAGCCAACTAGCTGAGCTCTGGTAAAGACCAACAGGAGCATGTGGCAGACTAGCCTGGGGCTGTTCTCTTCTCTCCCACCTTGGTTGCTACAGGGGCTGTGGCAGGGCAGCCATGAAGACCAGCAGCTTCTCTGCCCGTGCCTGAAGGCAGTTCACTCAATTTGGAATTGTGGACAATACCCACACCCAGTGGCATTGTGGTGGAAGTAACTGGTCAGAGCCAGGGCAGCAGCAGAGGACCAACAACTCAGCTCTACTCAATTGAGGTTGTGAACACAATGATGGCGACTGGAGACCAGAGGGATCCCAAGAGCTATTCATGCCCTCCCAGACTGCCTCCTGAGGCTGCACACATGTATGTAGGTATACTCAAAAGTGCCCAGAAGCATGCAAACACCTGGAAATCGCCTGAGCACTGATCCCTCAGCAGAAGACACAAGCCTTGCTGGCTTGAAAGCATTGAAGCATAGTTGCTGTCCAATCTTCGGCTCACTGCTAAATTAGGCAGAGACAGTGGCAGTTCCTAGGAAACCAGGCTTAACATCATAAACCAGAATAAACCAGAATATACATTTTTTTAAACTGGAAAAAATCTTAGCAGAGACACCACTGACTACAAATGCCAAGGGGAGAGAGTTCACAAATTTTTTTCCCAGAAAAATTACACAATTAAAAAAACAGCTTTTTCAACAAATGGTATTGGGAAAACTGATTATCTATATGTAACATAATGGAATTAAACCCCAATCTCACCGGACGTGGTGGCACATGCTTATAATCCCAGCATTTGGGAGGCAGAGACAGGAGGATTGCGGTTCACAGACAGCCTCAGCTACTTAGTGAGGCCCTTCGCAACTCAGTGAGGCCCTGTTTCAAAAATAAAAAGCAAGCTGGGCGTGGTGATGCATGCTTGTAATCCCAGCATTAGGGAGGCTGAGACCAGAGGATCGCGGTTCACAGACAGCCTCAGCTACTTAGTGAGGCCCTCTGCAACTTAGTGAGACCCAGTTTCAAAATAAAGAATAAAAAATAGGGCAGGGGGTGTAGCTCGGAGGTAGAATGCCCCTGAGTTCCATCCCCAAATATATATATATATATTGCACTAAAAAAAAGGGCTGGGGGTGCAGCTCGGAGGTAGAATGCCCCTGGGTTCCATCTCCAGTACCACACAAAAAAATATCTCTCACTCTGCACAAAGACCTGAAAATTAGATTAGAAATGGCTAGAAGCAGGCATAGAACCAACACTCCAACATATAGGTACTGGTAGAAACTTCCTCAATAAGGCTCCAAAAACTCAGGAAATTAAAACAAGAATTAATAAATGGTATGGCTTTAAACTAAAAAGCTTTTGTGCAGCAAAGGAAACCATCAAGAGTCTTTAGGGAGAGCCTACAGAATGGGAAGAGATCTTTGCCACCTACTCCTTCTGATAGAGGACTAATATCTAGAATATACAAAAAAAAAAAAAACTTTAAAAACTTAACACTAAAAACCCCAAATTACCCAATTGAAAAATGAGCAACTGAACTGAATGGACACTTCTCAAAAGAAGAAATACAAATGGGCAATAAATATATGAAAAATGTTCAACATCATTAAAGGAAATGCAAATCAAAACGACACTGAGATTCCATCTAACTTCAATTAGAACGGCAATCATGAAGAGCACAAATAATAATAAATTCTGGCAAGAATGTGGGGAAATAGGAACTCTAATACATTGTTGGTGTGTCAGTAAACTAGTATAGCCACTATGCAAATCAGTGTGGCCGTTTCTGAGAAGATTGGAAATAGATTCACTATGTGACCCAGCAATAATGTTTCTGGGCATCTTTCCAAAGGAATTGAAGTCAGAATATTATATCAATACATGCATATCCATGTTCATAGCAGCACAATTCAAGATCGCCAAATTATGGAATCAGCCTAGGTGTCCATCAACAGATAATAGATCACAAAACTATGGTATATAAACACAATATAATTTTTCTCATCCATAAAGAAGAAACAAATCTTGTCATTTGCAGAAAAATGAATGAAACTAGAGAATATTATGCTAAGCATGATTAGGCAGTCTCAAAAAACAAATAGTTGTATGTTTTATCTTATATTTGGAAACTAGATAGTAATTTGGAAATAGAGGGAGGTTAGGGAAGGGAGGAGAGGGGTTGAAGACATAAAGAGTGGAACAGTTGGAACAATGCTATATCTATATCTATATCTATATATGCAAAATTAACAATTCCAAGTCCAGAATAGTAACCCCAGTACTTGGAAGGCTGAGACAGGAAGATCACAGGTTTGTGACCAGCCTCAGAGACTTAGTGAAGCCCTCTGAAACTTAGATTCTGTTTCAAAAATAAAAAATAAAAATCTAAAAAGTGCTGTTGGTGTAGCACAGAGAATATCCCAGGGTTTAATCCCCAGTACCATATACACACACACACACACCAAAAAAATTAGCAATTCCAATCTCAAAGACATGAAGAGGGAGGATGAGGGAGAGGTTGGGACCTGAAATCAAGTGCTCCAAGAGCTGTGTACATGTGTTTCTACCACTCTATAACCGTGGTCTAATTATAAAATTAAAAGTATAAAAATAAAAGTATAAAAATTTTACAATGGGATGTGATGGTGCTTGCCTGTAATCCCAGTACTTGGAAAGCTGAAACGGGAGGATCCCAGGTTCCCAGCCAGCCTTAAAAACTTAGTGGGGCCCTCTATAACTTAGTGAGATTCTACTTTAAAATCAAATAAAAAATAGAGTGTAGCCAGGCGTGGTGGCGCATGCTTGTACTCCCCACACTTGGGAGGCGGAGACAGTAGGATCATGCAGGTTCAAAGCCAGCTGCGCTGGTTTAGGAGACCCTGTTTCCAAATAAAAAAGTATAAAAATAGGTCTGGGAGTGTAACCCAGAGGTAGAAGGGTTTCCAGGAACGCCAGTACCACCAAAAAAAAAAAATAATAGAGTGTAGCTTAAAGGCAGAATTCCTCTGAGTTCATTCCCCAGTAAAACACACACACACACACACACACACACACACACACACACACACACTAACAACAACAACAACAACAACAAGCCAGAAGCAGTAGCACATATACACAGGGAAAAAAATCAATTAATATAAACTGAGTGTTCCCAGATGTTACAATCAGCACATGAATACTTCAAAGCAGCTTTTATAAATATGTTCAAAATAGTAGAGAAAACCATATTAGGGAGGAACTCTAGACGAAGGAGATTCTATAGAGGAGCAAATAAGGCGACATAACTGAGGGGATGGAATGGGGGAAGAGGAAAATTCTCTAATGCACATGATGTACTTTAACAAACATATCAAAGTCAATCACTAAGCCAAACATGAGAAGGAGGGAGGGGGAGGGAATTGGAGAAGGGCTAATTGGGTGATGTGTGCATGTATGTCTCCACCATCTTGTATCCCACTGAGATGTATTACTACAATGCACCAATAAAAAATAAAAAGAAAACCATATTAGAGGAGGAAACTATAACAACAATGTATCAGCAAATAGAGGCTCTCAACAAGGACACAGAAATTGTGGAAATCATGTAGTTGAACTGAAATGAAAAGTTCTTCAGACATGTTAAGAGCAAATTTGAGATGTCAGAAGAAAATATTAGTGAGCTTGAAAACAGATCAATATAAATCGTTCAACCGGGCGTGGTGGCGCATGCTTGTAATCCCCGCGCTTGGGAGGCTGAGACAGGAGGATCGCACAGGTTTGAAGCCAGCCTCAGCTACTGAGTGAGGCTCTCAGCAACTTAGTGACACCCTGTTTCCAAATAAAATATAAAAAAGGTCTGGGAGTATAGCCCAGGGGTAGAAAGCCCCTGGGTTCCACCCCCGGTACCACAAAAAATAAATAAATAAAATAAATCGTTCAATCTGAAGAACAGAGAGTAAAATGACTGAGCCAAAATGAACAGCATCCAGTATACCAACACATGTGTTAACTGGAGGCTCCGAATAAGAAGGAAGAAAAAGAGGAAGAATAAATGCTTGAGGAAATAATAGCTAAACATTTCCCAAATTTGTTTAAACAAGTAATCAGATGCAAGAAATTCAATGAACCCCAAGGAAGATCCGCACTGTATTCATCAACTTTTCTCATCATAACAATATACCTGATACAGGCTACTTATGAAAAAAAAGAGGTTAGTGGAGCTCAAGTTTTGGAAATTTAAAGTTCCAACAAGCCGGGTGTGGTGGCACACGCTTGGAATCCCAGCATTTGGGAGGCTGAGACAGGAGGATCGCGCAGGTTTGAAGACAGCCTTAGCTACTTAGTGACTTAGCCCTTTGCAAGTCAGTGAGACTCTGTTTCAAAGTCAAGAATAAAAAATAGGGCTGGAGGTGTGGCTCAGAGGTAGAGTGCCCCTGGGTTCCATCCCCAATACCGCAATAAATAAATTAATTAATTAATTTCCAACAACATGGCATAATTTCCATCACAAGGATGGCCCCATGATGGAAATTATCATGTCACATCACATCACCATATAGATAGCAACAGCCTGAGTACAACCAGGAGCAAAGAAGTGATTACTTCCATCCAGGAACAAAGACAGCCAGGCTTCTACCACCTTTCACAACAACTCTCTCTCTCTCTCTCTCTCTCTCTCTCTCTCTCTCTCTCTCTCTCTCTCTCTTACAATATCACATGAGAACTACCTTTAAGAGCACACTCCCAGTAACCTAAGGACCTCTTAAGGGTTCCATAATCTCCCAATAATACCAACCTGGGACCAAGGCTTTAATCATTGAACCGTGTGAGGAGAAGACAGTTAAAATATATCCAAACCATAGCAAACACAAACAGAGCTACTCATAGACATTTTATAGTCAACATGTTTAAAGCCAAAGACAGGCAGTTTTGAGCTGGGCATGGTGGTGCACACTTGTAATTCCAGTACTTAGAAGGCTGAGACAGAAGGATCACAGGTTTGCAACCAGACTCAACTACTTAATGAGGCCCTCTGAAACTTACCGAAACCATGTTTCAAAATAAAAAATAAAAAATAGGACTAGGACAGTGGCTGTGGTGGTGCACGCTTGTAATCCCTGCACTTGGGAGGTGGAAACAGGAGGATCATGCAGGTTCGAAGCCAGCCTCCTCGCTGGCTTAAGAGACCCTGTTTCCAAAATATATGTGTGTGTGTGTGTGTGTGTGTGTGTGTGTGTGTGTGTGTGTGTGTCTGGGAGTGTAGCCCGGAGGTAGAAAGGTTCCATCCCCAGTACCACCAAAAAAAAAAAAAAATAGGACTAGGGATGTAGCTTGGAGGTAGAATGCACCCCCCAAAAAGATAGGCAGAAGTTGGGCATGGTGACACATGCTTGTAATCCCTGCACTTGGGAGGCTGAGACAGGAGGATCACACAGGTTCGAAGCCAGCCCCAGCTACTTAGTGAGGCTCTCAGCAACTTAGTGAGACCCTGTTTCCAAATAAAATAGAAAATAGGTCTGGGAGTAGAGCCTGGAGGTAGAAAGCCTCTGGGTTCCACTCCCAGTACTACAAAAGAAAAAAAGATAGCCAGTTTCAAAAGTAGCAAGAGAAAAATGACCCAGATAGAAGAGACCCACAAAGTTAGGCATGTTGGTGCTGGCTTGTAATCCCAGCATTCAGAAGGCTGAAACAGGAAGATCGGGATTCACGGACAGCCTCAGCTACTTAGTAAGGCTCTTTGCAACTCAGTGAGACCCTGTTTCAAAATAAAGACTAAAATATCAGGCTGAGTGTGTAACTGAGAAGTAGAATGCCCCTGGGTTCCATCCCCAGTACCACAAAACAGAAAAAAAAAAAGAGAAGAGAACCATAATAAAATTAATATCTGATTTTTTCTTCTTTTCTTTTTTTTTGTTTTTGCTTTTTCTTTTCTTATGGTACTGGGAATTGAACCCAGGAGTACTGAGCTACACCCCTAGTCCATTTTTAAATTATTTAATTTTGAAACAGGGTCTCACAAATTTGCCTAAATTTGGTCTCATGCTTATAATCCTCCTGTCTCAGCCTCCCAAACACAAAGATTACAGGCATACACCATCACATTGGGATAATATCTGACTCCGTGTGTGTGTGTGTGTGTGTGTGTGTGTGTGTGTGTGCGCGCGCGCGCGCGCGCGTGTGTGTGTGTGTGTATGTACTGGGGACTGAATCTAGACACATTCGACCTTGGAGCTACACCCCAACACAATTTTATTTCTTATTTGAAAACAGGGTCTTGCTAGGTTGATGAGAATATCACTACTTGCTGAGGCTGTCTTCAAATCTTCAATCTTCCTGTCTGTAGCCTCCCAAGCACAGAGATTCCAGACATGTGCTATCATGCCTGGAATTGACTATTTTAAAAATCAGAAACATTAGAAGCCAGAAGACAGTGGGCTGGTATATTCAAAGTACTGACAGCAAAACAATACTAACGAACTAAAATTCTATATGCAATAGAACTATGCTTTAAAAATTGAAGGTTAAAAGAAAGTCATTCCCAAATAAACAAAGACTGAGAGAATTCATTGCTAGCATACTTCCTCACAAGAAATACACAGGGAGGGCTGGGCATGGTGGTGCATGCTTGTAATCCCAGTACTTGGGAGGCTCAAACAGAAGTATAGAGGTTTGCAGCCAGCCCCAGCTACTTAGTGAGGCCCTTTGCAACTCAGTGAATCTCTGTTTCAAAATAAAGAATAAAAAATAGGGCTAGAGTATAGTTCCAGGCAGAATGCCCCTGGGTTCCACCTTCAGTAGCAAAAAAAAAAAAAAAAAAAAAAAAAAAAAAAAAAAAGAAGAAAAACACAAGGACAACTTTCAGGCTAAAGGGAAATGACACAAACTAGTAACTTTAATTCAAACTAAGAAATAAAGATCAGTAAAAATGGCTAATAGATGAGTTAATACAAAAGTCTCTCTTGAGCCAGGTGTGGTGGCACATGTTGTAATTTCAGTACTTAGGAGGCTGAAACAGGAGAATTTTAGGTTTGTGGCCAGCCTCGGCTACCTAGGCCCTCCCCAACTTAACAAGACACTATTTCAAAATTTTAAAAAAATTTAAAAGGGCTGGAGATGTAGCTCGGAGGTAGAATGCTCCTGGGTTCAATACGCAGTAACACACACACACACACACACACACACACACACACACACACACACACCAAAGATTCAGCTGGGCATGATGGTACACACTTGTAATTCCAATACTTGAGAGGGTGAGACAGAAGGATCACAGGTTCACAGTCAGCCTCAGCTACTTAGTGAGACCCTCCACACAATTCAATGAGACCCTGTTTGCGAATAAAGAATAAAATAGGTCTGGGGGTATAGTTTGGAGGTAGAATACCCCTGGGTTCCATCCCCAGTACCGCAAAAAAAAAAAAAAAAGGATCACAGGTTCATGGCCAGCCTCAGCAAATTAGTGAGGTCCTCCACAACTTAGCGAGACCCTGTTTCAAAACAAAAGAATAAAAGAAGGTTAGAGGTGTAGCTCAGAAATATAATGCCTCTGGGTTCAATCTCTAGTAGCATAAAAAAATCAACACCATCTTTACCAAAATCCCAGCTGCCTTTTTTTGCAGAAATTTACAAGAACATCCTAAAATTTATATGGGAATGCAAGAAATACAGAATAGCCAAAAGAAGTTTGAAAAAAAATTGAAGGATTCTTATGTCCTGATTTTAAAACTTACCACAAAGTTTCAATAATGAAGATAGTGTGGTAATGGCATTAGAGTAGATATATAGATAAATGGAGTAGAAGTTAGAGTTCAAAATAAAACCTTAGATTTATGTTCAATTCATTTTCTTTTTTTTCTTTTTTTTTTTTTGTGGGTCTGGGGATGGAACCCAGGGGCATTCTACATCCGAGCTACACCCCCCTGCCCTATTTTTTATTCTTTATTTTGAAACAGGATCTCACTAAGTTGCAGAGGGCCTCACTAAGTAGCTGAGGCTGTCGGCAAACCACAATCCTCCGGTCTCAACCTCCTGAGTGCTGGAATTACAAGCCTGCACCACCACGCCCAGCTATGTACAGTTCATTTTCAACAACGGTGTCAAGATAAGTTCATAGAAAAACAATGGGCTTCTCAACAAATAGTGCTAGGACTACTGGACAGTCATGTACAAAAGAGCAAATGGGACCCTAACTTCACACTATATACAAAAAATCAACTCAAAATAAATCAAAGACCTAAATGTAAGAGTTAAATCAGTTGGAAAAAAAAACATAGGTTTTTTTGTGAACAGAATTTAAAAATGGCTTCTTAGATATAACACTAAAAGAACAAGCAAGCAAAGAAAACTATTGGAATTCAGTTTGGGGTTTGGGGGGATTGTTTTTGTTTTGTGGTACTGGGGATTGAACCCAGGGGCATTCTTTCTCCAAGCTACATTCCCATTCCTTTTTATGTTTGTTTGCTAAGAGTCTATGTTTTTGAGACTGGTCTTGAATCTGTGATCCTCCTGTCTCAGCCTTCCAAGTACTGGGATTACAGGGAATTCACAGTTTTAAAGCATTTGTGCATCAAAGGACACTTTTAAAGAATGAAAAGACAGCCCACATGATGGGAGGAAACACAAATTATACATCTAATAAGGATCTAGGAGCCAGAATATATATATATATATATATATATATATATATATATATATATATATATATTACTCATTTGGGAGGCTGAGACCAGAGGATCGTGGTTCTCGGACAGCCTCAGCTACTTAGTGAGGTCCTCCACAACTTAGTGACACCCTGTTTTAAAATAAAGAATAAAAAATAGGGCAAGGAGTGTAGCTTAAAGGTTGAATACCCCTGAGTTCCATCCCCAGACCTGCAAAAAAATTAAAAAAATTAAAAATAAAAGTGAACATGGAGACAGGTGTGGTGGTGCATGCCTGTAATCCCAGTATTTGGAAGGTTGAGTCAGGAGGATCACAGGTTGTCAACCAACCTTGGCAACTTAGTGAGGCCCTCTGCAGTTTAGTAAGATTCAGTTTCAAAATAAAGAATAAAATATAGGGCTAAGGGTATATCTCAAAGGTAGAATGCCCCTGGGTTCCATCTTAGTACATAAATAAGTAAATAATAAATAAACAAATAAAGTGAACATGGACTGGGGATGTAACTTAGAGGTAGAGCATTTGACTAGCATGCATAAGGCTATGGGTACAATCCCCAGTACTGCAAAAAAAATGTCTTGAATAGATATTTCTCCAAAGAAGATATGCAAATGACTAATAAATACATGAAAGGATTCTTAACATCATTGGTCATTAAAGTAAGGCATGCAAAAACCACAAGATACCCTAGAATGTCTATAAAAGAAAATCTCAAACAATAACAAGTGTTGTCAAGGATGTAGAGAAATGAGAACAGTTGTTCAAAATAAGATGGTATAGTTGCTTTGGAAAACAGTGTGGCATTTCCTTCAAACAAAAAACATGGAGTTACCGTACTGCTAGCAAGTCCATTTCTACGTACACAATCAAGAAAACTGAAAATATGTCTACCCCAAAACTGTCACACCAATGTTCATAACACCATTATTCACAATATCTAAAAGATGGAAGCAACTCAAATGTCTGTAAACAAAATGTGATTTATCCATAAGATGGAATAATATTCAGCTCTAAAAGGAAAGGAAACATTTATACATGCTACAATGTGGACGAACCCTGAAAACATTAAGCTAAGGGTAAGAAGCCAGACACCAGAGTCTCCATATGATATGATTCCATTTATTTGAAATATTGGAGTAATTAAATCCAAAGAGGCAGAAAGTAGATTAGTGGTCACCAGGGTCTGGGGAAAGTTATGGGACATGGGATTTCCTGTTGGAGTAATGAAAATGTTCTGGAAATAGATTAATGTGATAGGCAAGTTTTTAAATATACTAAAATCACTGAGGAGTACATTTTAAAGTGTGGAGTTTATAGTATGTATATTATATCTCAATAAAAAACAACTTTTAAGGCTGGGCGTGGTGGTACATGCTTGTAATCCCAACATTCGGGAGGCTGTGACAGGATGATAGCAGTTTGCAGACAGCCTCAGCTACTTAGTGAGGCCCTCTGCAACTCAGTGAGACCCTGTTTCAAAATAAAGAATAAAATATAGGGCTGGGGTGTACCTTGGAGGAAGAATGCCCCTGGGTGCCATCTCCAGTACCACAAAAAAAAAAACTGTAAGTTTGAAAAGAACTTTAAAAATATAGCAGGCCAGGTGTGGTGGCACACACTTGTAATCCTAGTATTTTGGAGGCTGAGATAGTAGAATTGCAGGTTTGAGGACAGTCTCGACAAGTAGTGAGACTCTCACCAACCTATTGAGACCCTGTTTCAAAATAAAAAATAAATTAGGGCTCGGGGTGTAGCTTGGAGGTAGAATGCCCCCGTGTTCACTACCCAGTACCAAATACATACATACATACATACATACATACATACATACATAAAAGATATAGCAGGTAAATATTAACAAAAAGGTATAGTTGCCATATTAATATCAAAATATGATCAAAAAGTTTATGTATTAGATAAAGTATAAAAAGGCAAAAGCAATACTAGTACTAATGTATGTTACTACATTTTGTGTGTGGGGGGGGGGTACCAGGGATTGAACCCAGCGACATTCTATCTCCAAGCTACACCCCCAGTCCTTTTTATTTTTTGTTTCGAAACAGGGTCTCACTAAGTTTTTGAGAGCCTTGCTAGATCCCTGAGACTAGTCTCAAACCTGTGATCCTCCTGTTTTGGCCTCCCAAGTACTGAGATTATAGGCGTATGTCACCACACCTGGTTGCATATCACATTTTGATGAAATACTCAATTTACCTGAAACATATAGCAACTGTAAACACATATTCACTTAATAAAATAACTTAAAAATACATACAGCAGCTGGGTGTGGTGGCACATGCTTGTAATCCTAGTACTTGGGAGGCTGAGACAGAAGGACCACAGGTTTGCAGCCAGCCAGCCTCCGCTACTTTAGTGAGGCCCTCCGCAACTTAGTGAGATCCTGTTTCAAAATAAAGAATGAAAAAAGGGCTGGAGATGTAGCTCAGACGTAGAAAGACCCTGGGAACGACGATCCCCAGTAACACACACACACACACACACACACACACACACACACGCGTGCCAGAATCAGATAGGATTCAAAAATACTGAAATTTGGGACAAAAATCTGATCCTGTCACTGTCTTTTCAGTGGCTTCAGAATGTTACCTTTCCAGGCTGAACCCTAGACACTTCCTCTCACAACTCTCCTCAGTCAATCATAGGAGGTTCTTTGTTATTTTGCACTCACCTACCTGGAGTTGGGGGTAGAGAGAGGATGCCAGGGTAACACCTAGGCTGGGTGGAGAGCATGGTTGCCATGTACCTAAAGGCACATGGCAGGAAGGAATGCACAGCTAGCTTACAGTGCCAAGTGAGCCACAGCCTGGGGGGGGGGGAGCTGGTGTGGCTCTGGCTTCTCTCCTGGGTTCCCTAGCCACAGCCCTGATGCCCTTACAACCCACCCCTAGCTCAGTCCCCACCCAACCCACCTCAACTGAGCGCCATCCTTCCAGTCATGCTCCAGCAGCCCTGGCCAAGCCTCACTACGGCTTTTTCCTTGTTGCCCACATGGACCCAGACATACCTCCCAGCCACCAGCCCTGCTCCACTTAGTGGCCATCCTTTCTACAGAACTCCAGAAGGATCACTGTAGGACCCAGATCCCACACCCCACCCCTACTGCTGTGGGAAGACCTCCCTGGTTCCCACCTAGCGGGATGTGGAATTGAGGCACAGAAGATGTAAAAGGCATCACAGTCCACCTGCAAGGACCAAACTGAAATCCAGAGGGGGTTACCCCATTCTGGAACTCTCACTCCTTCAGCATGTCATTTGCATTCACAAAGAGAAGGGTGGAAAAAATTCCCCTTTTTTCCTCAGTTCCCCACACAGCCAGATGTCCCAAGCTAGATCTACTTGCACAGAGGCAGGAAGGATGATGCAGTGTGGGAGTGTGGATTCAAATGCTCACTGTCATGAGATGTGTGGCCTTGGCTCAGTTTCTCAGCCTCTCTAGGCCTGTTTTCCCAAATGGAAAGTGGGGATGGCAACAACCTCATCCACAGGTGAGGGTCAATCAAATCCATGTAAAGTGCTCCACACAGCAAGTGATCGCCAGAGTCCCCATTAGCATCTTTTTTAATAGAAAAAAAGAAGCTGTCCATTAATATTAGCTATAAAGCTAGACACAAATTTGCAAAGAGATGGGTTAAGGAATAAGTCATTTTTTTCTACTTTTGTATCCCTCAGGAACCTCAAACTCACTGTGTGCAAACCTAATCTCACCACCTCTCCCCCAGAGCCACCCCTGTTGAACCCTTCTGGACAATGATTCCACTGTCCACCCAGAAACACTCAGGCTACCCAACCCAATCTCTTCATTCCTCACGCCAAAGCCACCACAAAGGATGGTCTACCCAACTTCTAAAAAGCGCCTAGGGCTACCTACACGTGTCCCCGTCCCTGGTGTGGCACTACAGTTTGAACTTCCCTGGGACCTCTGAAAACCACAAGTTTGCTACAAGACAGCATGTGAGTCATACTCTTCAGCTCAGATCTGGGGAGACAACTTTCTCTTCTGACACCCACAAGGGTTTCCCTCCCAATTCTGGTGTGATACCAAGAAAGGACAGGCCACTCTAAGAGGTTGGACTCTGCAGCCATTTCACAAGCCTGAGTTCTTCAGCCAGTTCAGGCTCATTGCCTAAACCAAAATGGACAAAGATACCGTCTGGCTCAAACCCCCTGTATGGCTCCCCCTTGCTTGGAGACTAATGCCCCAAATCATTACCTTCCCAGCTTTGGCATGGTTCTTTTTACCATTCACCGGTCTCTGTGCCTCAGCTCCTGTTGTCCCCTGAGCCTGAAATGCTCTCAGTGACTCAGCCCAGCCCTCCTCCCCACACTTCCCACAGTCCTCACCAGGGAAACGTGCATTCTGCCCAGAGAACCACAGCTCTCCTCTCACAAACCATTCTGGGACTGGAAGGTCTGGAAACCATGAAGGAGGGGGGCCTCTCATCCCACTATCAGAGGGCAGGACCATTCTCCTGAGGGAAGACTTCTCTAGGGCAGGAGCCTCTGGCCCCAGGGGCTGAAGGACCAGAGATGGCTAATGGCCATCTAAAGATGTGACTGTGGCTCACTCTACTGGCGGAAGGCCAAGTTGCACCCTATGTCAAGGCTGCCCGGAACCCAACTCCAGAAGGCATCTGGTCCCACACCTGGCCTAGTAGAGCTGGCCTCTCTGAGCAAGTGCTGATTCTTTCTAGACGGTTGCCTCTGGCACTTAGATTCAGGGCTCCTGGAGCAGCCACCATAGTGTCTTCCCTGTTCAGATCATTCTTAATTTCCCAGTAAAATCACCAGCTATACTAGAGAACTACTCCCTAGAGGAGAGGCACCCAGTCTGGGGTGCCCAGCACCCGGCACATAGTAGAGACCCAACCAAAGAGCAAGGAGATGGCCCGTATGAGAAAGTGAAAAGTGTGGAGCAGAGCTGGCCCAAAGGATGTGGCCAAAGATGACGAGGCCCAGGTGGGAGCTGAAGGGGTGGCAGGACAGGTTGTTGGAGGTGAAAAAGCCAAGCTGCTGAGACCTGGCTGTGGTATCTGCAGGCTGAGGTCCCCCCTCCAGTGGCCCCGTGTAGGTGGGTGACAGCAAGACTGGACAGGCGATGCACGACCAGGCACAGGATGGCCTGAGGGGGTGGAGGAGAAAGATGCCCATCAGCCTCCAGATTTCTCCCCGCTGGGTTTGGAAAGGGGTGGCAGAATGCTGGGAGAGAAGAGGGTCTGGCTCCACTCCTATACATCTGGAGGGCAGGTGCTTTCACTGCTCTCCTTGCTGGAAGCCCTGAACCCACCATAGCCTCCTCCCCTGAGACCTAGGCCAACCTTGGTTTGGGCTTCATAGTTCCAAACCTTGAAAAGGAGAGAAATCTTCTGCAATGCATACCAAATCAGGTTACAGGTCACTGTGATCACACTGGAGGGAGGAGGGCAGCAGGGAAAAAGGGTTTCAAAGCAGAGGAGGAAGGGGTGGCCTGCTAGCTCAGAACTCTGGCAGGGGCCAAGGAATGACCCTGGGAGTCTTCCCCTGATGGGCCCAGCAGGGCAGGGGTTCGGAAGAGCTGCGGTGGGCACCGGACCAGAGGATGAGCCACAGCTGTCCACACCAGAAGCCACAACCAGCCCATCACGGCTCCTGGGCTCCAGCTGCCAGTCCTAGTCCAACCAGGCCTAGAGTTCACACTTCCAGAGCCCTAGCACCCTCTACTGGCGGAGGGGCATTCCTTCACCCTCTGACATGGGGGTTCCTAATACAATGGAAGGAGGAGGGGAGCGGAGGTAGCAGCAGGCAGCAGATGCCTTCCTGGCCCAGAGCATTTGGATGGTAAGGCACTGTGGCCTCGTAGCACTGTTCCTCGTGGGGTGGGGGGACAGGGTCCAGCCTCCTACTGTTGCCCCATGCTGGCAGCCCTGTAGGCCTCAGCTGCCTCCATTTTCTCTCAGAGCCTCAGGGCCACCTGCAGTCACATCTCTGGTGGCAGTGCCAACAGCTAGACAGCCTCTTGGTGGGGCTTTGGGATCCAAATAGGAAGTTCTTCCAGGATCCCAGGGAGCAGGGGTTCAGGTGGCAGAGACTGCTTTCCCTCCAGGATCCCCAACCCCATGCTCGCCCCAGCCTCAGCTCACCACCAGCCCATTGCTCTGTCTGTCTTTATTGATTTGAGGGAAACAAGGGGGCTGGAGAGCCACAACACAAGCAGGAGCACCCACAGTCAGCAAAGCACAGAACAGCCGCGGGGATGGCCCTGGGGCCACCTGCAATGCCTCCTCCACTTCTAGAGAGGGGTGGTGACAAGAAGGGGTGCCCCACCCCTGCCCCTGCACCATGCGCCACACCCACGCATCTCACACTGTCCAGCAGAGGCCAGCCCCAGGGTACGAGGGGTGAGCAGAGGGGACCTAAAGCGCCCGAGGGAAGGAAGTCTGGGAGTCAGTCCACTCGGCCTTGGCATCTGCCTGGGGTAAAGGGAGGAGGAAGAGGCAGAGGGAAAGGACAGTCAGGGGCCAGCCAGCCTCCCATGCCCCCTGCCTCGCTCAAGTGTCCCTTTCTCTCTCCTTCTTCTTCTTCTTCTTCTTCTTCTTCTTCTTCTTCTTCTTCTTCTTCTTCTTCTTCCTCTCTCTCTCTCTCTCTCTCTCTCTCTCTCTCTCTCTGTATGTATGTATGTATGTATGTATACTGGGGGTACTAGGGCATTCTATCTCTGAGCAAGAGCCCCAGACCCCTTTTTTTGAGGTGCTGGGGATTGAACCCAGGGGCATTCTATTTCCAAGCTATTCTCCCAGTCCTGTTTTTTATTCTTTATTTTGAAACAGGGTCTCACTAAGTTGCAGAGAGCCTAAGTAGCTGAGGTTAGCCATGAACCCGCAATCCTCCTGTCTCAGCCTTCCAAGTATGGGGATTATAGGCGTGTGACACCACACCCAGTAAGCCTTCAGTTTCATCGAGGTTCTTGGGAGCAGTGTCTGTCCCCCTGCTGGCTCTCTCTGTCCTTCAACTTCTCCTGGAAGCTCAGTTTCTCCTCTGCCTGTGCCCTCAGCCTTCCAGGACCAAGAAATGGCCATGAGGGTCTTTCTTTGCTGGGCCCAGGAGAAAGGTTCCTATGCAGCTGGGCTCTGGAGCCTGACTTGTCCAGAATGGGGGTAGAAGGGGCTGAGGCCACTCGGAGCCCTGCCACCCTCTAAGCTTACCAAGGATCCAGCTCCCAAGGGGGTGCAGGGCCCACACACACACCTGGGTGTCACCACTTGGGGGGCTGGCCAGTCTGGAGGCCCGGGTGGCTGTGACGGGTCATAACCTGGCGGGAGGCCTCCTCGCCCTCTGGACTCTGCCCCAGTTTACGGATGTGACGCAGGAAGGAGGTGGCATTAAACGCTCGCTGTGGAAAGAGGAGGAGTCAGGCCCTGCCCAAACCCCAGCCCCAAGATGGCAAGGACCACAGCAAACCCGGGACAGCAAAGGGACAGAGTCTCTCTCTAGGCTGACCTTCCAGTGGGTCCGGGCAAAATTCTTCTGTATCTGCTCACTAACTGAGCCCAGAATGTCCTTGTCCAAAGCTGCATCCCCAGAGATCCTGGGGGAAGACAGGGAGTCAGTGGTGTGTGGGGTACTTCTCTGGCTCTGGGATGGCTGGCCAGAGTTACCACTCACCAAAGATGCTGTAAGGCCTGTTGGCAGGTGAACCTCTTCTGGGGGTCTCGCTCCAGAAGGTGCCGGATGAAGTCTTTGGCTGGAGCAGGGGGGCTGGGTCAGCTACCCTGTCCCTGTTGCCCCTGGTCACTCCAAGAAGGGGTGCCAGGTGCCAGCCTCCAGCTCACCTGATTCTGAGATGTCATCCCAGAAAGGAGAGTCAAACTCGTAGCTGGCCCTCAGTATCTGGCTGAAGAGTTCGGGGTCGCTCTCGTCGTAGAAGGGGGGGTACCCACACAGCCTGGCACCCACAGATGAATCACCCGGCTGTCCACCCCTCCCCAACCCAGCAGGGAACAGGCAGGCAGGAGTCGAGCCTTCCCATCGGTCACTCACAGGATGTAGGAGATGACACCCAGGGCCCACACATCTACGGCCTTCCCGTAGGGTTTCTGCTCCAAGAGCTCTGGGGCTGTGGGTCAGAGACAGACAGGCATATGGACACATGCATCTGTGTGCCGTGCGGTTCAGTGCCACCCACCTCATCCCACTCAGCCCCAGGAAGGGCCCATCTGCAGGTGACAGCCACCCCAGCCCCCAGTGAGCCTCAGAGTGCCCTCCCTCTCTTACCCACATATCCTGGGGTCCCACAGGCAGTGCCTAACATGTTGCCAGCCTGGATTTTGGACAGGCCAAAGTCAGAGACCATGATCTTCGAGTCCTCAAAAGGTGTAGCATAGAGGAGATTTTCAGGCTGTGACATATGGACCCGGGGAAGGGTCAAATCAGTCCTGGTGTGGCCTCCACACTCTCAAGTTCCCCATACCCTCTGGGAAAGGCCTCAGCCAGGCGGGAAGGTGAGACAGAGGGCCCAGCCAGGCACCTTGAGGTCCCGATGCACAATGCCCAGACTGTGCAGGTAGGAGACAGCGCCAAGGACCTGCCCCACCAGGTGGCTGGCATCCTTCTCTGTGTAGGAGCCTCTTTCCATGATGCGGTCAAACAGCTCACCACCTGTCACCCTGGGGGAGTTAGGAGTTCAGGCAAGCCAGGGTCCTCCACTCAGGCTTCAGCCCCACCTCCCTCCCATTATCAGCCCTGCTCACAGCTCCATGGCCAGGTAGAGATGGGAAGGGCTCTCATGGACATCCTCCAGAGCCACAATGTTGGGATGGCTGACCCTGTAGCAGAAAGAAAAAGGGTCTTGTGGGTAACCACAGGCCCTGACCACCGAAGCCATCCCCCCTACTTGAGCTCCTTATTCCCAACCATCAGCCACTCTTGGCCTGCCCAGGAAGGTAGAGGCCCTGTCCCCAGCTCAGGCCTTCCAAAGACATACAGTTCTAAAGCCCACTTGGAAAGCACAAATCAGTATTGACCGTCTAATTTTGTTATCTGGGACACGCAGTCCAGAGAGAAAAGAACTGCCTTGGGCAGATTGGCAGAGCCAGGAAGGGGGGGTGGGTAGGGGCGAGGGCTCAGCAGGCCCTGCTTAAGGGCTCCTTTATATCCCCACCAGCTCTTCCCAGTTCCAAGGACAGGCGAGCACACCTGCGGAGCACTGCAATCTCATTCTCCACCAAGGCCTCCTTGCCCCGCAGTGCCTTCTTGGGGATGCACTTGAGGGCCACCAGGTGCGCGGAGCCCCGCTCCTGGGCCAGCACCACCTCGGAGAAGGCACCCCTGCGAGACAGAGTCAGAAGATGAGACTGGGAGGGAAGAGGTGCAAATCCGAGGGGAGGAGAGGAGGAGAAGGGACGGGCCCCAGCTGAAGATGCCCAGGCCCAGTGACTCTCAGCCACTCACCCACAGTACACGCGCGTGCACACACATTCATATACCATGTGAACATAAAGACACCCACACACCTCACGACTCATTTGCCCCCTCCCGCACACACACATCCACACACCACCTCCCAGACCTCCCACACTCATAGGTTTGAGCACTCATACATGCGCAAGCGTGCACACACACAGCACCCGCGCACACTCACGAGCCGAGCTTCTCTCGGATCTCGTAGACGCTGCTGATGTCCTCGGTCTGTTTCTTGAGCAGCAGCATGTCTGCAGAGGACTGGAGGTGGAGGGACGCCCCTAGGACGCCAGGCAGCGCCTCAGCACCCTCAGCGATAGTCGCTCTCAGCCCGCGGTCCCCTGCCCCGGGACCACGCTCCCGTCGGCACGCCGCTCCCCAGCCCAGGTCCATCCCGCCCTTCCCCCACGGCCCAGCTCTGCACTCCCAGAGGAACGCCCCTCCGAGGCAGGCCGCTGCACCGCGCCTCCCCATCTCAATGCTCCCAGCGCCTGAAACCCCGACGGCGACCGACACCGGGACGCCCCCTCTCTGCCTCCACGCATTGGGGCCAGCACGATCTGCCGCTTTCTAGAAGGCTCCATGCACCCCCACCCCGGGCCGCGGCCCACCTCCATCCACAGGGCCCAGACCCCTTCCCCCACTAGACCTGCCACCGCGGCACAGCGCCCGCAGGCACCCGCCACCCAGGCCACCGACCCGCCCGAATTCATCTGGAACCCCGCTCACTGCCACCTGTCACGACCGCGGCCACCCACGCGGCCTCGGCGCCTCCGAATGGGTGGACTCAGCAGTGTGGGCCGCGCGCGCGGGCAGGGGGCGCGCCGGGCGTGACAGGTGTGAGGGGGGCTGGGCTGCTGGCCTGGACCCTGTACGCCCCCGCCCCTGTACCCCACCCCCCACCCAGAGCGGCAGGTGCAGACCTGGAGCAGTTGCCGCAGCGGCGTCGCCTCTCACAGTAGCCTCTGCGCGGAGCCCCCCGCCCGCGCCCCGTCGGCCCCGCCCCCTCTGCGCGCGCCCCCGCGGGCCGCTGATAGCTGAGCACGCGGTGGACAAGCGCGGATCTGGCGCTGCGGTGAGCCTTGTATGGCAATCCCCAGCGCCTTGATTACCCTCGCAGATTTCCAGCAGCTCCAGCCGCCTCATGGATTGAGTGGGTGGCCCCAGGGCCTTTGCACCACTGGCTTCTTCTGTCCAGAAATTTCTTCATTGACTTAGTGGCATGGCTCTCTCCCTTTGGAGAGGCCCTTTAAGACAGGCCGCCCAGGCCATTTGGTCTTCTACATTCTTCTTCCCTAGTTCCCTGTCCCTCCACTCTACCCCGCTGGCCTGGGCTCCCAGTGGGCTTCAGTTCCATTCTTTTTTTTTTTAAACAGGGTCTCATTAAGCTGCAGAGGGCCTCACTAAGTAGTGAGGCTGGCTGCGAACCTATGATCCTCCTGTCTTAACCTCCTAAGCACTAGGATTGCAAGTGTGTGCCACCACGCCTGGCTTATGCTTCCATTCTTTAGCCCTCTTCCCCACTGTCACCAGCAGCCAGAGCTTTCCTTCCTTGAGCTCTTGTCACCCAGGTCCTCTGCATGTCACTCCCAGCATGAGACACAGCCCTTTTCCCCTTCTCTCCCCTTTCCTCAACCACACTGCCTCCTAACTGGCCTTCAACAGCCAATGCGCAGCTGCCCCTGGCCTTTACAGGTGCGATCCTTCACCCAGATGTCTACAGGCCTTGCTCCTCACATGCTGCCTCCTGAATTAGGTCTCTCCTGCCCTGTCCCTGCACTTCTTAGTCTGGGCTTCCTCACCAAAGCGGTGAGAGGGACTGCCAACCCTTCCTACCACAATGCTTGGATTTCCCCGGCACAGTTCTAGTGCCCCTCCTGGGGTCCATGTCCCACTAGGGATGGGGCTTACTGTCCTGGCTGTAACAGGAGAACAGCCTGCCAAGTCACAGGGACAGGGATGGCTTGCTGAATCCAGTCTTCAGAGCAGTCCAGAGGTCCCTGGTGTGACACAAAGTATTCAACGAAGTCCACAGAGCACGAGTTTTGTTTTGTTTTTTAAAGAATCATCTTTCCAGCCAGGCGTGGTGGCGCACGCTTGTAATCCCCGCACTTGGGAGGCGGAGACAGGAGGATCGCGCAGGCTCGTAGCCAGCCGTGCTGGCTTAAGAGACCCTGTTTCCAAATAAAAATATGAAATAGGTCTGGGAGTGTAGCCCAGAAGTAGAAGGGCTTCCAGGAACCCCAGTACCACCAAAAAAGAAAGAAAGAAAGAAAGAAAGAAAGAAAGAAAGAAAGAAAGAAAGAAAGAAAGAAAACAAAGAAAAGAAAAAGGGAAAAAAGAAAAGAAAAAAGAAAGAAAAGATAAAAAAAGAAAAAAGAATCATCTTTCCAAACCTCACCTTGCATATGTACTCTGTCCAAAAACAAATCTGTGAAGACCCCAGCTGCCTCCTGGCCCAGCCTTCCCCATCTCTGTTGCCTAGTTCACCATGGAAGGTTCCAAAGGCCCCAGTTCCAACAGTTCTGTGCCAGTGGGGTTCCCAGGGCTTATATCTAAAAAGGAAAAAAGAGCCAAAGTGATGACAAACCCCTTGTCCTGCTGCCAATGAAATCCTGCAGATAATCACTCACCAGAATATCTGGTAAAACGATGCCACTGTGCTCCAGCCAGGAGAAGAAATATTATCAGAGCTCCATGCTATGGTCACGGGTTAGAAAAAGAAATATACTTTATAGTCTACAAATAATACTATTTCACAAATATATCACATCTGTATTTCAATGGTATAATACAGAAAGCCATGCAGACAGATGGTACAGATGAGGAACAAAAGATAAGGGACAGCAGAGGAAAACTGAAGGCAAAAAGGGGAGGAAGCCGGGCGTGGTCGTGCACGCCTGTAATCCCAGTACTTGGGAGGCTAAGACAGGAGGATCACAGGTTCGAGGCCAGCTTCAGCAACTTAGCGAGACCCTTCCCAACTTAGTGAGACCCTGTTTCCAAATGAAAATTAAAATAGGGCTGGGGTATAGCTCAGAGGTAGAATGCCCCTGGGTTCTATCCCAAGTACCACAAAAAGAAGAGCAGAAACTGCTTATACAACTTCATCTGAGATAGATTCAAAGTGATTTCCTGTGTCTTTAGTAACCAGTGTTTTTTCTCCTCCGTCCCAGTCCTATTATTCTTTTCTATCTTTATCAACACCCAGTGCCACAAAAAAATTTTGGGGGGTGGTACTGGGGTTCCTGGAAACCTTTCTACCTCCGGACTATACTCCCAGACCTAATATATATATATATATATATATATATATATATATATATATATATATATATATGTATGTATTTTTTTTTAATTTGGAAACAGGGTCTCTTAAGCCAGCATGGCTGGCTTCGAACCTGCGCAATTCTCTTGTCTCTGCCTCCCAAGCGTGGGGATTACAAGCATGCGCCACCACGCCCAGCACAAAAAAATGTTTAAAGTAACATCATAGTTTTTGTTTTACATCAGTATTCATGATACAGCAAAAAGAACACTCTTTGCAAGTATTTAGACATATATGATATCAACTTTTTTTTGGTACTGGGGATTTGGTACAGGCATTCTACCGCTGAGCTACAACCCCAGTTTGTTTGTTTTGTTAACAGGGTCTCTCTAAATTTCTAGGACCGGCCAGGCATGGTGGCGCACGCTTGTAATCCCAGCATTTGGGAGGCTGAGACAGGAGGTCAAGATTCATGGGCAGCGTCAACTACTTAGTGAGGCCCTTTGGAACTTAGCAAGACCCTGTTTCCAATTAAAGGAGGATGGCAGGTTCACGGCCAGTCTCAGCTACTTAGTGAGGCCCTTTGCAACTTAGTGAGACCCTGTTTCAAACTAAAGAATAAAAAATAGAGCTGGGGATGAAGCTCGGAGGTAGAAATCCCTTGGGTTCCATCCCCAGTACCACTAAATAAAAAATAAAAATAAATAAATAAATTTCTGGGACTGGTCTCAAACCTGAAATCCTCCTGTTTCTGTCTCTCAAGTGCTAGGCAAATAGGCATGTGCCACTGATCTGACTCAGTGTCAACTTCAGAATGCATGTGCGTGTTGAGTGGCAATGGTGGTAGGTAAAGAGCCTTGCAAAATCCTTTCAGGGGAAGCCATACCAAAACGGGTCATAGACCTAAATGTAAAATTCCAAACTACAAAACTTCTAGAAGAAAACATAGAAGACAGTGTGCATTACTTTGGGCTTGATGATGATTTCTTAGATACAGTATGGAAAACATGATCCATGTTAAAGATAATGAAGCTTGGATGGTGGCACGCGCCCGTAATTCCAGTACTTGGGAGACTGAAACAAGAGGATCACAGTTTTGAGGCCAGCCCCACCAAATTAGTGAGGTCCTGTTTCAAAAATCAAAAAGGGCTGGGGGTGTATCTCAGAGGTAGAATTCTCCTGGGTTCACTGTGTAGTAGGAAATAATGATAAATGGTATTCATGCAAAATTAAAAATATGCATTCTGAAAACACGAAGAGAATAAAGAGAATGAGAAGATAAGTTATAGGCTGGAGGGAAATTTTTGCAAAGCACATGTCTGATGAAGGACTGATATCCAAAGTATACAAAGAACTCTTAAAACTCAACGTTAAGGAGACAAACAAACTGCCGGGTGTGTTGGCGCACGCTTGTAATCCCAGCACTTGGGAGGCTGAGACAGGAGGATCTCAGGTTCCAGGACAGCCTCGGCAATTTAGTGAGGCCCTGTTTCAAAAATAAAAAGTAAAAAGGGCTGGGAGTGTAGCTCAGAGGTAGAATTCCCCTGGGTTCAATCCCCGGTAGAAAAAATGAAAAATGATAAATTGTATTGATGCAAAATTTAAAATATGTATTTTTACAAACACTATTAAGAAAATGAAGAGAATGAGAAGATAAGTTATAGGCTGGAGGGAAATCTTTGCAAAGCACATGTCTGATGAAGGACTGATATCCAGAGTATACAAAGAACTCTTAAAACTCAACAATAAAGAGACAAAGAGCCTATTGGGTGTGGTTGTGAATGCTTGTAATCCCAGCACTGGGGAGCCTGAGACAGGAGTATCGCAGGTTCCAGTATCACAAGTTTCTTGTGGTTCTTGTCGCCCCAAAAGAAAGATTTTATTTGGGGGACACAGATAGGGTAGGCATGAAAGGCTTTATTAGCTAGGTTCCACAGGAGGAGCATCAAATCCACTGGTTCAGAGGTGGAAAAGAAGGAAGAAGGGCTGAGTTAGCCTCCTGCACTGTTTTTATACCATCCAGAAATCCCACCCTTCCTCATGCATAGTAATTTGGCGTGAGCACTGCTTAGTGGGACTATGCTAAATTCACCATGCTTGCTTTCCCACTGGCATCTAAAACTGCAATCTAATGGCTCCAAGTCACTGATCCCAGCTGGGTGATCCCAGCTCTATATCTCTTCTCAGGAAGGGTCCTCTCCCTGTCTTATTTCTCTCTCCATCCTGCTTATAACTACCTAACATCCCCCCCCCCAAGTTGAGAGGCGCTGAAATAATTCAGGAAACATGGGCAGTAGTCCGTCTTCTGTAGTTTTTTCCAGCTGGATAGGAATGTAGAGACATCAGGGCCTCCTGCTCTTGCTATTTGTCAGAGCAGAGTATGTTGGGACAGGATAAGCTCCTTCCTAGAAGGTGGATTGGTCTAGGGGTCCCCAGTAGTAGTCAGCATCCACTGTAGAGACGGTTGGCAGTCTAGCCTAAGTTTAGGGAAGAAACAAACTTCCTTAATAGGTTTGGTAGACAAAGGCCAAAGAGTAGGAGTAGGTGGATTACGGTTAAAGGCCTCATGAAGGACAAGAGACAAGAAAGACAGGGAGCTTTTTTAAGATATCCATCCCTGGATAGCTTGCGCTCTCAGGGTGGATGCTCGTGTTGTTGGATACTTTTTGTACACGACCTGATCTGTTTGATCTGCTGACACAAAAGCAGCATTTTTCCTGAAGCACAATGCTTATTCCCCCTTCACCCACTGCAATCAAATCCAATACTCATAGTTTAAACAGAGCCAACAGGCATGGGCATAGGAGGAGTTCGCGGCCTATAGTAGCCTTTGAGCCGCTTGTGTTGACGGAAGATAGAGATGATAAAATTAAGGAGTGTTAAGTTAAAGGGGATCTACTTATCCATTTGTCTTTTGATAAGGAGCCAGAGGTCTTCTATGAGTGTACAAGTAAAGCTATCTGTGGGTAATTCCTGGGGAAGAACTTTATCCTGTGTAGTCCATGGCTTGACCCTGGAGTGGTCGATCCAGCTGGCAATTCTAGGTACCTTGTAGAAATGAACAGAATAACAGGGAAGGGTCCTTTCCAAAGTGGGGCTACTAATTATGAACAGAGTTCTACAGGAAGTACTTTTTTCCACGATAAGGCTATTTCCTAATAGAGCTTTCCAAGGTGCAGTGTAAGATCTGGTTGGCTCTTTTTACTTTGCTTGAGGATTGGAACCTCCAGGAGTATAGATTTTGGGACACAAAGATGGCATGTCTGATAAACTTTATAATTTTACAGAGAATCCTTTATCTCTGAGCAGTCTCTTATCTGTGACTATGGAGAGGAGTTCAAATGAGCTATCAGCAGTTGAAGTATATTCTTTTTCCAGAGAGGGCTAGGAGCCAGGCAAAATGGCACAGGATCATAGGTTCAAGGACAACTTCAGCAAGTAGTGAGCCTCTCATCAACCTAATGAGACCCTGTTTAAAAAAAATAAGACCATAACTCAGTGAGACCCTGTTTCAAAAACTAAAAAGACTAAAAAATAGAGCTAGGGGTGTACCTCAGAGGTAGAATGCCACTGGGTTCCATCCCCAATACTGCAAAAATAAGATAAAATCAGGCTGGGGGTGTAGCTCAGAGGTAGAATTCCCCTAAGTTCAACCCCCAGTACCACAAAGAAAAAAAGAGAGAAAGAGAGAGAGAGAGAGAGAGAGAGAGAGAGAGAGAGAGAGAGAGAAAGCCGGGCATGGTGGCAAAGCTTGAAATTCCAGCATTTTGGAGGCTGAAACAGGAGGATCGTGGTTTGAGGACAGCCTCAGCTGTAAGACCCTTTGCAACTCAGTGAGAACCTGTTTCAAAATAGATAACAAGAGCCGGGCATGGTGGCACACGCTTGTAATCCCTGCGCTTGGGAGGCTGAGACAGGAGGATCGCACAGGTTCGAAGCCAGCCTCAGCTACTTAGTGAGGCTCTCAGCAACTTAGTGAGACCCTGTTTCCAAATAAAATAGAAAATAGGTCTGGGAGTATAGCCCGGAGGTTGAAAGCCTCTGGGTTCCACCCCCAGTAGCACCAAAATAAATAAATAAATAAATAAATAACAAAAAATAGGGCCGGGGGTGTCGCTTGGAGGTAGAATGCCTCTGGGTTCCATCTGTAAAGTTGTGAAACAGGGAATGAGACAAGCAGGCCAAGTAAAAAGCAAGGGGCACTTTATTCTCCACTTCTGGGCACAGTTCACTGGTCCAAAGGCGAGGCCAGTGAAACACACACCTAGGGTCTGCAGGTTGAAATTGTTTATGGGGCTGTTTCTTTTTTTCTTCTTCTTCTTTTTGCTGGGTTTGGGGATGGAACCCAGGGGCATTTGACCTCCAAGCTACACCCCCAGCCCTATTTTTTATTCTTTATATTGAAACAGGATCTCACTGAGTTGCAGAGGGCCTCACTAAGTAGCTGAGGCTGTCCACGAACCATGATCCTCCGGTCTCAGCTTCCCAAATGCTGGGATTACAAGTGTGCGCCACCATGCCCGGCTTTGGGGCTATTTCTTGAGGGTGGGGGAGAGCAGGGAGTTGGGGGCTTTCTGGGCAGGTAGGTTGTTGTTTCTTAAGCAGTGGTCCATATCAGAGTTCTCAGAACTAGGCGACACCTGTATCAGGAATTGGGTGACATAGGTGTTTGTGGTTTCCTGCATCGGCCAGGGCACTTAGGCCATTGTTGTTTAACTGCAATTACATGCATCAACCAACTGGAACTTTCAGGGGTGAGGGCTGCCAACGTCCCTGCTCCAACCTAACACCATCCTTAGTACTGCGAGGGGGGGGGGAGCAAGCAAGCACTAGAGCATTTAAATATAAGTAAAAACTAGCTGGGTGTGGTGGCATACACTTGTAATCCCAGCATTCGGGAGACTGAAACTGGAGGATCGCGGTTTGCGGACAGCCTCAGCTACTTAGTGAGGCCCTCTGCAACTCAGTGAGACCCAGTTTCAAAATAAAGAATAAAAAACAGGGCAGGGAATGTAGCTCGGAGTTCGAATGCCCCTGGGTTCCATCCCCAAACCCACACACAAAAAAAATGTATATATATATATATATATATATATATATATATATATATATATATATGTGTGTGTGTGTGTGTGTGTGTGTGTGTATGTGTGTGTGTGTGTGTGTGTGTGTAAAAAATAGTGAGTGAATAGAAAGTTTTCCCATGAGCAATATAAGAAGGTATAAATGACCTAGCCAGGTGTGGTGGCGCACGCTTGTAATCCCCGCACTTGGGAGGCTGAGACAGGAGGATCGCACAGGTTTGAAGCCAGCCTCAGCTATTTAGTGAGGCTCTCAGCAATTTAGTGACACCCCTGTTTCCAAATAAAATATAAAATAGTCTGGGAGTATAGCCCGGAGGTAGAAAGCCTCTGGGTTTCACCTCCAGTACCACCAAAATAAATAAAATAAAATAAAATAAATAAATTACCATTTGTCCACATTGCCTGGAGGACTATAGAGAGGAAAGGATCCCAGAGTAGGAAGTTAGCACAGAATAGGCAAGTCCTGAATGTAAATGAAATTTGGGCTCCTACTTGCCAGGTCCAAGGTTGCCCTGGGTTCCACCCCTTTGATGGTGATCTCTGATGAGGGAGCCAACTGGAGAGAAAGACACTCTTAGTCCAAGGCCAGCAATGGGGCGTCTGACCCATGGTCACTTTGGCCCTTGTGGCAGTCTCTCCTCCAGGAATCCAGCCTTTGCATAAAGGTCAGGGTGCTCAGGGCCCCTTGTGTCCTCCAGACATTTGCTTTACCAGTTTCCAGGCTTCCCACGGTGGCTGGAAGCTTTCTTGGGGAAAGCCATAGACCGAGGGAATCAACCTGGAGTTGGCTATCAGATCTGTAAACCTGCCAATTGCTGGGCCTGCCTCTCCTTTATCCTTTTCTTCTGTATCCTGATCTTGGTTATAAAACACCAAAGAGACTGTTTTCATGTCTGAGGCAAATCGGGTGAGGAATTTATCATTTAGAATAAATGCCCCTTTAGGGGAGTTAGGTCTCAGGGTGGTGTAGTTAATAAAGTCTTTTGAAACCTCTCCGAAGGCTGAGTTTTACTGAGGCCTTAGTCTGTGGTAGCCAGTTTGTTATAATATACAGGCTTACCTCGCTGTGCTCTAGCTCTCAATAGAAACCAGGTGATTTTGTGCCTAAATTCCCCCTCAGTAGTAGGATACTAATGGGGATCAGGTGGAGAAGCTACAGGAGTCAAAGGTTAAAACTCTGTAATATACCAATCAGTGTCAATTGTGAATTTTTCCAGATCCCATTTTACCTAGGATCCTGCAAAGAAAAAGGGAGCTTTCACTTTAATACGTTGGCCCCTTGGGTCTGCTACCTCCTATAGAGGATATAGCTGAGGAGAGTTCAGCATATAATGAGAGAAGATACCTGTTAGACTTCAACTGTGGGTTCCCTGGAAGAGGGGCAGAAGGCTTTGGGTCAGGAGTCTAGGAGCTAGTGGATGGATTCCTGGGGTAATTCCATTAGGAGTTTTGTCTTATTCCCTACGTTGAATCTCTAAAATAGAGATGGGAGATTTAACCATGCCGTAAAGAATGTAATTAACCAGTTTTGCAAAAGTCAAGGCTGTCCCTTAGGATCATAAGGCCTGAATGTAAATAACCAATGTTCATATTTTCTTATCTTACCAGAAAAGATTTAGCTGGAGTATGATGTTAAAATCCAGACTCCCAAGCCGGCCGTGGTGACGCATGTTTGTAATCCCAGCACTTGGGAGGCTGAGACAGGAAGACTGCACAGGTTCGAAGCCAGCCTCAGCTACTTAGCGAGGCTCTCAGCAATTGAGACCCTGTTTCCAAATAAAATATAAAGTAGGTCTGGGAGTGTAGCCCTGAGGTAGAAAGCCCCTGGGTTCTATCTCCAGTACCACACACACACACACACACACACACACACACACACAAATCAAGACTCCCACTAGGCATGGTGGCACGTGTTTGTAATCCCATTACATGGGAGGCTAAGACAGGAGGATCACAGGTTCAAAGCCAGAAACCTAGTGAGACCCTGTTTCCAAATTTAAAAAATGAAATTGGGCTGGGGGCATAGCTTGGAGGTAGAATGCCTCTGGGTTCAATCCCCAGTACCAAAAAAAAAAAAAAAGAAAGAAAAAATCAAGGCTCCCATTTAAGGGCCATTCTTCTTGATTATTTGATTGGTATTGGGGCCACTTTGCATTACAAAAGAACAGAACCTCTTTCCTATTTCTAGAATACATCCCAGAGGAGAATCTAGAGGTACCGTACGTGTTCCAGGGAGAAGACTTTGGGACTTGAGAGTGAGTGTCCCTTCCTTCTCTCAAGAACAAATTTAAGACCACTTATTTGTAAAGGATGTAAGCTACATGAACTAAAAGGCATTTAGATTTATGATTTTTTTAAATGTATGAGCTCATTTACCTATAAGCCAATTTGATACCATAAAAACACTACATAGACACAAGTATATATACAACATAACAAGCAATATACATGTAGACAAATATATATAAAGATAATAAACAGCCGAGTGTGGTGGCACACGCTTGTAATCCCAGCATTTGGGAGGCTGAGACCGGAGGATCGCGGTTCGCGGACAGCCTCAGCTACTTAGTGAGGCCCTCTGCAACTCAGTGAGACCCGGTTTCAAAATAAAGAATAAAAAATAGGGCAGGGGGTGTAGCTTGGAGGTCAAATGCCCCTGGGTTACATCCTCAGACCCGGGGGGAAAAAAAAGATAATAAACAGAAAATAAAAATTTTATAGCCTTCATTTACCAGGTATTGGCCCCCCACAGGTAGGAGATAGAACCCAGGGTCATGCTCCCTCTGACTACACCCTCAACCCTATTTTATTCTTTTATTTTGAAATAGGATCTCGAGCCAGGTATAGTGGCACACACTTGTAATCCCAGTACTTGGGAGGCTGAGACAGGAGGATGTGGGTTTGCTGCCAGCCTCAGCTACTTAGTGAGGCCCTACACAACTTAGTGAGACCCTGTTTCCAAATAAAGAATAAAAAGCCGGGCGTGGTGGCACTCGCTTGTAATCCCAGCATTTGGGAGGCTGAGACCCAGAGAATCGCGATTTCGAGGACAGCCTCAGCTACTTAGGCCCTCTGCAACTCAGTGAGACCTGCTTTCAAAATAAAGAATAAAAAATAGGGCAGGGGGTGTAGCTCGGAGGTCGAATGCTTCTGAGTTCAATCCCCAGTACTGCAAAAAATAATAAAAATAATAAAATAAGTTGCAGAGGGCCTTATAAAATTGCTGAAGGCTGGCCACAAACTTGCGATCCTCCAGTCTCAGCCTCCCAAGTACTAGGATTGCAAGTGTGCCCCAGCACACCCAGCTAGGACTCTATTAAAATAAAAATTAAAGTTGGGCGTGGTGGGGCACGCTTGTAATCCCAGCATTCGGGAGGCTGATACCGGAGGATCGCGGTTCGCAGACAGCCTCAGCTACTTAGTGAGGCCCTCCGCAACTTAGTGAGACCCTGTTTCAAAATAAAGAATAAAAAATAGGACAGGGGCTATAGCTCAGAGGTCGAATGCCCCTGGGTTCCATCCCCAGACCCACAAAAAATAAATAAATTAAAATAAAAAATTAAAATTAAAAGTGCAGCTGGGCATGGTGGCACATGCCTGTAATCTCAGTACTTGGGAGGCTGAGACAGGAAGATTGCAGGTTCAAGGACAGCCTTAGCAACTTACCAAAACCCCATTTCAAAATAAAAGAATAAAATAGGGCTGGGGTATAGCTCAGAGGTAGAATATCACTGGGTTCAATCTCCAGTACCAAAAAAAACCAAATAAAAGTAATTAAAAGTGCTGAGGGGTAGCTAAAAAAAGTGCCAAAAGTAGCTCAGAGGTAAAATACCCCTAGTATGAGGCCCTGGGTTCAACCCTAGGGCCTCACACTGGGTTCAACACTGAAAACAACAAGGGCTAAAACCAAAAGGAATTACACAGGAATACTGTTCTATAGTTGAAAAGGTCATTTTCTTTTCTTTTCCTTTCCTTTCTTTTCTTTTCTTATTGCAGTACTGGGGTTGGGACCCGGGGCATTCTACCTCCAAGCTACACCCCCAGCCCTAATTTTTATTCTTTATATTGAAACAGAGTCTCACTGAGTTGCAAAGGGCCTCACTAAGTAGCTGAGGCTGTCCTCCAACCGCGATCCTCTTGTCTCAGCCTCCCAAATGCTGGGATTACAAGCGTGTGCCACCATGCCCAGCATTTTTTTTTTTTTTGGCACTAGAGATTGAACCCAAGGACGTTCAACCTCTGAGATACATCCCCTGCCCTATTTTTTAATTTGGATACAGGGTCTTCCTAAATTGCTCAGAGACTCACTAAATTTTTGAGACTGGCCGTGAACATGAAATCCTCCTGTCTCCGCCTCCCACGTATTGAGATTACAGGTGTGGACCACCACGCCTGGCTGATAAGACCGTTTTCCACAAAGGTAAAGTTAATAATTCTGAGCCAGGCATGGTGATGCAAGCCTATATATAATCCGAGTACTTGGGAGGCTGCAACAGGAAGGTCACAGGTTCAAGGACAGCCTCAATAATTTAGCAAGACCCTCAGTAGCTTAGATCCTGTTCCAAAATAAAAAATAAAAAGGACTGGAGTGTAACTTAGAGATAGAATGCTCCTGGGTTCAATCCCCAGTACCACAGCAAAAAAAAGGGTTAACAATTCTGAAATCAATATAACTTTATACTATAATTTAACAACCATGTAAACGGTGGGAGCCAGGTTTCTCACTTTTACTGACTTGCAAAGGGAGGAGGCTAGGATGATCTTTGTGTTAGTGGTAATGAATTAGAGTTGGAGACAGTTGCAGTACGAGTCCATGTTTAGTTTAATAAAAACAACAGTGTGGATGAGTGTGGTGGTGTACACCTGTAATCCCAGCATTTAGGAGGGTGAAGCAAGAGGATTGCAGGTTCAAAGCAATTTAACCTCAGCAATTTAATGAGGCCCTCAGCAACTTAGCAAGACCCTATTTCAAAATTTAAAAAATTAAGCCAGGCGTGGTGGCATACACTTGTAAATCCAGGATTTAGGAGCCTAAAACAGGAGGATCTCAGTTCAAAGCCAGCCTCAGCAACTTAGTGAGGCTCTTAGCAAGTGTTATACTCAAAGTCTGGGATCCCAGGTTGACAGAGACCACCACCACACACAGTAATGCAAAAACAGGAAGGGGGTTATTGGGGAACTAGCTCGAGTTAGGGTCCAAGTCTCACCCAACGCATTGGAATCTTGACAAGGACCCCGAGCCCGTGTCCAGAGGCTGGTTTTATACAGTTTGGTTGCAGGGGTCGTGATTTTCGAAGGAGTTATCTTATTCTAAAGGAATTTTCCACAGAGGTTATCTTGAGTAACAGAGTGGCCCTTAATGATCCTTGATCGGTTTATGGCACCTAGGGTAGTTAGGAATTTTCCACCCCAGCCCCAGGTTTCGACACTGACCAGTTCTGCAACTGTGGAGCCTGTCATGGCTCTGCTGGGATCTACAGTGGTTTATACTGGAAACTGAGTTCAGCTGCACAGCAAAATGGAGCTGGCCCACAAAATGGCATTAGCCAGGCTAGCTAGCATTTTACCCTAAAACCAAGCAATGTACAGAAGCAAAAGACTGCGGTTATTTCTTGATCTTCTACAGCAAGACCCTGGGTTTGTGTGTGTGTGTGTGTGTGTGTGTGTGTGTGTGTGTGTGTGTGGTATTGGGGTTCCTGGAAACTCTTCTACCTCTGGGCTACACTCCAAGACCTATTTTTATATTATTTTTATTTGGAAACAGGGTCTCTTAAGCCAGCAAGGCTGGCTTCGAACCAGCGCGATCCTCCTGTCTCCGCCTCCCAAGCGCGGGGATTACAAGCATGCACCACCAAGACCATTTTAAAATAAAAAAATACACCCTGTTTCCAAATAAAAATATAAAAATAGGTCTGGGAGTGTAGCCCGGAGGTAGAAGGGCTTCCAGGAACCCCAGTACCACCAAAAAAAAAAATTAAAAAATTAAAAATAAAAAAATAAAATAAAATAAAATAAAAATACAATAGGTCTGGAGTGTAGCCGGGAGTTAGAATGTACCTGGTTTCCATCTCCAGTACTATATAAATAGTTCTTGGTAGTAGCTGAGCATGGTAGTACATATTTGTAATTCCAGTACTTGGGAGGCTGAGACAGGAGGATCACAGGTTTGTAGCCAGCCTCAATGACTTAGTGAGGCCCTCCACAACTGAATGAGACCTGTTTCAAAATAAAGAATAAAATGTAGGGCTGGGGCTGCAGCTTGGAGGTAGAATGCCCCTGGGTTCAATCCCCAGTACCACAAGCAAATAAAAAATAAAGCGGGGCGTGGTGGCGCATGCTTGAAATCCCCATGCTTGGGAGGCGGAGACAGGAGGATCACGCTGGTTCGGAGCCAGCCTTGCTGGCTTAAGAGACCCTGTTTCCAAATAAAAATATAAAATAGGTCTGGGAGTGTAGCCCAGAGGGAGAAGGCCTTCCAGGAACCCCAGTACCACCAAAAAATAAAAAAAAAAATAAAGGCATGATGGTGCATGCTTGTAAACCCAGTACTTGGGAGACTGAGACAGAAGGCCTTCTGCAACTCAGTGAGACCCTGTTTCCAAATAAAGAATAAGCTGGGTGTGGTGGCGCATGCTTGTAATCTCAGCATTCGAGGCGGAGAATGGAGGATCGCAGTTCATGTACAGCCTCATCTACTTAGCAAGGCCTTTCACAACTCAGTGAGACCCCGTTTCAAAAATAAAAAAGACAAAAAAAATAAGACTGGGCTGTAGCTTGAAGGTAGAATGCCCCTGGGTTTTATTCCCAGTGCCTCAAAAAATAATAAAAATAATAAAGAATAAGCCGGACGTGGTGGCTCACACTTGTAATCCAGGCCCTTGGGAGGCTGAGACAGGAGGATCGTGCAGGTTCGAAGCCAGCCTCAGCTGATTTAATAGACCCTGTTTCCAAATAAAATATAAAATAGAAGCCGGGAGTGGTGGCGCATGCTTGTAATCCCAGCATTTGGGAGGCTGAGACAGGAGGATCGTGGAAATATACACACACACACACACACACACACACACACACACACACACATATGATAGGTCGTATATATCATATATATCATCATATATATGATAGGATATATATATGATGTGATAGGTCTCGGAGTGTAGCCCGGAGGTAGAAGGCCCCTGGGTTCCATCCCCAATACCACCAGAAAGGCTGGGAGTGTAGCTCAGAGGTTGAATGCTCCTGGGTTCAATCCCTAGTACCATAAACAAACAATAAAAACCCGGGTGTGGTGGCACAGGCTTGTAATCCCCACCCTTGGGAGGCTGAGACAGGAGGATGGCACAGGTTCAAAGGTTCAAAGCCAGTCTCAGCTGGTTTAAGATACCCTGTTTCCAAATAAAATATAAAATAGGTCTGGGAGTGTAGCCCGGATGTAGAAGACCCCTGGGTTCCATTCCCAGTACCAAAAGAAAGAAAGAAAGAAAGAAAGAAAGAAAGAAAGAAAGAAAGAAAGAAAGAAAGAAAGAAAGAGCTGGGAGTGTAGCTCAGAGGTAGAATGCTCCTGGGTTTCATCCCCAGTACTGCCAAAAAAAGAAAAAGAAAAAGAAAGAAAGAAAATTGGGTTGGGGGCATAACTTGGAGGTAGAATGCCTCTGGGTTCAATCCCTACTACAATAAAATAAAATAAGATAAAGTAAAATAAAAAATAAAAATATGGCTGGGGATGTAGCTCAAAGGAAGAATACCCCTGGATTCCAACTGCAGTACTGATAAAAAAAAAAACCTGGGTGTGATAGGGCATGGTTATAACCTTAGTACTTGGGAGGCTGAGATAGAAGGATCCTACGTTCGCGGCCAGCTTCGGCTACTTAGTGAAGCCCTCCACAACTTAATGAGACCCTGTTTCAAAATAAAGAATAAAAAAATAGGGATGGGGTATAACTCAGGTAGAATGCCCCTGGGTTCAATTCTTAGTACCACAAAAAAATGAGTAGTTTAGGTTATAGCTAAAGGTATAAAATAAATATCATTAATCCATACTGTTATAAATAAATGACAAATAAATAAATGTGGGAGAATAAATAACACTCCTGTGCAGAATTCTAAATATTTGATGTAGATACTCCAACCCTGCTACAGTTTATGTGTTAAATGTCCTCCCCCATCCACTCAAAGCTAGGCATGGTGGCATACACCTGTAATCCCAGTACTTGAGGAGCTGAGACAGGATAACCTCAGGTTTAAGATAAGCTTGAGCAATTTAGCCAGACCCTCAGTGACTTGGATCTTATTTCAAAATAAATAATAAAAGGGCTAGGGTGTAGCTCAAAGGTAGAATGCCCCTACGCTCAATCCTCAGTACCAAAAAAAAAAAAAAAAAAAAGAGGTAAATTTTCTTCAAAGGCCTGTGTGTTAAAGGCTTGGTTGCTAGCTTGTGGTGTCATCAGGAGAGATGGAATCTTTAGAAGCTGGGGCCGGGTGGAAGGAAACTGGGTCACTGGGGCATGCTCTTCAAAGGGATATTAGTACCCGGCTCCTTCCTCTCTTCCTCTTCTTGCTTCCTGGCCACTGTGAAGCGAGCAGCCTTCACTGTGTACTCTGGATCATGATATTCTGCCTCAAAACAGGCCCAAAGACAACAGGGCCAAGTGACCATGGGCTGAAACTTTTTTTTTTTTTTTTTGGTGGTACTGGGGGTGGAACCCAGGGATTTTATACCTCCGGGCTATACTCCCAGACCTATTTTATACTTTATTTGGAAACAGGTTCTCACTAAGTTGCTGAGAGCCTCGCTGGGTAGCTGAGGCTGGCTTCGAACCTGTGTGATCCTCCTGTCTCAGCCTCCCAAGCACAGGGATTACAAGCGTGCGCCACCACGCCCGGCTGGGCTGAAACTTTTGAAATCATGAGCCAAAATAAATCTTTCTTCCTTATAATTTTTCTCAGGCATTTATTGCAGCAATGGAAAGGTTGTTTTGTTTTGGTTTGGGGTTTTTTGTTTTGTTTTTTATTTGTTTTGTTTGGTTATTGGGGTTTGAACTCAGGGGGCATTCTACCTCCAAGCTACACCCGCAGTCCAATTTTATACCTTATTTGGAAACAGTCTCACTAGGTTGCTGAGAGTCTCTCTAAGTTGCCGAGGCTGGTTTTGAACCTGTGATTCTCCTGTCTCAGCCTCCCAAATATTGTGATTACAAGTGTGCTCTTCCAAGGGATATTAGTACCCGGCTCTTTCCTCTCTTCCTCTTCATGCTTCTTGCTTAGAGACCAACATGCCCAGGTAGCAATGGAAAGTTGATTCATACACCCCCATGGAAGTGGGGCATAACCCTCTATCCCTTAACTGTGGGGGGCACATAGTAACTTCCTTCCAGAGAGTGCAGTATGGAAAGGGGGAGAAAGGGTCACTTTCCAGTGGAGAGATACCTGAAACACACACCTCAGCCAGCTGTTCAAGGTCCACATTGACAGTGATCAATCAGGTGAGCACAGACCCTTATAGGACTGCTGCGCATGGTGCTTTGGATTCTTGACCTCTCAATAACCCACAAGCTCAGTCTGCTCCTAAGGGAAACAGCAGGGGGACATTCTACACCCGATCAGATCAGCCCTCCTTACAACCTTCAGGGTCATCAAGAACAAAGAAGTCTGCAAGTGGTGGTGCACACCTGTAATCTCAGGACTGGGGAGGCTAAGGGGGTAATCACAGGTTCAAAGCCAGTTTATGCTAATTTTTGAGACCCTGTTTTTTTTTTTTTAAAGTAAAAAGGTGGGGGTGTAGCTCAATGAAAGAACACCTCTGGGTTAAATACCCAGTATCTCATACATACACACACAATGTCTGAGAAACTGTCACAGTCAAGAGGAGCCAAAGTGTTGGGGTGAGCCCTCAGCTCAGGAACTCAGGATCTGCAGGGTCCTTGGCTAACGTGACAGAAAAGAATTTTAGCTCGCGCCTGTTAGAGACATGGACAGAGGTTTATTTGGGGGAAAGGGGAGGAAATACACATTCAAGAGAGAATGCGGGCCACCTCAAGATGAGGAAGGCATTTTGGAAGTTCAGGGTTCTCTTCTTATAGGGGACTTTCGTGAGGAGTGGGCTAGAGAAGGTATGCGAGGATGAGCTCAGTCCGGTAGTCCCGAGGCAGTTTATGGTGGGCAGGTGGTCTGGTCAGCCTGAGGGTGGATGAACTCAGTCCAGCAGTCCCGAGGCGCTTCCTGATGGTCTGTGGTCTGGTCAGCCTTAGGGTCTTCAGGCTGATTGGGGTCCTCATTAGCTGATTGACAGATAAGCTGTAATATCCTAAATTATAGGCTTCTCTGAAATATTGTAGTTAACTCTAGGATCTACAGGTCTCCCAGGAATTTTGGGAGAGTCAGGCCCAGGAAAGAGAACTGTTTTGTGGACTAGAGGCAGAAGCACTTCAGCTCCAGGTTCTTATATTAAAGTTATATTTCACTTTTTCCTTCCTGTCTGTCTCCTTTCTACCTACTTATTTCTTTTATCCTACATCAAAAGAAGGCCGGGGCGTGGTGGTGGCGGTGCACGCTTGTAATCTCAGCATTCGGGAGGCTGAAACCGGAGGATCGCGGTTTGCAGCCAGCCTCAGCTACTTAGTGAGGCTCTCCATAACTTACTGAGACCCTGTTTCAAAATAAAGAATAAAAAATTGGGCAGGGGGTGTAGCTTGGAGGTCAAATGCCCCTGGGTTCCATCCCCAGACCCACACACACACATACAAAAAAATGAGGGAGCCAAAGGCGATACAACAACCAAATGCAATGTGAGATCCTAGCTGGGCTCCTGAGATAACAAAGGGACAGTAGAGAAAAGCTAAGGGAACCTGAATAAAATATAGTCTTTACTTAATAATGATGGACCACTATTGAGTTCTTATTAACCATAACTATGTGTGCTTTATTAGTGTGAGAGGTTAGTGTAGCTGTGTGGGAACACTCACTCTGCAATTTTTCTGTACATCTCTAAGTAACATAAAAACGGGCCGGGCGTGGTGGCGCACGCTTGTAATCCCCGCACTTGGGAGGCAGAGACAGGAGGATCGCACAGGTTCGAAGCCAGCCGTGTGCGCTGGCTTAGGAGACCCTGTTTCCAAATAAAAAAAAATGTAAAAATAGGTCTGGGAGTGTAGCCCGGAGGTAGAAGGGCTTCCAGGAACCCCAGTACCACCAAATAAATAAATAAATAAATAAATAAAATAAAAACGTTTACATAAAAAGTGAAAGATACAACATGAATATCCTTTCGGAGGGTCTGTGTGAATAAGTACAGCTGGTGGGCAGGGCATGGGGTGCTGTACCAGGGAGGGGCCTCCAGCCTTTCAGAACTGGCCCAGCCCTCTCAGGTTGCACCCTCATCCCCATGAACCCTGACCCCAGCCCCATTGGTCCCCCTTCCCTGCTGGGCTGCTGGAGCTGGAATCACAAAGCCCTGCCAGGTGGACCCTGGCTCCCCCTTTGTTCCCAGCTCATTCTAATTCCAAAGCTCATTGTGCCTCCCGCCTCCAGAAGAGGAGGCGCCCCTACCCTGTCTCCAGCTGCTCTGGTCCTGCCGGGATAACCAGTCACCCAGGGCAGGGCGGCTTCCACCCTGCCCATTCCCAGTCCTTGGCTGCCCTGGGCCCGGGCTGGCTCTGGGTCCAACTCCCAGCCTTGCTTCCCAGGCCTTCCCCATCAAATAGAAGTCTCACTGCCGACCCTCAGCTTGTCCCCACCTCAGCCTTAGCTAGGTCCTGAAGGGCCCTGCTCTCTGCAGGGGGGGGGGGCATGCAGTTCTCCCTCCATAGCCTCTGTCTTCAAGAAGAGGCCACTTCTCTCCCAGGACCTTTGGGCTGGGCAGCACAGTTCACAGGGCCCACTACTTCCTCCTATGCTTGCTCAGAATCCCCTTTGGTGAGCCTAATCTGTGTCCTAGCAGGACAAGCAAGGCTTGGACAGGGCTGGCTGGGGAAATAGCCTCCAGTCATCAACTGGGGTCCTGAGGAGTCCACCCTGCTCCTCCCCAGCAGCTGCCCCCAGCAGGATGCAAGACACCTTGCAAAGCCCTGAGGGTGGCCTTGGAAAGAAGCTACTCAGGGCTAGAAATCTCTGTGCTCTGCACCTCATGGGAGCTGCCCACATACGCATACTGTAACTGTCTCTATCAGCACAGACACTCCCACAGGCAGCTCTGGTCAGAGATGTCCTTGAGAGTGAAGTTCTTTCCCTGAATTTAACATGGGTACCAGCAGCACATAGGGGGCTAATAGCCATGGGGAAGGGACCCAAGCCCTGAAACCCAGTCCTGACCTTCTGAAAGAGGTCAGTAAAAAAGGGAACAGGAAGCAGACAGTGGGCCCTGCTGGGGGGGGAAGCTCAAGTGCAGTGTCCCTCCCAGTGACCAGAGGCTGGGGAGGCCACAGTCCAGGTCATGCTTGATCTTACAAGCCTCGGATAGGAATTTAGTTTTTGGTTTGTGGGTTTTGTTTTGTTTTGGGTTCTGAGGATTGAGCCCAGGGGTGCTCTACCTCTGAGCTTACACCCCCAGCACTATTTATTTTATATTTTTATTTTGTGGATTGAACCAGGGGTATTCTACCTCCAAGTTGCACCCCCAGCTCTTTTTATTTTAGAACATTGTCTCCGTAGGTAGCTGAGGCTGGCCCTCAAATCTGTGGTCCTCCAGTATCAGCCTTCCATGTACTACTGACCTTACAGGTGTGTGCCATGACTCCAGCTTGTGTTTTGTTTGTTTGCTTGCTTGCTTGTTTCATTTTCCCTGTGCTGGGGATAAAACCTCAGACACTGCACATACTAAGTACTAGATGAGCATTTTATCATGGAGCTACACCCTTAGTCAAGAATTTACTTGTATATCCAGAAAAGCCCAGTGAAGATCAGACACTGGAGAGACTGGTCAGATTTGTCCTTCTGGAGGAGCTTCCTGGCTGATGAGAGAAGAATGTAGCATGGGAGCTGTGTGAGGCCTTGAGGAGGAGATCACTGCCACTACAGGGTCCTCAAGAGCCAGGAGCTCCCTGGCCAGAGGCTGGAAGTAGGGCTTAGAGGAGAGGGTAGATTCCAGAAGGATTTGGAGAGGGAGCTGCAAGCCCTATTGACAGCAGGGTGGGGGCTAGAAGATGCATATTGGAAGGGCTGGCTAGAGGAGTTTACATGTGAAAGGCACAGAGGAGTCCTGGGTGGCCCTTGAGTTGATGGAGGGCTGGAAGGTGGTCTCATTACCAGGCAAGTGAGAGTGTGCCCCTGTGGAGTCAGGTCTGGGGGCTCACTGGACCTCTCCGGCCCAAATGTAGAGGTCCCAGGAGTCCCAGAGGTCACATAAGCCATTCTCTGAAGTCTTCCAGCAGTCACCTCCCCCTCTCCTCAACAGCCTCTCCCACAGAGGTGTTGACAGATCCCTTTCCTTCCTGCCTCTGGCCTTAGCACACACCTCCCCATCTAGTTGGCTAGCTCAAGATGGAGGAGGACCCCCACACACACCTTAGCTACCACCTCACCCTACCCACAGCAGTGGTCGTTTCCCCAAATGTCACCAGCTCACCCAGGTCCTTCTCAAGCCACTGCCTTCTCCTTTTCACCCCTACTCCTCTGTCCTTGTTCCCTGGGTGGTCCCAGCTCTTCCAGTCCACCTATGGGTCATCCCCTAAGATCTGTTTATCTCCAGATCAGTTTCAGTCCTGGGATGGGCCAAAGACCCGAGTTAGGGCCCTTTGATGAGCAGTGTGATCCCAGCCAGAGGACGACAGGGGACAAGGCCTGTCTCACACACATCCCTCGAGGCCCCTCCTGCTAGCCCATGTGGGCACGCAGCCCCTCCCTCACTAGCAGGTGCAATCTGGCTCAGGCCAGAACTGCTTTTCTTCCTAAAGCTGGCCGGATGGCTGCAGGCTTAACTGGATGAGCCATCTGGGGACTGTTGTGTCTGTGAACAGATCAGGGAGCCTGGGATTGAGCATGACACACCTTACCTCCCCAGACAGGACGGTGACCCCCTTCCTTCTCCTACCCCCCAGTCTAGCCTCGGTCCTGGAAATTTTCCAACAAGCTGCTCATCTGGCAAGGTGGAGGCTGCCTGACAATCTTGATCTTGCTGGGGAGGCCCAAAGGTCTCTGGGGAGAGGAGCATGGGGTGGGGAGCTGGATCCTCCAGTAAAGGTTTTTGGGAAGGGTCTGTACACCTGCCAGGCGCCAGGGGGCAGCCTTACCCTATTCCTACTCCAGTCTCTGTGAGTCACATGCCCTAAGCCTCCCCCTCCATGCCAGCCCAGGGTGAGGTGGCAGGGGTCATCATGCAGTCCCCTTGTCTACCTGAATGACAGCACACTCCCCTTTGCCTATTTTGGAGATTCACAGAAATCTGTCACCCTAAGAACTAAGACCCTGATCTCTAGCCTTCAGGGCTATACCATTGGGGAAGGCTGACCCCTCAATACACACACACACACACACACACACACACACACACACACACACACACCCTGATCTCTAGCCTTCAGGGCTATACCGTTGGGGAAGGCTGATTCTCCAACACACACACACACACACACACACACACACACACACACCCTGATCTCTAGCCTTCAGGGCTATACCATTGGGGAAGGCTGACCCCTCAATACACACACACACACACACACACACACACACACACACACACCCTGATCTCTAGCCTTCAGGGCTATACCGTTGGGGAAGGCTGATTCTCCAACACACACACACACACACACACACACACTACAACCAACAGTACATTGGCAGGTAGATCCCCCCACCCTTTCTAGGCAAGGAGCAGGCCCAGCCCTTCAGGAGGTCAAAGCATCCTGCACCCCCTTTTGATGCTAGAAGCCAGGGAGCTTTAGACCTGGGTATCCAACACTCATCCAGTCCACAGCTGGGGTTAGAGAAGGACTGGAGATGAGACAGGTTAGACAGACATTGGGGAAGGAGCTACTGGAGGCAAAGACTCCAGCCTGGAAGGAGTGAAGAGGAGAGGGGAAGCCAGAGATGGTGGAAGCAAGCCAGGGGAACCGTTTTCCCACAGCTAGGAAAGGCAGGTTAGGAGATCCAGGGGAGAAGTGGAACGGGCTGACGCTAGGTGAGTCTGGGGCCTGGGCGTGTCTTTCCCGGTGGGGAGGAGGTGCTGACCCGCGCCCCAGGTAGCAGCCATCCTGCTCCGGGTTGGAGCGGCGTCTCCTCCTAGGGAGGAGGGCGGGAGGTAGGCGGAGTGACGGGGAGGGAGGGATGACTGACTGGGGGGGGGGGAAGCAGCCCGGTCGTGGGGGTGGGGCGACAGTGACATCACCCGGGAGTCGGTTCTTAAGCAGCGGCTGGGCGCATCTGCGAAGAGAGGGACGGTTGGAGTGCGGTGGCCAGTCGCTGAGCCCGCCGCGGCCCCGAGAGCGGCTGAAGCCGCCGCCGGGAAGGAGGGGGCGAGGCGCGCCCCGGCCTCCGGAGCCGCCACCGCCGCCAGAGCCGCGGGTGAGCAGGGTAAGCCGCCCCGGGCCCGGGCCGGGGCGGGGGGCGCGGGCCATAGGCCCCTGCTCCGGCCGCCGCTTGCAGACAGTGGGCGCCCGATGCCGCCCGCGCCCCGCTAGGCTGAGCCTCGGGCCGGGCGAGCCGCAGCCGCCGCCGCCGCCGCCGCCGTCGCCACCGGAGCCGCGGGCAGGAGCCTCGGGAGCCGCCGCCGCCGCTCGGCCGGGCCCCGCCGCCGCCCGCGCGACCCCGGGCCCCCGACACACATGAGATTCTTCAGGCTCACTTTCAAGTGCTTCGTGGACTGCTTCTGACTGCGCCGCCCCCGCCGTCCCGCACCCCGCCCGCCCGCCCGCCGCCCCGTCCCCCGGCCCGGCCGCTCCCGAGGCCCCCGGGCGGGCCCGCGCCTACGGGGCCCTCCCCCACCCCGGGTGCTGCCGCCGTCGGCGCCTTCGTCCGTCAGCCCCCCCGCGAGGCGCCGCGACCCCAGGCCCAGCCCCGCGGCCCCCGCCGGGGCCATGGCGAAGAAGAGCGCCGAGAATGGCATCTACAGCGTGTCCAGCGACGAGAAAAAGGGCCCCCTCATCGCGCCCGGGCCCGACGGGGCCCCGGCCAAGGGCGATGGCCCCGCGGGCCTAGGGGCCCCCGGCGGCCGTCTGGCCGTGCCGCCGCGCGAGACCTGGACACGCCAGATGGACTTCATCATGTCGTGCGTGGGCTTCGCCGTGGGCCTGGGAAACGTGTGGCGCTTCCCCTACCTGTGCTACAAGAACGGCGGAGGTGAGCGCCCCCGCCCCGCCGCATCACGGCTCCTCTCCCGGCCCCCTCCCCCAGCCTGCCGCCGGCCCACCAAGGCTGGAGGACGAAGTCCAAGGGGTGGGGAGGCCCCCCAGAGAGCGCGATGGCGGGGGCACCCCTCGCTGGCCAGACCGATCGGTGGCCGGGCAGTGGCTGCCGAGGCGGCTGCAGCCTCCACCCCCCTCACCAGTCATGTGCCTGGCAGTGAGGGGGGAGGCAGCCGGCGAGCCTCCTGCCCAACTGAGGGGCTGCCCTCCAGACACTCAGACTCCCAGCCCAGACCCAGAATGATTGGCCACTGAGGTGGGACGGGGAAGCTTGCCCTTGGGGGGGGGGTCCAAGAGGTGAGGAGCCCTGACTGCCCCCGCGGGTCAGGCACACAAGTGGCACATTGTGTGGGCCCCCCACGTGTGCACACACGAACACACACACACAATGGGCCACTCTGTCCCTCCCCCATACCCTCCCCTCCCTTTCCCTCCCTTCCCCTCTCCTCCGCCTGGGCCTGGAACACTGGGTGCCTGAGCCAGGCTTGGGAAGCCTGCGGCCTGGCCTGCTTGGCGCCGCCACTGGACACACTGCCTGCGCGCCCCATGCCTGCCCGCCCGCCCGCCTGCAGAAGCCCAGCTTAGCAACAGTGATGGGCACACATGTGGCCTGTGACTGCAAAGCAGCACTGGGATGCTGGGAAGCAAAGCAACTGGGTGATGAGTGGGAAACAGGCCCAGAGGAAGGCCTTTGCCCAAGGTCACACACAAAAAGGATGCTGATATGAAGAGATGGGCAGACTGCAGTTAACTTGTCCAATGAGTAGCAGAGAGAGCTGAGCCAGGAGCAAGGGCAGGGGGCCTAGAGAGGAGTGGGAGGGAGAGTGGACAGGCACTGCTGGTGCCCAGGTCCCCTTTCCCTCCTGCAAACCCACCAGGCCTACTGGTGGAAGCCTGTCTGGGTCCTGGCCCTGCTACCTCCTCCAAACCTGGCTCTCTAGGGCTTGCTACGTGTAGCTTGGCCCCTTCCCTCCACCTGTCTTTCTCTGTCCTTGTCTGCTGACACCCCACAAGTACAGGCAGGCATCCAAGCGCTGGGCCGCCAGGGGTTCTGTCTTCCGACAAGCCCCCAGGCCTGAGAACCCAGCCTTGGCAAGCGTGTGCGCACATACACGTGAACACGCACATGCCCTGGCTGCTCCCCCAGGTGCTGCCTGGCAAACGGGAAGCTATGGCACAAGGAGTGGCCTGCATACAAGATCGTTTGTGTTTTCCATGCCCATTAGATCACCCTAGATGTTCATGGGGACTTAGCTCCTATAGGCATACAGCCCCCACACCCAGGGGCTGCTATAGTTCCTCCCTCAACAGATCCAGAACCCACTTCCCAAGACTGTTCACCTTGAGGTTCTGAGTCAGTGGCCACCCTGCGCTGATTCACCCAGTAGGAAGTTAGAGGACCAGAGTAAAGGCTAGAGTGGGGGCTCTGCCCAGACCTCCCAGGGCCTCTGGAGCCTGGGCTGGCCACCTAGGCCTGGACACCCTGGCTGAAGAGTTTGGGTCTCCTCCTGTCTCATGATCTTTGTGGGGTTCTGGGAGATATTGTGTTGGTCCCCTGAGCCGGCCCCATGCCTCCTTCCCCAGGTGTGTTCCTAATTCCCTACGTCCTGATTGCGCTGGTTGGAGGAATCCCCATTTTCTTCCTGGAGATCTCACTGGGCCAGTTCATGAAGGCCGGCAGCATCAATGTCTGGAACATCTGTCCCCTGTTCAAAGGTGAGTGGTCCAGGACCAGCTCCCACCCTCATGTGCAAGGGCCCCTCCCTTTTCCCACTGCTAGGGCAAGGGCTAGGGAACAGAGCAGGATTGGCACCCACTTGAGAAATTGTTTCCTGCCCTGTGCACCAAGCCTGGGGCTGGGTGTTGGCTCCCTGGTCCCGAGTGAGAACCTGGAGGACATGCAGGCTACATAGCAGACTTCAGGAGACAGGGACTAGAACGGGAGGGACTAGAATGGGAGGTCAAGCCTCTCAAAAAGAGCAAGAATAGACCCCCAAACAGCCAGGCACAGGACTTGCTGGACACACTTGGTTTGCTAGGGAAATCCTACTATTGTCTTTGAGGAAGCAGGGCAAAGAGAGGCAAAGTGACTTGCCGAGGTTGCCCACTGAAGGGATGACTAGCTCCCACACTGCCTAAGGTTACTAGAAAGTCCCCCAGCTGCTGTGTATGAAAGGCCGCTGAGGGGACCAGGTAGAGGCTTGCCTCCAGTGACCACGGTGGTGGCAGTGTGACCTGGAAGAGGGGCCAGGTGCTCGCTTGAGGCTGGAGAATAACAAGATGTAGTGACCAGATGGGGTGGGAGGGGAGAGCTTTGCTTTGGCTCTAGGGTAGATGGAGATGAAACCTGCAGGGTGGGCGAGGAGCAGTGGGACATAGGCTGGAGAGGTGGCACTGTTGGGACACTGGCAAAAGGGGGCTCTGGGTGCTTGGAGAAGGCCAGAGCACAACAGAAAAGCCTCCGGCAGGAGTGGAAGGAGTGTGAGCGCAGGGAGCAAGCTGTTAGGGGCTCAGCAGGGACCACTGCCAGCCCTGAAAGGGGAGAAAATGGGGGTGGCAGGAGGTGGCCAGAAAAAATGCCCACATGAAAAGGAAACCACCGGCTCATCCCCAGGCCTGGGCTACGCCTCCATGGTGATCGTCTTCTATTGCAACACCTACTACATCATGGTGCTGGCCTGGGGCTTCTATTACCTGGTAAAGTCCTTCACTACTACTCTGCCCTGGGCCACATGTGGCCACACCTGGAACAGTCCTGACTGTGTGGAGATATTTCGCCATGAAGACTGTGCCAATGCCAGCCTGGCCAACCTCACATGTGACCAGCTTGCTGACCGTCGGTCCCCTGTCATCGAGTTCTGGGAGTGAGTCAGGTGCCTCTGGGCCAAACCTTCCCCATCCTAACCCTCCTGTTCCTCACACGTGGTCCAGCCCTGGGGACACAGGGCCAGGCATGCAGAGTGGCCACTCCCAGGCCCTGCCTGTCCCTATCCTAGGGGAGTGCCCAGGCCAGGCCTCTGCGCTGAGATGGGCCTTGCTCCTCCAGCAACATCTGTCACTGTCATTCCTTCAGGCTGTGTGTGTGTGTGCAGGGGTGGGGGCAGGGGGTGGCCTGAGGCCAGACTGCTAGCCTCACCCCCACCACCCACCACCCACCACCCAGGGGCTCCCAGGCTGCAGGCACACTAGGCCTGGACCAGGGGCTGCAGGAGGGATGGAGGAGCCACCACCCTTGGGGGCATATCACAGCCACTGTGCCCTCTGCTGGCAGGGCCCTCAGGTGTTCTCCTCCTTCCCCAGGAACAAAGTCTTGCGGCTCTCTGCAGGGCTTGACGTGCCAGGGGCCCTCAACTGGGAGGTGACCCTGTGTCTGCTGGCTTGCTGGGTGCTGGTCTACTTCTGTGTGTGGAAGGGGGTCAAGTCAACAGGAAAGGTAGGTACAGTTGGAGGTGGGCGGGGTGGGGGCAGCACCGCCTGGCAGGTGTGTGTCTCTGCAAGTGACACTATTGCAACAGGAGATGACTAGATGAGAACTGGGGCCTGAAGAGCTGGGAGGTCCTTAAATCCAGGTCATGTTAACCCCGCCCCATTGCCGGATAGACCTTCCCACCCTCCAAATCCAGGAACCAGGAGATTTCCCTCCGGAGGGAAAGAAATCCAAACAATAGCTGCCCCTTCCCTGTGTCCATCAACCCAGTCCCCACTCTCCCCATCCCTCACCAGTTCTGGGGGATCTGGTCTCCCTGACCCTGAGGACTCAGAACGAGGTCTCCACTCCTCCCGCCCTTAGGAGTTACATCAGGTTATGGAGATCAATGTATGAACAGACACATAATAGGACAGTATGCCAAGAGCCGCGAGACATGACCAGGGCCCTGGAGGGTGGGACTGTAGTGCATCTTGTTCATAGCAAGTCCCCAGAGCTAGGCTATTGGGCATGGAGGCAGAGGCCTTTGCTGTTCCTTTCTTCCTTCCTTCCTTCTTTTCTTTTCCTTTCCCTTTCTTTATTCCTTCTTTCTTAGAGCAGTGGGGATGGAACCTAGGTTCTTGTACTTACTAAGCAAGTGCTCTAAAACTGAGCCACACCTGCAACTGTCCCTCTTTCTGTAACTTACCACTCTCTAGCCCAGTTAGAATCAACTGAGGACCCCACCTCTGCAGAGCATGACCTGGAGTTTGGGGTTCCACAGGGCTCTGGGAGGGTCCTGTGCTTGTCACTTCATGTCATCCTGCCCACACAGACTCTCCTTGCTCTTCCAGCCTCCAGTCCCTATACACCCACACCTTCCCACCCCCACATGGACACACCCCAGAAGCTGCCCCAGCGCTGCCACTCAGGAGAGTTCACACAGGCTCGCCCACACCCCATGGGGCCACTTCCCTGTGAAACATTAGACGGGCCTGCAAGAGCCGTGGCCACCCCTTCCCTCCCTCTGCAGCTGATCTGGGCCCCAGCCTCACCCCTAGCTTCCCTTGCTTGAGGGGAGCCCTAGCTCTGAGGTGCTACTGAGCTCTGAGAATCCTTATGGTGTGGGAGCACTGTGGCCGGCACAGTTAGCTCTGAGGGGGAGGCGGGGTCCCAGCGCTCTCTGAACAGCCTGGCCCCCCAGATCGTGTACTTCACTGCTACATTCCCCTACGTGGTCCTCGTCGTGCTGCTGGTCCGTGGAGTGCTGTTGCCTGGAGCCTTGGACGGTATTGTCTACTATCTCAAGCCTGACTGGTCCAAGCTGGGATCCCCTCAGGTGAGGGGGAAGAGGCTGTGCATCAACAGGGGCAGGAGACAGGCCTATTGGGTTGGGTTCCTCACACCTGCTCTCTTCCCATCTATCTCCAGGTATGGATTGATGCCGGGACCCAGATTTTCTTTTCTTACGCCATCGGCCTGGGTGCCCTCACAGCCCTGGGCAGCTACAACCGCTTTAACAACAACTGTTACAAGTAGGCACCCCAGCCAGCTCGCCTCTGCCCTGCCCTGCCCTGCCTGGAAGCAGTGAGTGGTCTAACCAGTCTCCTTTGTCCCCTCCACCCACAGGGATGCCATCATCCTGGCACTCATCAACAGCGGGACCAGCTTCTTTGCTGGCTTTGTGGTCTTCTCCATCCTGGGATTTATGGCCACAGAGCAAGGAGTACATATCTCCAAGGTGGCAGAATCAGGTAAAGCCCCTCAGGGCATCAGTACTGTTCTGATGTATGACATGTGGACACACATGCAGACAAAAATTCTGAAAAGTCAAGCCGGGTGTGGTGGCTCATGCTTGTAATCCCAGTACTTGGGAGGCTGAGACATGAAGATCTGGGTTCACCGCTAGCTTCAGCTACTTAGTAAGGCCCTCTGCAACTTAGTGAGACCCTACTTCAAAATAAAATAGGACTGAGGGTGTAGCTTGGAGGCAGAATGCCCCTGAGCTCAATTCCCAGCACCACAAAAAAAGAAGAAAAATTCTGAAAAGTGACAGACCAGTTCAACTGAGCTGGCTAGATTGCTCTGGCCTGAGGACAGTAGGCAGAACCACTGTGAGGCACAGCTGTTCCCCCATCCTGTCCCAAGCTCAGGGAGCCCCCTTGTATCCATCCCAAAGGGCCACAGGATGCATCCTTACAGTCATCCCAGTGCTTTGGAGGGAAAAAGAGGGTATCTTGCAGCCACTGTTGTGGGTGAACCTGGTTACCAGAAACCAAGGAGAGGAGCCTGCACCAGGTGCCCCACTTACATGGGGGACCTGCTGACCGGCTACAGGAGCCTTCCAGGCCCTAGTGTGACTTCCCACAGGGGCCTGATTAGGACCAGCCATGCTGAGACACAATGGAAATGCCAGGTGTAGTTCTTGGCCTGGGGAGCCTCAGCTTTGTTCACTGCACCAGTATCTTCTAGGGGGTATGAGCAGGTCAGTGTGAGGTGCGTCTCACTCTGCTCCTTTTCCCCTCAGGGCCGGGCCTGGCCTTCATTGCCTACCCTCGGGCTGTCACGCTGATGCCTGTGGCCCCACTCTGGGCTGCCCTGTTCTTCTTCATGCTGCTGTTGCTCGGTCTAGACAGCCAGGTTTGTGGGGGTACTCCAAGGCAGAGACCAGTGGGCAAGGAAGGGCCCTGGCATGCTGGGCAAGGGGTGCTGGCAGGGAGGCCTGGGCCTGAGCTGCCCTGGCCACAGTTTGTAGGTGTGGAAGGCTTCATCACCGGCCTCCTCGACCTCCTCCCGGCCTCCTACTACTTCCGTTTCCAAAGGGAGATCTCCGTGGCCCTCTGCTGCGCCCTCTGCTTTGTCATTGACCTCTCCATGGTGACTGATGTGAGTGAGGGCAGGGCGGGGTTGCCACTGGTCTCTAGCCAATGGCCACCATCTTCCCTGACCTGACTCTCTTTCCTAGGGCGGGATGTACGTCTTCCAGCTGTTTGACTACTACTCGGCCAGTGGCACCACCTTGCTCTGGCAGGCTTTTTGGGAGTGTGTGGTGGTGGCCTGGGTGTATGGTAGGTCTGGACTGAGGGCTGGGCTGGGGGACACAGGGAGAAGAGTGGGTGGTCTCCAGCTCTGACCCTTCCTGCCTTGCCTTGTCACAGGTGCCGATCGCTTCATGGATGACATCGCCTGTATGATCGGGTACCGACCTTGCCCCTGGATGAAATGGTGCTGGTCCTTCTTCACCCCACTGGTCTGCATGGTAAGTTCTGGGAAGGCTGGGTAGGTGAGGCGGTGTGCAGAACCCCACTGACTGCAGGGGTCTATGTCCGTAGGGCATCTTCATCTTCAATGTCGTGTACTACGAGCCACTGGTCTACAATAACACCTATGTGTACCCGTGGTGGGGCGAGGCCATGGGCTGGGCCTTTGCACTCTCCTCCATGCTGTGCGTGCCCCTCCACCTGCTGAGCTGCCTCCTCAGGGCCAAGGGAACCATGGCAGAGGTAAGAGCCCTAGGCGACCCCTATCCCCACAGGTGGCAGCAGGGGAGTAGGGCCTGCCTCTAGCTTCCCTCCTTCCAAACAATTGCACACAACCATTTCCCAGCTTGGAAAGTACCCCAGGAGGAGCAGCCCTTATTTGGTAGCAGGTGGTGGGAACTGGAGAGGCGGAGGCAATGGCCATGGAGTGGAGCAAGTGACCTTTGGGAGGTGCTCAACATGTCCTCCTCTTCCACAGCGCTGGCAGCACCTGACCCAGCCTATCTGGGGCCTCCACCACTTGGAGTACAGAGCTCAGGATGCGGATGTCAGGGGCCTGACCACCCTGACCCCAGTGTCCGAGAGCAGCAAGGTTGTCGTGGTGGAGAGTGTCATGTGACAGGCAACCCCAGCTCACATCACCAGCTCACCCTCTGGTAGCCATAGCAGCCCCTGCTTTAGCCCCCGCCTCACCCTTCCAGGGGGCCTGCCTTTCCCTGACAGTTTGGGGGTCTGCCTGGGGGGAGGGGAGGAAGCACCATGAGTGCTAACTAAAATAACTTTTTCCATTTTTAATAAAACGCCAAAAATATCACAACCCACCAAAAATAGATGCCTCTCCCCATCTGGGCCCTAGCCAAGCTGGTCCATGCATTGTTCCCAGGCCCTACCTCCCACCCCTCCTCCCAGTGCCCAGGACCCATCTCCTCCTCCCACCAGGTCCACCTTGCCCACCTCTCTGGGCTCTGCTCTGTAACACGCCCTTGGGTGGCCCCTCACCCCAGAAGCAGCAGTGACAGCTTGGGGAACAGGAGCGGAGGAGAAGGGAAGGTGGGATGTGAGGGGAGGCAAGGGAGGGGCAGGGGAACCAAGAAGAATGTTTCAGCTGGACTAGACCCCTCTCCCCATCCCTATTCTAGAAGCTTAGAGAGCCAGCCAGCAATGGAGCCTTCTGGTTCCTGCGCCAATTGCCACCAATATCAATTGTGTGAGCTTGGGTCTGAGTGCACATGTGCGTGAGTGCGTGGAGGATATGTAGATCTCTATCTCTTAGCAAAGGCCAATACCAGATGTAAACTGTGCCTCTGGGCAAAGGAGGCTTGTATTTTGCACATTTTATAAAAACTTGAGGAGAGAGTGAAATTTCTGCTTGTATATTTCTAAAAAGAGAAGAGCCCAAACCATACCTTCTCCTTACTGTTCCTTTCCCTCAGCCCCTCCTCCTTCCTCTTCTGCCCCTAGCCAAGGAGTGTGAATTTATAGATCTAATTTTCATAGGCAAAACAAAAGCTTCAAGCTGTCGAATGTGCGAGTCTGTTGTGTGGATGTGCGTGTGTGGCCCCCAGCCCCAGACTGGAGTGGGAAAGTGCACAGTGGGGACCTTAAAAGTTTCCCCACACTGCCCCTCCCCCTCAAGTGTGTGTGGGGAGGCTGCAGTCCTGTCCCAGGGATCTGGGGCTGCTCACCTGGCATGCTCAGGCTGGCCCACACCCTGTTTCCTGGGCTCGCTCGACTGCAGGGATCAGCCACAGGCGCAGCCCAGGGCAGGGATCCCAGGCGTGGCTCCCACCTCCAAGCTTAAGGCTGATGCACTTGCCACATCTCAAGTCTTCCGTGGAGCAGCTTTAACCCAAGTCTGTATCCCGTCAAGCCCAAGACAGCTGAGTGCCCCTTAGAAAGGCTACCCCACCCTGAGACCTAGGCCGGAGGGTTGGGGCAGGGTGAGGGTACAGGCCTGCCTGCGGGGACGTTCTTACTGTGCTAAAAAGCCACTGCAAACATAGCAATAAAAACACGTCATTTTCCAAAGCCGGCTCCTGCTTCTGTATCTGCTTCTCTGGGTGCGGGAGGTGTGGGGGAGCTTCCCCCAGCTCCACCTGCTGCATTCAGCAAAGACCAGTTCTCAGGGCCCCTGTCCTCTTCACAACTGCAAAAGCTGGGAAGCCTAGAGCTGACGTCCTTGGGGAGAAGAGGGTAATAGTAGTTTCCAGAGGAGCAAATCCAAAAGGGAAAAATGTGCAAATATGGGCGTTAGAATTTTGAAAAGGCTGCCCTAAGAATGTGTCACTAAGCAGGTGATCATCTAAGGTCTGAGGAAGTTGAAGGGGTAGGCCAGGGCGTAAGAAGGCAGCTACCGTAATGACCCAAAGGCAAGGTGGTGGTACTCAGACCAGGGTGGTGGTCGTGAAAGGGGTATGACATCTTCAGATTAGGGTCTACTTAATGATGAGGCCAACAAGGGCTGTGAGTGACTAGGATGCAGGACTGAGTAGTCCAGGAAGATGCCAGGGATTCAGCCTAACCCACAGGAAGACTGACATTGCCAGGTCTTGCAATGGGGACAACCAGTGTGTTGTCCAGGAAGTGTCATCCAAATGGATAGGTCTAATTGGCAAGTGAACACAGGACAGTTCTAGAAAGTCTGGCCTGGAGCTAGAACTCGAAGTTCTAGGCATATACAGATAATGCTGAAAGCCGTGAGTCTAGCTGGCTTCACAAAGTGGGTGAGGGGTATAAGGGTATATAGAGAGATGTGACCCAAAACAAGGGTCAAGGAGGGAGTAGCCAGCTCTGCTAGTTGCTGCTGTGGTCTGTAGTTAAGGACAATGGCACTACAGAACATTCGCAAAAAGATCACAGAGACAGGATAAGAGAGGTTTGGGTGGAGGGATGCTTGCAAGAATCTGGAGTGGGACTTAAAGTACAGCATGTCCACACAATAGAATATTACTCAGCCTTTAAAAGGAAGGAAATTCTGACACATGCTTTAGTATGGATGAACCACCCTTGAATACATGAGGCCAATCACAAAAGGGCAAACACTGGATGACTCCACTCACAGGAGGTCCCTAGAGCAATCAAATCCATAGAGACAGTAGAATGATGGCCATGGGTTGGGGGAGGGGAACACAAACTTGTGTTTAGTGGGGATAGTTTCATTGTGCAAAACGAGCAGTTGGATGGATGGTGTTGATGGCTGCACAACAATGAAATGTTTAATGCCACTGAGCCACTCATTTAAAAATGGTAAAAATGATACACATTACATATAAATATATTTTTAAGCAAGACATTGTCACACACCTATAATCCCAGTGACTCAAAAGGCTGGAAGAGGAAGGTCAAAAATTGGAGGCTACCCTCAGCAATACAGCTACTCTGTAGTCCAAGTCAAAGAATACCAAGTTCAAGGCCAGTTAGACCCTGTCTCAAATTTTTTTTTTTTTTTTTTGCGGGTGTGGGGATGGAACCCAGGGGCATTTGACCTCCGAGCTACACCCCCTGCCCTATTTTTTATTCTTTATTTTGAAACAGGGTCCCATTAAGTTACGGAGTGCCTCACTAAGTAGGTGAGGCTGTCTGCCAACCTGCTGGGATTACAAGTGTGCGCCACCACGCCCGGCTCTCTGTCTCAAAATTTAAAAAGGGTTGGTTGGGGGTATAGCTCAGTGGTAAAGCATTTGCCTAGCACACTCAAGGACCTGGGTTCAATCCCTAGCACTACACACAAAAAAGTGAGAACAGCTGGGCACGGTGGTATACACCTGTAATCTTGGTACTTGGGAAATTGAGACAGGAGCATCACAGGTTAAGATCAGTCTCATCAACCTAGCAGGACCCTGTTTCAAAAAAAAAAAAAAAAGCCAGGCGTAGTGGTGCACGCTTGTAATCCCAGCATTTGGGAGGCTGAGACAGGAGGATCGAGGTTTGCAGATAGCCTCAGCTACTACTTAGTGAGGCCCTTTGCAACTCAGTAAGACCCTGTTAAAAATAAAGAATAAAAAATAGCCAGGCGTGGTGGCGGACGCTTGTAATCCCCGCGCTTGGGAGGCGGAGACAGGAGGATCGCGCTGGTTCGCAGCCAGCCATACTGGCTTAAGAGACCGTTTCCAAATAAAAAAGTTTAAAAAAAGGTCTGGGAGTGTAGCCTGTGGGAGTGTATCCCGGAGGTAGAAGGGCTTCCAGGAATGCTAGTACCACACACACACACACACACAAAAAAAAAAAAAAGAATAGAAAATAGGGCCGGGGTATAGCTCAGAGGTAGAATGCCCCTGGGTTCCAACCCCAGTACTGAAAAAAAAAAATACCCCTGGATTCAAAACATACATACACACACACACACACACACACACACACACACACACACACACACACGCAGAAATCAGGTGGTCCAGGAAGGTCCTTGGAGGGGCAGAACCTAGAAAACATGCGGAGGCTAGCCTTCAATGAGCATGCAGCAGGAATACAGCCAGACAGCCCCAGTTATGTTGTGTGTACAGTCATCAGCCAAGGTGAGTGGAAGTCTGGACAACTTCTTTGTCCTTTTCTTTAGCATAGTGCTGGCAGTTTACCTTCTGGCCTTTCTCCACAGACCCCCTTGCTCTTCCTGAGCCTTCTACCTCCTGAACTCTGCCTGCTGGCTGTTACCAAGATCTCTAGCTTTCCTCCTTAGCTGCAAGCCCCTTTCTAAGTGTCCACTGGACCCCTCCCAAAGGGGCCCCAGGCTCCATAAATCACTTCTTTCCCAACAGACTGCACCCATCAGAAGAATGGCTAGCAGCCAGTCACACTCAAGGTCCCATCGCACTCTGCCATGCTTACACCAAGTCCTGAACAGCTCTCTGCCAGGTTTTTTGCCTGGATGAGAGCCCTGGTCTGCTGCTCTCGTCTTCAGGCCAAATGCCCTCCAAACCACCTGCCACAATACCAGACACAGAAAACAGTGACATCACAAAGGCAACTACACAGAGGTGTACCGTTTGAACTGGGCCCCACAGTGGCAAGTAGGCACTATTTACTTTTCCTGTACTAGAGGTTAGGATGGAGATCAAGAGATCTCGGCCCTCAAGCCATTTGAAGTACCGTGGAAGAGATGGGTGAGAAACAGAGCAGTGCAGCCCTTTTCCAGGGCCAGGGAAGAACAGCAGGGAAGGCTGTCTGGACTTTGGCCTGCTGAAGCAGAAACAGAAGAGCTCAGGGAGGCCCAAGGTAGTCCGGGAACACTTCCTGGAAAAGCGGACTAGCTATAAGCTTCCACATGGCAGAGGGTGTCACCTGAATGCCCCCTTCTCCCACGGTCACCCCCTCTCAGAGTGCTGGGAAAGGGGTGGGGACTCTTCATGAGGCAGCTGTGCTCTGAGCGCTGGGAAGAGTGACAGGGTACTAAAGAAGACAGGCACTGGCCTGGGTCCAGACAAGGCTGGCAGGAGTGGGAACACAGTTGGCTGTCAGTCACTCCACCAGCATCAACATCTATAGAGATTACCCAGATTTTAAAAAACACACCTCTAACCTGTTCCCCCAGTTGTCATTCAGATACTAGGAATGGCTGAGACCTTATAGGGGGCAGGAGCTAAAGGCAGAGGACAAGTACCTAATTGGGGACAGGGTCCTTTCTGGTACCATTGAAGAACAGCTTAGCTACAGCTGGCCTGTATTAGGTCCTGCTATGAGGAAGCCACAGGGGAACCATGAGCAAGCCAACATGGTGGCAGGCCTAGGCTGAGCATGTCCTCAGTGCTAGAAGTAACAGAGGGGCATCTCTACTGCTTTGCTCTTCCCTGGGCCAGCTCTAGGTCACTGCCAAGGACAAGTCTCCTCTCACAGTCGGCATTAGTCAGAGGTCATGCTGCAAACCTTCAGGAGGGGGTGGGGCAGGGAGTGACTAATGGCACTCTGCCATGTTCTATCTGTCCCGAATGTGATGAACAGGAACCAGAGAAGGCAGACAAATTTGCCACCAGGAAGTCCCACTGGTTTGCTAGGCTTCCCAAGCTCTCTGGACAGCTGCCAACACCAAGAAAGACTAAGACAGACACTCCCCAAGAGCCATAAAATGGGGCCTGTCCAAGCCTGGGAAAGTGAGAGGGGGAAGGGTAGAGAGGGCAGGACCTTCGAGGGCAAGTGTGAGCCTGGCCTTCAGGTTGGGAAGAGAGCTGCACAGAACTCCTGCTGCACCAGCCTGATCACTTTGGAGCTTTGCGGAGGGGAGGAAACAGAGTCCTCCCAAAAGACTCAGTTATATATAAGAACCACATACTACATATCATAACAACTTTTATTGCCCCCAGGAAAAACTAGCTGGCCTGCTTCACAGAACTGCAGGACCAGAGAACACATTGACGTGGCAAAACAAAAGGGGCTCAGACTCAGGCCGGATCATGAGTGCCCTCCACACGCCTAAGAGTGGAAATGATCCGGCTGGCCAGGATGTCATTCTGAATGAGTGACAATCAGGTCCCCTATGGTAAGCTGGCAGTGTGTGGAGAGCGGCTGAGATGACAAGCTCCAAGCTATGGAAGGGAATGGGGCAAGCAGAAGGTAATGAACCGATGTACCAAAAACAGAAGTTGGGCTCCCAAGAAGCAGCAAGCACGAACAAGGTGGAAGCCGGCTGCAGGCAGAGGAGACAGGCCTTTACTACTCCTCCTTCTTGTCCGTGGGACCATCTACTGAAGCCTGAAAAAAAAACCCAAAGCAATAATTTGGCAGGGCCCATTCTTCTTCTGCTTCCAGCCCTGTGCCCTAGAGAACAGCCAGATTCTCTTCACCCCAAACAGCAGGTATCCCAGCAAGCAAGGTGTCCTATCCTCAGCAGTGCCCAATGACTTACCAGGGTGGGTGTGTTGGCCCCTCCCATTTCTAGGGAAGGCCCTGAACCTAATACCAGTCAGGGAGGAGGGGAGTGCCAGGACCTCAGTGGTCCTGGCAGGGGACAGCAGCTGGAAGTTGCTGCCATAGTTGGACCAAAGCCAAACCCTCCTGCACATAGCAGGCTGGCTTGCAAATTCTGATTCAGACCCTTCCCAATCTACATTTTTCACAGATCCCCTCCAAACCTCAAGTCTTATCTAGGGAGCTTGCCCTACCCTATGGGGCTAGGCCCATCCTGCTCACCTGCTATGTTGCCCAAATGGGTTGCCAAGTACCAAGGTAAACTGTGCAAACCTTAGGGTGTTTACATGGTCATCTAGCTCAATTTCAGATCTGAGCTTCCAGCTGCACCTGGAGGTCCTGGGCTAGCCTGAGGACTCAGAACAGGCCTTGGGCCACAGGCAACACAACAACTAGCACCTGTCACAGTTGAGGGGGCCTTTTGGACTTTCTCTTCATCTGGCTCAGGCTTTGCCCCATAGGACCTCCAAACCCCAAGAGAAAGGGAACCAACAGGAGGTCCCAGGGCTTCACCTGCATATCTGTTTTTTGTTTGTTTGTTTGTGGGATGGAACCCAGGGGCATTCTACCTCCGAGCTACATCCCCAGCCCTATTTTTTATTCTTTAATTTGAAACAGGGTCTCACTGAATTGCAAAAGGCCTCACTAAGTAGCTGAGACTGGCCATGAACCACGATCCTCCTGTCTCAGCCTCTCAAATGTTGGAATTACAAGTGTGAGCCACAAAACCACTTATCTGTACGTGATGGCAGCCTGAAAGGTAAGGTGTCCTTTTTGAGGGCCCTGAAGCTGGGCTCAAGAGTGGGAAGGCAAACCCAGAGTACAAAGAGCCAATACACAGCTGAGGGCCTAAGCAGGTGCTTACCATCTACTGCCAGGCCACACCTCATCTGCCTCATGAAGGCTTCCAGCTGCTGTGTCTGCCTAGTAGGCTTAGACTCAGTAGCAAAATGAGGCAACAAGAAGTAGCAGGAGAGGGCTGTTGATGGGCCACCTAGACTTCCTGGTGGGCCTGTAACAGAGGCAGCAGTCTCCCTCTGTCCACACACACGGTCTCTGCTATGTGGCCCTAATCTTAACTGATGCCTGCAAAGGTGGGTTGATGCTAACCTGCAACTTGGCATGCTCCTCCAGCAGGCGGTCATATTCCTTGGTGAGGCCCTCAGACTGCTTCCGCATGGCCAGAGCCTCGTTTTCAGCCTTCTCTAGTTCTGGTAATGATGCAAATGATGAAGATAGAAAGAAATGAAAGGACTGTGTTTGAGGAGAAAAAAAACTAGTTGCTAAAGACACAGGAAATCACTTTGAGTCTATCTCAAATGAAATTGTACAAACAGCTTCTTTTTTTTTGTGGTACTGGGGAATTGAACCCAGGGGCATTCTACCTGAGCTACGCCCCCAGCCCTATTTTTAACTTTTTATTTTGAAGCAGGGTCTCACTAAGTTGCTGAGGCTGGCTGCGAACCTGTGATCCTCCTTTCTCAGCCTCCCAAGTACTGCATGCATTACAAGCTTGCATCACCATGCCCGGCTAGTTTCTGATCTTTCTAAAAAGACTTCTGCTTTTACAGCACCCTCCCCCACAGCATGGGTAACAAGGGATGATCAACAGCTAGATGAACTGAACAAAATAGAAACCCCAGTGGCTCTAAGCAGGAGTGACCTTCAGTGAGTCCAAGAACAAAACGCAGGGAGCAAAATTCTAGCCTCAAGGAGAGACCCTGGTAACAACCATGCCTTGCAAAGTAGCAAGAGCCAAAGCCTATGCTGCTGAGTGAAGATGGTCTGGAATTAGTCTAGGGGCAGGGAGGAAAATATAGCCAGTTCAGAGTTGGTTTGGATTTTCCAAAATGGAAAACTACCATGAATTCCTATCTACTCCCTTCCTGACACTCCTTTTGCTCTCAGCTCCAAGACATCTTGGGGCTCCCCCAGCCTCCTCTTCTCAATGGGGAAGCGCCCCTAGCAGGCACTGCTGCAGCATGCAGGACAGCTGCTGGGGCTTCTCCAGGGCCTGCTCAAATCACTGAGCTGTACCTAGTGGGATGAGCTCAGCCACGTTTAGGATGGGAGGCGCAGGGTACAGTATGTTTGTTATTAATACTATAGTACAAAAAGGGCAGCACTGGATGGTGGAGCTTCTGGGGGGTGGGGGCATAGGAGGACAAGCCTCACTTTGCTTGCTGCTGGCCAGTTCGTCCTTTAGCTTCTTCAGGTCAGCCTTCAGGTTCCTGTTATCTTCCTCCAGCTTCATGTCAGCAACATCCAATTTGCCTCCATCCACAGCACCTCCCTGGGAAAGGTGCCGAGGGGCCCGGGTTAATCAGGAAGAAGAAAGGGCAAGGCTCCAGCCCTGTCCTCCCCACCAAGCTGCAGTTCCTCAAGTTGCCCTGGGTGCTTGCCCCTTCGGAAATATCAACACGGAACTGGGCTACTGCATGCTCCTAGCTCCCAGGCAAAGGCCAGGGTGTGGCTGGCTGCCGAGGAGCATGCAAGAGCCAGTAGGGCCACCTGCTGCAGCTCACAGTCCACACATCCTGCCTGCCCTGGCCCCTAGCCCTGCTTCCTTTCTTCCTAGCAAGACTCAGCAGCTGCACAGAGTTAATCGGTCCATCGGGGACTCAAGTGGCTAGCATCTGGAGCTCTCTGCTAGTCACCCACAACTGACCATTACCATTCCACCCTCTCCCCAGATTTTAGCAGCTCACTGCAGTCAATCACACCAAACTCACCCCTGCCTCTCCAGATGCATCCCACCTGACTCCAAATCCCTCCATCTCCTGACCTTGGCTCACATCTCACTTCTCTGACAAGTCCTAGAGGACTGACCAACAATCCTGCCCTTGCCCTTCCCTAGCACTGAATGGTACATTAGCTCCTGAGTTCCCAAAGGGTTGTGGCTGACAGTGATCTTCTAGAGAACAAGAGTCTTGGGTTACAGCACAGAGCTCAGTTCATTGAAAACTCAAATTCTGATCAGGGAAGAAGCCCACTGGAGTCAGCGGATACAAACAAGAAAACAGTGGTGATGCTCCCTTTTCCACTGTATCCCCATGAGCTGGCGGACACACCTTCCCCGCTGATAACTTCCTCTTTGTGCTTCTACCCAACTCCTCAGCTTCTCAGGTGGCAGCAGTCACACAGCTCCCAGGCTGCCAGGCTAATAGTGGCCACTGTGGCCCCTGAGGAATGTGGCTCTGGTGCTATGCCCCATGCATCCCACGGTGTCTCAGGCAGGCAGGGCTCACCTTCTTAAGCTGGTCATTCTCCTCCATGTACTTCTTAGCTGCCTCACTAGCACTCTCTGCCTGCTTTTTAAAGGCTTCATTAGAGGCCAGTAGTATGGCTTGCTGGGAGATGAGAGTCACCAGGCGTCTAAGCAGGCTGCAATTGTTGACAAAAAGAAGGGAGAAGTGAGAACAAAATGACTGACAGGAACTCTTCTTGGCTGCTCCCTACCCCAGCCCACCTCCAGCCCGAACTTGGCTGGCCTTTGCCACCACCCCAAAAAGTCACCCTGAGCTCTGCAAGGTGTCTCAAGAAGGGGTTGAAAATGGGAATCTGGAGACACTCAGGACTTGGCCTAGCTATAGCATGAGGTTCTGGAATGTTAGCACTTTCCAGGTCAGGGCTGGGACGTGCCAGACAAGCCTCGGCACTGTTTTCTTCCTTGCGAGGCCAGGCTTGCCTCTGTAAAAGAACAGCTAATAAATGTGAACACTTCCAACATGCTGGATAATCTTCATCTCTATCTTATGAGGTGGTTATGATCACTGTCCCATTCTAAAAGAAGGAAACTGAGGCAGGGTAAATTAAACAGTATGTCCAAGGTCAAGAGCAAGTAATGGACATGGCTGAATGCCAACTCATGTAGATGTAACCACAAAGCCTGCACTCTAAACCACCACAACTTTCTTACCTCCCAGGTCCTGATATGAAACAGAAGGAACTCTTCTCTCCCCAACCCCTATCCCGAACTTGTCATAAAGGCACTCGCCAGAACACAGTTGTTACTTAACAGCACCTAAACTAAGGTCTTCCTGGGCCAGAGAAGACAGAAAAATAAGAATCAGGGCACAGGATGTGAACCAGTCAAGAGAGGCAAACTGGTAGCAGCTGGGAGCAGACACTGGTCCCCAAGCAGTGGAAATGAGCTGGCTAGGGAAGGAAGGAAAAACTGCCTATAGTCTTGAGAAAGGAACCAGTCAGGCAATCAAGATGGGGTAAGGGGTGCTTTTCCAATAGATCTCACAAAGGGGCCAAGTCCAACCATAGCACTCACGAGTCAGGTAAGGTGCATACAGAGGCCCAGGGAAAAAAAAGAAAATGTTTGCTCCAGGGTGCTTCAACAAAAAGTGCTTGCTTAGAAGAGATGAAGAAGCCTATTCCCGGGCTATCCTTTTTGGCCCTGCCAGGCCTTGGCTGACTGCTCATCCCAACCTGTAGCCCAGGTGAGAACAGGAGAGCAGAGGAAGTGAGCTCTCTTCCTGGCCTCTCCAGGGCCCGGAAAAGCCCTTTTGGGAGTGTATATGCAGGATGGAGAAGCTCCATGATTCCTGGTTTGAGGAGAGGCTCCCAGGGGCCCCTGGTAGCACGGGAAGAGCCAGGCCATTGGTTCCTGGCAGGAGAGGAGAGTTTCCAGTGACATGTGCTCTCTAAAATTAGCGGCTGGGACCTCGTGGCCTAGGGCTCAGGTTTCCCTGCCTCAGCCCCAGGCTGCCCACCAGCCTGCCCCCCACTGGGCTGGAGCCCCGAAGGTGAAGGGAGCTACAAGTACCCCAGGAGCAAGGGAGAAGCCACAAGCCTGACTCACAGCAGCAAGGCCAGAAGTCACAGAGTCCAGAAAGAAAGGCAAGTGTGCCTAGCCCCAGCCCCCGGCGCAGACCTCCCTGGCTCTTGAGCTGGTCCCAGCCTAAAGGAGGGGGAGGGGCATGTGTGCCACCTGGTGGTAGAGACTGGGCCTGTGGACACCACAGGGACCCAGTGTAGGCAAGCAAGAACAAGGGTTACCTCCCTCACCCCTACCAGACAGTGGAGGTGACTGTTGGGGAATGCCCATGGCTGTCGCCTCAGTTACTCAGGGAGACCAGCTGAGCAGTGGCCAGCTGGGGAGATGGCTACCACAAACAGGTAGGTGGCGGCGCCAGTGATGACAGCAGCAGTGTGGCAGAGGCCCTGGCTTCTCTCTGTGCTGACCCAGGCTTTCCTCAGCTATTCAGAACCAGACTTTCCTAGACAGACCTGAGCACATACAGAATCCAGCATGAGACCTATGCAGTGTGTGCTCACAATCCTGGCTCTGATCAGCCCCAGCCCTGGTCTTGGGTTTGTAGCAGTTAATAGGGTGTTCCCCCTCACTGCCAGGCTCTGGTTCCCTTTCCTCTAGCCAACTGTTGAGACACCTCATGCCCTAGAGCATCCTGGTTGGCCTCCAGGGCAGACCACCCCAGCCCTGACAGTTTTCTATGACAACACCATGTTGGAGCTGTGCCTCCAACCCATTCAAGGATGGTTCTAGATAATTCTCCCAGCTGTGTTCTGTGCCCCCATCCCCGAGCCTCCCCCAACCCCATTCCTGCAGTCCCCATACCGAAGCCCATCTCCTCCCTCCCTCCCATCCCTAGGTGCCAGCAGGACTGCCCTAGAGTACTCACAGCACTCACCTTCTATGGCATGCACCCTAACATTGCCCCCCACCTCCAAGCTCTTCTCACCACTTGATACTCTCTCAGGGGTCTGCTCTGTACCCCAACTTTATCCCTGGAAGAGGGCTTGTGTGCCCAAGATGTGGTAGTGAGCACACAAGCAATTTTGGACTCCATCCTCCTTGCCCCTCAGCCCAGGATGCCATCCAAGTGCCTTCAACATAAATTCTGGACAGCTACCTGTCACCCCTACTGCCACCACTGCTGCCTCCCTGTTGGCAACCACCAATATTCCCACCCACCCTAGAATGGACAGATCCAACCCACCATTTCTCTGATGCTACAATTGCTCAGGTAGTGCCAAGTCCTTGCCCTCTCTGGAATACAGCTGGCTCTGTATGTCAAGTCTTCCGGACTACAATGTCTTCCTACCAAGCTCAATCATCACCTCCCTGAAGGGGAGTACCCCTTTGGTGTTCCCACATTGGTGCCCTGCACACCCCACAGGTGATATGGTTCTTTCTCCCATTTTCTCCACTTATTCGTCTGAATATCCTACTGGGCTATGAACACCTTCAGACTGGCACTGTACCTTCTGTCTCTACTACACCCCTGTACCTGGCATGATAAAAAGGGACCTTCTGGGTGACCTCATCTTGCTCAAGTAACAGGAAGCTTCCTGACAGGTGAGGGGATGTGTCTGAGAATGTTTATCAAGCTCAAGCCTGCCCCTTCTCGCTATACCTCTGCCCACATTGGGGTGCTGGACCAAGGGGGGTGACAAGCAGACATGACTTGCCACCCTGTCCACCAGCATGAGAGGACGACAGCAACAAGATGTTGGCTCAAGATCCACGTCAGTCAGGCTTGTAGCCTCAGGGAAAGCACGTGAGAAAAGCAATTCACTACAAGCTGGGGGCAGGCCTGAGCTCTAGTCTCCATTTCCAGCCCACTCCCTTGAGGCACTGGCAGGAAAGACCAAGCCCTTCCCAGTAGGCTTGCTGGAATTTACCAGTCTGGGTGCCCCCCTTCTACAACTTTTTGGTGCTCCCTCATGCCCTTGGTCACCCAAATGGATCCTACCCAATGGTCCCCTCAGTGACCTTCCACACCCCACCTCCTGGGCACTCTCCATACTGCTCCTTGTAGGATTTTCCAGGCCTTTCAGATCTGAGTATGGCACACAGTGCGCAGGGGCGACCTTCAGAATTTTCAGGCTTCAAGAGCCCAAGACAAGTCAGCCTGCTGAAGGCTGTGTTGCCTCTTTCCTACCACATTACCTCCCAGCACATTCTGCTTCATCTCCTGAGGACTGTTATCCAGATAGCCATTCTGAGATATTCACTTCTGGAACACAGGTAAGAACCAAAGCTATTTCCTAAAGGGACAGATAGTCACTAACAGAAAGGCCTGGGGACCAGATTAACTGCATCCAATGAGACAAGGAAAGGCCAGTGAACTTAACAGAATCCAGATGTGTCATTGGCAGACAAAAGTCAGCCCCAAATACCTGAACTCAACTTGGCTTTCTTGGTAAAATGTTCTTGGACACTGAGCAGGGCTGTCATGCTTTTATAAAAGGTTGAGTAAACAACAGAAAGCAGGAGAAACACAATCTCTCTCTGGACTCAAGAGAAACAGGGCCAAGCATATCAAGTAGGAAGAAACATGGCCCATAGGCACTTTTCACCAACTGTTTCCCCTGTGAGAAAAGAAGAGGAAGATGCGAGCTTAACAGAAATCCAGGAAAGAGCAAGTCCCCACTGAAATGTCCTATGGTGAGGCCTCTTGGGGCCTCAGGTGAGATGACATCCCCGCAGGCATAAGCTAGCCTGCAATCTCATCTTTGCCTTTGCTCTGGAGTGTGACCCTGGTGTCATAGCGCCACCTGCTGACTCCACACTGTCACAGCCCTGGAGATCCCCAAAGAGTGGTCAGTGACACTAGGTGAACATGCCTCACCTGTCAGAAGAAAAAATGAGGCAGCTGGCCTGCTAAGAAACCAAAGCCAGGTTTTGGGCAAAGCAGCTTGATACCATCAGGGCTTGTGCTGGCCCGGGACTCTCAACCTCCTGTGCCTGCAGTTGTGAAAATAAGGAAGCCTTGAAACAGGAGTGTCAAGACTGGTGAGATCCAGTCACCCAAAGAGCCACCCCAAGTCCCTTTCAGCACAACTGTTCAGCCTGCAGGTACACAGAAGTTGTATAACATGGAAAAGGAACTCAAGCCCTGACCTGAGGCAGTGAGGCCACCAAAGGGTGGCCCAGCATCTTCCCATTCTCTTGAAGAAAATGAGTGACATAATCATGCTGTGTTTTGAGGTAAATTTGGGGCAGAGAGCAACAAAAAGAGGTAAGACAACTTAGGCAAAGACATTCGACTGAGTATAAACTTAAAACATGCTGATAGCCTGTCTTGCTTTTTTTCTGGAAAAGTAACCTTCATGGTGGCAGCAGCCAGGAAACTGTCATGCCCAGACTGCACTTGCACTGGGTCAGGGAACCTGTCATAATGAAGTGCCTCCCAAAGGGTAAGGACAGTGTTCAGAGCCCAGTGAGAACCACAAGAGACAAGCATGGACTCAGCTGCATGGTTCTCTGCAGAAACATACTGAACCACAGGGAGATGGGAAGCTCAGCTCTCAGAACCACACAGAGAACTGAACCACACAGATGGCTGCAGGCACTGCTGCAAAGGCAGCCTCCAGTCTCCTAGCACCCAGCTCCTGCAGAGGTCCCCAGAGAGGCACTCAAAGAAAAGGGTCCTTTTAGGCCAAAAAGGCTTTTGAGGACCTGAAAATGAGCAAAGAAGGCACCCTTGCCCCTAAGAAGATCATTCACCGTTTGTTTTGAGAGCATGAAAGAGAGACTATTTTGGCCCAAATTAAGAGGCTGAGTACAACCTCTATTTTCAAAGAAACTGATGCTGGTTCAGATGCAGGTTAGACAGCCCTTTCTGAGCTATTCATAGTGAACCCCCTTTGTCAGAACCCCCAAGGCCCAGCTAAAGGAAACACCAACCACCCAAAGAATAAAGCACATACTGTAATTGAGTGACCTTGGCTTAAAGGAGCCAGGAATTAGTGGCATGGTGTTCTCAAAAAGATTCTTCCCTGATGGCAAGGTCTGAAGTACTATTCTAATGTTTGTATTCTTAAACCATTCTGTCCCATCCTCCCAGGTGTGGAACACTTATAACAGCATGAATTGAACAACAGACCTCTAATGGTAACTTTTTTTCAGAGACACAGACATTTATTTAGGAAAACAGATACACATGCATGCACAGGAGAACATGGGCTATCTCAAAAATGAGATGCCTCTGGGGGCAAAGAATGGAATACACATTCAAGAGAGAAAGCAGGCCAAGTATGGTAGTGCACACCTGTAATCCCAGTACTTGGGAGGCTGAGTGAGAAAGAAGGATCACAAGTTTGAAGCCAGCCTCAACAACTTAGCCAGCCAGGCTCTCAGCAACGTAGTAAGACTCAGTTTCAAAACAAAATAATAAAATAAAATAAAAGAGGGCTGGGGATATAACTCAGAGGTAGAATGCCCCTGTGTTTGAGCCCCAGCACCACAAAATAACAAAAGAGAGAATGCAGGCTATCTCCAGAGGGAAGGAGCCCCTACTTATGGTAGTGTGGTAGTCTTAAAAGTTTTGTTTTGTGTGTGTGTGTGTGTGTGTGTGTGTGTGTGTGTGTGGTACAGGGGATGGAATCCAGGGGGCATTCTACCTCCGAGCTATACCCCCTGCCCTATTGTTTATTCTTTATTTTGAAACAGGGTCTCACTGAGTTGTGGAGAACTTCACTAAGTAGCTGAGGCTGTCCGCGAACCGCGATCCTCCTGTCTCAGCCGCCTGAATGCTGGGATTAAAAGTGTGAGCCACCACACCCGGCTTTAGTGTTAAAAGTTTTATATGAATACTATGTTCACATAATTGAAAGCTTAGGATTCAATGGGTTAAGAAAGGGTGGCAACTGGTAGACTGATGGAGGGGAAGGAAAGATGGGTAAGAAGAAAGGTAAGGACCTCTCTTCTGTTCGGTGGAACTGAAGTCCAAAAAATCCGTGCTACAAGACCTCAGTTTTGGGTGCACCAGTCACCAATTTAATCACTATATTCATGGTGGCCCTGAACCAGTATTTTTTAATTTATTTATGTATGTACATATGTATGTATTTATTTATTTTGTGGTACTGGTGACTGAACCCAGGGACATTCTACCCCCAAGCTATACCTCGATCCCTATTTTTTTTCTTATTTTGAAACAAGGTCTCACTAGGTTGATGAGAGTCCTACTACTTTCTGACGCTCTCTTTGAACCTGCAATTTTCCTGTCTCAGCCTCCCAAGTACTGGGATTACAGGCATGTGCCACCACACCTGCTTGCACCAGTATTTTAAGTACTCCAAGTTACCTCTAGTTAAATCTAGATACCGATTTAAACAAACCTCAAATTGTAAAGCAATCAGAAAAATGCAGTCACAAGCCGGGTGTGGTGGCACACACTAGTAATCCCGGCATTCGGGAGGCTGAGACTGGAGGATCACGGTTCGCGGAAAGCCTCAGCTGCTTAGTGAGGCCCTCTGCAATTTAGTGAGACCCTGTTTCAAAATAAAGAATAAAAAATAGGGCAGGGGGTGTAGCTCGGAGGTCAAATGCTCCCAAACACACACACACACAAAGTCGGATGTGGTGGCGCACACTTGTAATCACTGAACTTGGGAGGCAGAGACAGGAGGATCTCACTGGCTTAAGAGACCCTGTTTCCAAATAAAAAATATAAAATGGGTCTAGAAGTGTAGCCCAGAGGTAGAAGGGTTTCCAGGAGGAACCCCAGTACCACCAAAAAAAAAAAAAAAGAAGAAGAGAAAAATGCAGTCACTAAAGATTTTGTAATTTATAGAAGTATTGTGGCCAGGCATGGTGGTGCACACTTGTGATCCCAGTACTTGGGAGGCTGAGACAGGAGGATTACAGGTTTGCGGCCAACCTCAGCTACTTAGTAATGCCCTCTGCAACTTAGTGAGACCCTGTTTCAAAAATATAATAAAAAAAACAGGGCTGGAGGTATAGCTCAAAGGCAAAATAACCCTAATAATGCAAAAAAGTATTACAAACATATATAAGATGTTAGCAAACCAGGTGTTGTGGCGCATACCTGTAATCTCAGTACATGAGAGGCTGAAATGAGGATTGCAAATTAGTGAGGCCCTAGGCAACTTAATGAGATTGTTTCAAAATAAAATAGGGCTGGGAGTGTAACTCAGAGGTGTAATGCCACTGGGTTCAACCCCTAGTACCATACACAAAAAATACAAAGTATGCCAACATACTTACAAGTCTCTACCTTTTCAAAATGATAAACCAAAATATTACTTTGCCTATAAATATATTATCTGGGATTGGCTTGAAAATAATCCAGACTGGAGGATCTTCTGGGGGTAGAGATTTGAAACATCCAATGCTGAAAGTGAAGCTGTTTCTACTATTCTGCTTCCACATGCACCTGCATTTTCTAAATCCACAAAGAGGCTTGGTGTGGTGGCGCACGCCTGTAATCCTAGCACTTGGGAGGCTGAGACAAGAGGATCCAGGCCAGTGAAGACCTTCAGCAACTTAGTGAGACTCTTTTGCAGGGCGTGGTGTCGCACACTTTTAATCCCAGTCCTTGGGAGGCTGAGACAGGATGATCACACAGGTTCGAAGCCAGCCTCAGCTACTTAGTGAGGCCCTGTTTCCAAATAAAATATATAAAATAGGTCTGGGAGTATAGCCCGGAGGTAGAAAAGCCCCTGGGTTCCATCCCCAGTACCACCAAATAAATAAACAGATAGATAAATAAATCCACAAAGAACAGAGCCCACCTTGATTGTTTCTAGTGTATAGGCTATTTCAAGAGCGAGACTCCTTGAAACACCTCACCTAGATGCCTAGGGCTCCCAGAAGATAATTACACTGGTTTGTATTCAACTTTTATTTAGGTGTCTCCTTTGGGCAGCCCTTTCCACAAACCTCTGCTCTTTTGAGGACTCAGAATGTGAGCCCTTGCTCTGGCTGCAGCCATCTGTCTTATCTGTTCTGTCTGACTCGGCCTTCTCTTAACTCCCTCCCTGAGCCTGGCACATTAACGTACAAGAGAAAAAATATCCTACCAAATTCTATTACCACTATGGAAGACTGAAAATTACTACCAGGAATCAAACACTTGCTAAAAATGTTGGCATGAATTGTCTATATTCTCATCCCTGCTTTAGGATTGAGGGGAAAGGTTTAAAAAGGGAAAGTAACTTATGTGAAGTCAGATAGGTAGACAGAAGCAGAATGCAAACCCTGGTCTGACTTGTCAAAGGCCACTTTTGGACCATTATGGCCCCTGGACAAGCTGGAAAGAAAACACCCCATGGCCAAGAAACATCAGCAGGCAGAGGCAGGCTGGACCTTGGCCCCCACTCACCCTCGTGATCGGTACATGCTGTGTCAGCTTACATAGCAACCCTAGCTCCTCTTACCACTGAGCACAAGCCCTAGTATCACAAGGGCATGAACTACCAGCAAAAGCAAATGCTGGCAATGAGGACTGACCCAAAGCAGAGCAGAGTAGTTCACTCACCCCAGAAGGTCTGGATGGCATACCCTATGGGTTATAAGGGCTCCAATGCCTTCCAGCCGAAAATCTGAGCCTCCACGGTGTGGGGGGGGGGGCTCTGGTCTGGCAGTAAAGAGAAACTTAAACTGCGTGTGGTAGTGCATGACTATAATCAATCCCAGTGATTTGGGAGGCTGGACAGGAGGATCCTAAGTTGCCAGCCTGGGCAACTTACTGAGACCCTGTCCCAGAATAAAAAAATAGAAAGGGCTACAGTTGTGCCTCGGTATACCTGCCTAGCATGTACAAACTCTGGGTTCAATCTCCAGCACCACACACAAAAATGAAAGAAGCATAACTCTGACTCCTTACCTGCGTGGAAGCCATCAAACAGTCCTGGAAGCTTGACCCTGACCCACAGCTCCATCTAGAGCTGCTGAGCAGCCAGAAGATAAGTGAACAACTCTCTGAGATTCAGACTACTCACACTGATCCCCTCCTTCCACAGCCACTCTTGCTCCCTGGTTCCCAGAGCTCGTAGGGGCTGGAACCTCACTTGCATTAGACACCAGAAACAAGCTGTGAGAGGATGAAGGACTGTCATCTCCTGTGAGATGAAGGAAGCAGCCAAACACAGACTCAAATAGCTGCTAACAATGGTGTTCCCTGCACCAACCTCCCATGCCCCTCACTGCCAATGGGGTCCAGCTCTGCCCTGTCCTGGTAAGGTGTGTGGTATGGCATATAATGGATTAGTGAATGCATTTTGCTTGCCTGATGGGAGAAAGTAGCTTTCCTGAGACCTTCTAGGCCTCCCTATCCTTTGGCTAGCCCCAGGTCCTGGCCTATGCTGGGGGGGTCTGCCCTTATTATGGGCAGGTGCTTCCCTCCCTTGACTCTATTGAAGATTCGTAGCTATGGCATCTACCTCAAGTTGCTGCCCACTAAATGCCAGTAGACTCCTCGTTGTGACAACCAAAAATGTCCCCAGTTACTGACAAATATTCCCTGTAGGGGCAAAACTGCCCCCACTTGAGAACCACTGGTCTAGATCCAGTATAGTAGCCATTATACACATGGCTAATGAAACTAAAGTTCAATTTCTTGTCAAATTCGTCACATCTCAAGTGCTCAAGACAGTCTCATGAGACAGCAGAGCTCTAGGGCTTTTCCATTATCACAGAAAATTCTGCTGGAATTCCGTTCTATGCTGACTCAGATTTGTTTCACAGGAAAACACAGAAACTAGAATAAACCAGGTACTTTCCTGAAGAAAAAAAAAGAGCCCCCCCCCAATCCAGCTGTGTTCCCAAGGTGCCAAAACAGGCATCAAGGTAACAGGAGCAATGACATAAAAAATAGAGCTTGCAACTGCCCAAGTCCTTCAAACAGCAGCCAGTGTAGTCCTCTGGAAGAGCTCAGATATGCCTGTCTTCACGAAATACTGTCATCCTGTCTTCACATACTGTCATCATATGTCAGACCTCAAAAGCTGGGCATACAACAGAAAATGCCTGGCATGGCAGTGTGACTAGTTCAACCCAGACATGCACCTATAGCTGTTACCATCAGCCCATGACAGCCTAGTTAGTCAGCAAAGTTCCAGCTGCCCCACTACGGTGCCAAGCCCTTGGCACAAACTGACCAGTCCAAAGGGGAAAAGCCCAAGTTTCCTATGCTGGACCAATGAGCCAAGTGCCGCTTTCACAGTGAAATGTGAAAGCTACCCTGAGACCTCCAAGGACAGCTTTCCAGTCTGGCCAGCAGCATGGGTAGGCCACAGAGCAGCCTCCAGAAGGAAGCCCCAAGGCACTTATAAACAGGCCACATAGGGTGTACAGACAGGTACAAGGGTGTCCAGGGTAGAAGCCTCAGAAATGCTTGGAAAAGGAAGTATACCTCTCATGGCTCTCCAAGGAGATCCATGTGACTAGCTCACAACAGGGGAAGGCCATCACCAAGGACCTGTGTGTCAAGCCTCAAGGTAATATGAAGCCATTGGAAGAGATGACATGTCAGAAAGGTCCCTTGAATTGGGCATGGCGGACAGGCTGGACAGAATAAGGCTGGTGGTAGGAAGCCTAGTGGGGAGGCTTCTGCTGGGGTCCATGCAAGGTGATGGTGGCCCTACTGTGACAGTGGTACTGAGATTTCTGAGGAAGAAAGGCTGGTAAAGAGTATAGTTTCAGTTTCAAAGGAAGGAATAAGAGTTCTGGTGTCTACTACACAGGAATGTGAAAATCCATTATACTACTGAACTGTGCACTTAAGAGATGGAGACAAGAAATCTTCAGTTATGTGTCGTTGCCACTAAAAACCAAACAAGACCAGGGGGTCATATGAGACAAGGAGTCAGAGTTGAAGCAGGGTCCTCAAACTCTGGCACATCACACAGGAAAAAGAACCTACGGTCCCAAAGGTAACTTGGTATCCCAGGCCTTATGTGAATAGGCAACATAAGTAAGTCACAAAATCCAGAGCCCTTTGGCTCTGAAACCTGAATTCTTGCCATTTCCCCTTCCCCCACCAGCAGCAGACTGTTGGGAGGAAGGTCACGCTAAACCCCATGTGTCCTAACCCTGGCCCCTCAAAGGGCCAATGCCGCCTACCAGGCTTTCTCTTGGGCCTGTTCTCTCTCCCACCACTGGCACTCCATCTTTCTTTTCCCTGCCTGTTTTCTTTGCCCTTCTGTAATTCCTGGCCCTTTCTTCCCTTCTGCAACACACCCTTTCCTACTGACCTGTCTAGCCAAGCCTGCCTATGACCAACCCTTCCTTCTCTGTCCTCCCCAGAATGCCCTCCAAGTAGGCTCTGCTGACCCCTTTGCTTATTATCCATGTGTCACTCCCACTCTGGCTAACCCAGGCTTCATCTCACCTACTTACAAAGCTGCCAACAGAGTGTTACAGAGAGTTCCCTTTCCAGCAGAGAGCCAGGTCCTCACATCCAATATGCTCAGAGCAGAACCTCCCAGCCAATGATGCTTCTCAGACCTGTCCCCTACTCCACTCCTGCTACCACAGTTCTGTGTGAGGCCAAGAAGCATCTCTCCATGATCTCCCACAAGGTCTTCCTGTTTCCAGGCTTTCCTGTTGCCCTCTCCCCAACATAGCCTTGAAAATCTTTATTTAATACAGACCAAGTTACAGTACTCCTGGAATCCTCACTTGGTTGTCCATCCACCCAGAGAAGTTTCAAATAACCTTTGGAACCCTCTGCCTTATTTCCTGCCTCTCTTAACCTATCTACCTTGCTCTACCAGCCAAGACCTGCACATGCTCAGGAACAAAGCCAGCTATTCCCAGTGAGATGTGTGTCAACATGAAAGAGAGACAGACAACAGGAGCAGCACAAATACCCCCCAAGAGGACCAGGAGGCCCCAAGAAAGATTAGTTGAGGTCAAAGAAAAATGACAATCGGAAAATGTTCCTCACTGTTTACATAAAAAAGGAAGGGCAACAGGCTCAATGTCCACCAATAGGGAATTGGTAGACACACAACAGTGCTTAAAGAGAGAGATCTGTTGTCCTGGAAAAATATTCACAATAAACTGGAAAATGCAAATCACCACATGTGGCAATTAAAGACTGATCCCATTTTAAAGTACATAAATTCTGCAGGTGAGAAATACAAATGCTCAGGTCAGAGCATTCAAAGTATGAAATCTTAGCTCTGATGATGATGACCAGCTCTGGAAAATCAGACAGGCTTCAGAAATTCTCTGAACCTGAATGTTTTGGTGGCAGAGTTGTTCTAAACATTTAATACATGCCTTGCATTAGAATGCTTAACTAGTAGCTACTATTATGTAAGGTGTATGTCCAGAATGGTTATAGGACCATTTCAGAGAACATATTTTCCTAATTTTGCTTATTCAAAGCCTCATGTAGGCTGGGCGTGGTGGCGCACACTTGTAATCCCAGCATTTGGGAGACTAAGACTGGAGGATCGCAGTCCGTGGACAGCTTCAGCTACTTAGTGAGGCCCTCTACAACTCAGTGAGACCTGGTTTCAAAATAAAGAAAAAAATAGGGCAGGGGGTGTAGCTTGGAGGTCGAATGCCCCTAGGTTCCATCCTCAGACCCGCCAAAAAAAAAAAAAAAAACAAAGCCTCATGTAGGCTGGGAATGTAGCTCAGTGGTAGAGTGTTTGCTTAGCATGCACATGGCCCTCATGTTCCTCCAATCAGTGTGTGCTACCAGATGATGTCCTCATCATCAGATATATGAAAGGGAACTATGGAATTTGAGTCACTAGACTCTTAAATCCAAGACTAACAAGAAGGAAATACAGAGAGGTCAAGAGGTAGAGAGGCATCAGCCAGGCATGGTGGAGCATGCCTATATTTCCGGTACTTGGAAGGATGAGACAGAAAGATTAAGTTTGAGGAGAGTCCTGATCAGCAACTTATTGAGACCTTCGGCAGGGCTGGGTGCTTAGCTCAGAGACAGACTGCCAATAGGTTCAATCCCTAGTACCACAAAAATAAGGAGGGAGGCATCTGCTCACAGATCTTGGGGAAGTATCTGTTAAATTACTACTCAGGAAAAAAGGGCAGCCCAACTATGTGATCTACAGCCAGAGATATGCTGAAAAAATCTACCCAGTACAAAAAGCTTCCACCAACCCAAAAGAACCTGGCATCTTGAGCTGGGCATGGTAGTGCACACTTGTAATATTGAGAGGCTGAGACAGGAGGATTGCAGATTTGCAGCCAGCTTCAACTACTTAGTGAGGCCCTCTGCAACTTAGACCCTGTTTCAAAATGAAAGAATGAAGATAGGACTGGGGGTGTAGCTCTGAGGTAGAACACACCTTGGTTCAATCCCCAGTACCCCCCCCACACACACACACAAGAACCTGGCATCTGAACTATAGCTGGGATCTAGGCTTGCGCTCTAGGTTTGGCTGACTCTCTTGGACACCCTTTTCCATTTACAAAAGCCTAATACAATGGCATTAGAGTCCTTACTGGTTTCAACTAGAACTAAAATAAATTATACAAGAGCACATGCATGCATGCACACGCGCGCACACACACACATACACACAGATGAGGATACTGAGGGCAAGAGGGACAGGTTCCTTATCCAAAGCCACATAGCTGCTAACATAGGCATGGGAATGCAAGGCTCCTGGCTTCTGATTCCTATGCCACTGCCCTACCCAGTACAGACACATTGACCATATGTCTGTGCTCCACGACTTCTGGGCATCCCTCTGCCCTGACTCCAACAATGTGCTAAGGGCTACTCTCATGCTTATCTCCCAACTACGATATTTTATTTGCCTTTTTGTGGGAATAAGTCTTATGTACAGTAACACTCCAATATTTGCTAAGACCCCACAAAACAATTCTCCTAGCATAGCCAAACTTAACCCATCAAAGAGACAGAAAGACAGACATTGCTCTCCAGCCTCCACATGGGTAGTGCACATGGCTAACAAAATTGGGTCCTTTGAACAAGAATAGTGGACTTATCTGGAGGGGCACACATGTGAGAACACAAAGAACAAAAGCAAGAGATTAGCCTATTTATTTACTATTTAGCCAGGACTGATAGCATGTGTTGAAAGATATGAGAGGCATGCTTCAGAGAAAAAAAGTCTTCAAAAACACAAAAGAAGCCAGGCGTGGTGGCGCATGCTTGTAATCCCAGCATTTGAGAGGCTGAGACAGGACTGTGGCTTGGGACAGCTTCAGCTACTACTTAGTGAGGCCCTTTGCAATTTAGTGAGACTCTGTTTCAAAATAAAGAATAAAAAATAGGGCTGAGGGTAGAGGGTATAGCTTTGAGGTAGAATGCCCCTGGGTTCCATCCCCAGTACTGCAAAAAAAAAAAAAAGAAAAAAAGAAAAAAGAAAAAAAATATAAAAATATAAAAATAAATTGAACCACAAAGGATTGCTGGATGTGGTGGCAACATGCTTGTAATCCCAGTACTTGGGAGGCTGAGACAGGAAGATTGTAGATTCGAGGACAGTCTTACGACAGTCTTACCAAGTAGTGAAACTTTCATCAACCTAGTGGAACCCTGTTTCAAAACAGAAATAAGGTAGGGATGTGGGTATAGCTCTGAGGTAGAAAGTCCCTAGGCTCAATCCCCAACAACACACACACACACACACACACACACACACACACACACACACACACACAAGGATACTGAGGGCAAGAGGGACAGGTTCCTTATCCAAAGCCACATAGCTGCTAACATAGGCATGGGAATGCAAGGCTCCTGGCTTCTGATTCCTATGCCACTGCCCTACCCAGTACAGACACCTTGACCATAATAATAAAGGTGTGTGCTGTCCTCTGTGCTCCACGACTTCTGGGCATCCCTCTGCCCTGACTCCAACAATGTGCTAAGGGCTACTCTCATGCTTATCTCCCAACTACGATATTTTATTTGCCTTTTTGTGGGAATAAGTCTTATGTACAGTAACACTCCAATATTTGCTAAGACCCCACAAAACAATTCTCCTAGCATAGCCAAACTTAACCCATCAAAGAGACAGAAAGACAGACATTGCTCTCCAGCCTCCACATGGGTAGTGCACATGGCTAACAAAATTGGGTCCTTTGAACAAGAATAGTGGACTTATCTGGAGGGGCACATATGTGAGAACACAAAGAACAAAAGCAAGAGATTAGCCTATTTATTTACTATTTAGCCAGGACTGACAGCATTTGTTGAAAGATATGAGAGGCATGCTTCAGAGAAAAAGGTCTTCAAAAACACAAAAAAAGCCAGGCGTGGTGGCGCATGCTTGTAATCCCAGCATTTGGGAGGCTGAGACAGGATTGTGGCTCGGGACAGCCTCAGCTACTACTTAATGAGGCCCTTTACCACTTAGTGAGACCCTGCTTCCAAATAAAGAATAAAAAAATAGGGCTGAGGGTAGAGGGTATAGCTTTGAGGTAGAATGCCCCTGGGTTCCATCCCCAGTACCGCAAAAAAAAAAAAAAATATATATATATAATGAATCACAAAGGATAGCTATGCTTTGTAATCCCAATACTTGGGAGGCTGAGACAGGAGGATTGTAGATTCGAGGACAGTCTTACCAAGTAGTGAAACTTTCATCAACCTAGTGGAACCCTGTTTCAAAACAGAAATAAGATAGGGCTGTGGGTATAGCTCTGAGGAAGAATATTCCTAGGCTCAATCCCCAGCAACACACACACACACACACACACACATGCCCGCATCAGAATGAGTTCAGGGCCAGACAGATTGTAGCCCAGGCAGTGAAACCCCGCAATGCAGCCTGGTAGCATAGTGAGGTGACCTATAGAGTAATGGACATAGGGAACTGCAAGCACAGCACGACATAAGCTTTACTGAAGTGTGCCTGATCACCAAGCTCATTCAAATGCAAGCACCAGAGGCTATGCTCCCACAAAGTCCAGGGCCTGCTGAGGCTGCTGGCTGGGTACAGACAACATTTGGGGAAATAAGGGGGGAGGACACCAGGAAGACAGCAGCCCTTTCCAATGATTAGACAGAAAGGAAAAGGGGGACATAATATAGAAAAGGCAGGCTAAAAAACAGCGGTCAGACACTGGACTTTTTTTGTGTGTGTGTGTGTGGTACTGGCATGGAACTCAAGGGCATTCTACCTCCTAGCTCCATCCCCAGCCCTATTTTTTATTCTTTATTTTCAAACAGGGTCTCACTGAGTTGCAAAGGGCCTCACTAAGTAGCTGAGGCTGGCTTCGAACCTACAAGATCCTCCTGTCTCAGCCTCCCAAATGCTGGGATTACAAGCATGCACCACTATGCCCAGCTTGACACTGACTTTTTATTAAGTTTTTTTTCTTGGTACTGAGGATGAAACCTAGGGGTGGTCTACTTCTGAGCTATACCTCCAGTTCTATTTTATATTTGAAAACAGAGTCTAAGTTCCTGAGGCTAGTGTTGAACCTGCAATCCCCCTGTCTCAGCCTCCCATATACTGAGATTATAAGCATGTGCCACCACACCCAACTGACACTTGAGTTTTTAAAAGTAAAAATTTCAGCCTGGTGTGGTGGTGCATGCTTGTAATGGGAAGGCTGAAACAGGAGGACCAGGGTTCACGGCCAGCCTCAGCTACTTAGTGAGGTGAGACACTGCAACTTAGTGAGACACTGTTTCAAAATAAAAAATTTAAAAATGGGGCTAGGGATGTAGCTCAGTGGTAGAATGCCCCTGGGTTCAATGCCCAGTACCACAAATAAATAAATAAATGAATTAATTAATGTAAAAATTTCAGCAGGGCAGTGGCACGCTCCTGTACTTTCAGCTACAGGAGGATCACCTGAGTGATTTTTTTTCTTGATTTCAAGACCAGTTTGAGCAACATAGCAAAATTCTGTGTAAAAATAAAAAAAAAAAACAATAGCCAGGCATGGTGGTGCACACTTGTAATCCCAGTATTTGGGAGGCTGAGACAGGAGGATCACAGGTTCACAGCCAGCCTCAGCTACTTAGTGAGGCTCTCTTTTAAAATAAATAATAAAAAATAGGGCTAGGGGTATAGTTCAAAGGTAAAATGTCCCTGGGTTCATCCCCACTTCCACCAATAAAATAAAATAAACCAGGCATGGTGGCGCATATTTGTAATCCGATCACTCAGGAGGTTGAGACAGGAGGATCACGATTCTCAGACAGCCTCAGCTACTTAGCAAGACCCTTTGCAACTAGTGAGATTCTGTTTCAAAGTAAAGAATAAAAAGCCAGGCGTGGTGGCTCATGCTTATAATCCCAGGATTCAGGAGGCTGAGACCGGAGAATCATGGTTGGAGGACAGCCTCAGGTACTTAGTGAGGCACTCTGTAACTTACTGAGACTTAGACCCTGTTTCAAAAAATAAAGAATAAAAGTAGGGCAGGGGCTGTAGCTCGGAGGTCGAATGCCCCTGGGTTCCATCCCCAGACCCGCAAATAAATAAATAAATAAATAGATAAATAAATAATAGGGCTGGGGGTGTAGCTCGGAGGTAGACTGCCCCTAGGTTCTATCCCCAGTACAGAAAAAAAATTATAGTAATAATTTTAACCTAGTTCACAGATCTGAGCACAGAACTGGCAAAAACAATGATGTTCCCCTCCAAAACAGAACACTACACAGCTATTAAGAATGAGAGCAGTCTGCATGAGCCATTTGGAAAATCATCAAGATACATGGTTGGATACAAAATTCTAGTCAAAAGCAGGGTAAAATGAACAAACATGGCACTTGTATACAAGCTGGGTATGGTGGCGCACACTTGTAATCCCAGTACTTGGGAGGCTGCAGACAGTAGAATCACACAGGTTTGAAGCTAGCCTCAGCTACTTAGTGAGGCTCTCAGCAACTTAGTGAAACCCTGTTTCCAAATAATGTATAAAATAGGTCTGGGAGTGTGGCCCAAAGGTAGAAAAGCTCCTGGGTTCCAGTACCTCAAACCCCCAGTACAAAAAAAAGTGTTATACACATGTAAAAATAATTTAAAAGTTCAGAAACATCTATTTTTTAAAAAATTCACTATTATTACCTGTAGCTATCTCTGAGACTAGGACTACAGGGGAACTCACCTGATATTTCATTATTACTTGAAACAAGTTTGAGGAGAGACTTTATGACCAGGTATAACTTTTGTAATTGCAAAAAAATAACAATGACTTTGTTTCTTTAGGCATTTCCTGTAAGTCAATTATGAATTGCATATATATAAGATGTGGACAAGAACAGTGGGGATAAGACCACACAAAAACAGAAATTCCAGCTGGGTGCACTGACATACACCTCTAGTCCTACCTACTCAGGAGTATGAAGCAAGAAGATCACTTGAGCCCAGAAGTTCAAGGGAGTTCCATAGGTGACATAGCCAACATCATAATATCCAACCCTTAGACTAGTAGAAGGGAGTATGTATTTCTGGCAAAGTTCAAGAAATTACTAAATAAAATCACTTGTGGGCAATAGGTGAACCTACAACCTTCCCTGAGATCATCTTGCCCTTTTCTAAGATGTCACATAAGCCCAAGCCACAGGAGGGTGCTACAGACACAGCAAGGAACTTGACATGTAGCCCACAGTGTTGCTGCAGCTAAGATGGGGAGGGAAGACACATGTGTGGCTGCTTGAACAATCTGAAGAAGTCAAATCAGCCTTTCATTTTATATAATATCAGAGCTAGGTGTGGTGGTACAAACCTATAATCCTAGTACAGATTACTAGGAGGCTGAGAAAGGAGGATCACGGGTTTGTAGCCAGCCTCAGCAATTTATTGAGGTCCCCTGCAACTTAGTGATACCCTGTTTCAGAAATAAAAATAAGGGGCTTAGCTCAGAGGTAGAATGCCCCTGGGTTCAGTCCCAGTACCAAACAAACAAACAAACAAACAGGGCATTAGAGAAGCCAGGTGTGGTGTCACGTGCTTGTAATCCCAGTACTTAAGAGGCTGAGAAAGGAGGATCGCAGGTTTGCAACTAGCCTCAGCTAGTGAGGCCCTCTACAACTTAGTGAGATCCTGTTTCAATATAAAGAATAAAAAAATAGGGCTAGGGGTGTAGCTTGGAAATAGAATGCCCCTGAGTTCAATCCCCAGTAGTGTGGGGGGAAAAAAGGCTGTTAGGGGCTGGGCGTGGTGGTGCACACTTGTAATCCCAATACTTGGGATAGTGAGACAGGAGGATCACAAGTTCAAGGCCAGCCTCAGTTACTTAGTGAGGCCCTTGCAACTTAATGAGCCCTGTTTCAAAATAAAAAAATAAAATGGGGACAAGGGGTGTAGCTTGGAGGTAGAATGCCCCTGAGTTCAATCCCCAGTTCTGCAACAACAAAAAAGGCTATTAGGTGAAACCTCACCTGCAAAGGTAACAGCAAAGTGGGCTAGGCCAACAACACAATAGACAAGGGATCAGGACCAGAACAGCAGATTTCGAACAATGTACTCAAACCAAACTCCATTCTCCCACCTCTGTGCATTGCTTGAGGAATACTGTATAATATAAATGAGGACTGCCTTATTTGACCTACTCACTTGAGTTAGAAAATTTCAAAATGTTCTGCACCCTTATTTTGACTGTATTATCTGATGCTTTGCATTTGTCAAAAAACTCATAGATATAGCTAAGTGGTAAAGTGCTTGCCTAGCATGAGCAAGGCCCTGGGTTGGATCCCCAGCACTGAATAAAAAATAAATCATAGAATTGTATGCTACAAATAGTGATTTTTACTGTCATGTTCCACTGACATTTCAGGCCATGATGGACCACATATATGGAGGTCCCCTACAGTAAACACACAGCTGAAAAAGAAAACTACGAAAGAAAAAGAAGAATGCCCAAGAAAATTCAGTGAAGTATTTAGCAGAAGCTTTTGCAGACTTCAACAAGCTTCTTAAAAAGTTTGAAAACATGGAGCTAAAGGTGTAAGCTCAGTGGTAGAGCACTTGCCTAGCACACTGAAGCCCTGAGTTCCCATCCCCAGCACTAAAAAAGTTTGAAAACATGAACCCCCACCCCAAGAGGCTTTCATTTATAGAGAGGAATAAGTGGAGTATGGTGGTGCAAACCTGTAGTTCCAGTTACTTAGAAGGCAAAACAGGATTGCAGGTTTGAGGCCAGCCTCAGCAAATAGTGAGATCATGTTTCAAAATACAAAATAAAACAGGGCTTGGGGGTGTAGCTCAGAAGTAGCAAATCCCTGTGGTTCAATTCCCATTACCACACACACAAAGTCTGGAATACTCATGGTGAGTAATCTGCTTATAAATAAATCTATGATGAAAAAATAAAACATCATGCCAGATTTAATGGTACACACCTATAATTCCAGTTCTTGGGAGGCTGAGACACAAAAATCACAGGTTCATTGCCAATCCTCAGTAACTTAGTGAGATTTTTTTTCAAAATACAAAATAAAACAGAGCTAGCCAGGCATGGTGGTGCACATTTGTAATCCCAGTACTTGAGAGGCTGAAACAGGAGGATCATGGGTTTGAGGACAGCCTCGGCTACTTAGTGAGGCTCTTTACAACTTAGTAAGATCCTGTTATTTTTCCTTCCTTCCTTCCTTTTTTTGGTGGTACTGGGATTCCTGGAAACCCTTCTACCTCTGGGCTATACTCCCAGACCTATTTTATAGTTTTCTTTGGAAACAGAGTCTCTTAAGCCAGCAAGGCTGGCTTCGAACCTGTGCGATCCTCCTGTCTCTGCCTCCCAAGCACAAGGATTACAAGCTTCCACCACCAAGCCCGCCACCACACCCGGCTAAGATCCTGTTTTAAAACCACGAGCTTGTAATCCCGCGCTTGTAATCCTGTGCTTGGGAGGCGGAGACAGGAGGATGGCCAGGTTCAAAGCCAGCTGTGCTGGCTTAAGAGACCGTTTCCAAATAAAAAAAAAGTATAAAAATAGGTCTGGGAGTGTAAAGCCCGAAAGTAGAAGGGTTTCCAGGAACCCCAATACCACCAAAAAAAAAAAAAAAAAAAAAGAAAAAAGAATAGTACCAGGCATGGTGGCGCACACACGCTTGTAATCCCAGCATTTGGGAGGCTGAGACCGAAGCATCGCTGACAGCCTCAGCTACTTAGTGAGGCCCTCTGCAACTTAGTGAGACCCTGTTTCAAATATAAAGAATAAAAAATATGACAGAGGGTGTAGCTCGGAGGTCAAATGCCCCTGGTTCCCGAGAGAGAGAGAGAGAGAGAGAGAGAGAGAGAGAGAGAGAGAAAGGAGAGAGGAGAGAGAGAGAAAGAAAGAAAAGCAAGAGAGAAGCAAGAGAGAAATAGTAATGGAGGGAGGGAGGGAAAAGCCGGGGGTGGTGGCATCTGCTTGTAAACCCAGCATTTGGGAGGCTGAGACAGGAGGATTGCAGATTCCTGGACAGCCTCAGCTACTTAGTGAGGCCCCCTTTGCAACTCAGTGAGACCCTGTTTCAAAATAAAAAATAGGGCTGCGGGTATACCTCGAAGTAGAATGCCCCTAGGTTCCATCCTCGGTACCACAATAAATAAGTAAATAAATAAAATAAAAATAAAGACCCGGGCGTGGTAGCGCATGCTTGTAATCCCCACACTTAGGAGGCGGAGACAGGAGGATCACGCAGGTTCGTAGCCAGCCTTGCTGGCTTAGGAGACCCGGTTTCCAAATAAAAAAATATAAAAAATAGGTCTGAGAGTGTAGCCTAGAGGTAGAAGGGTTTTCAGGAACCCCAGTACCACCAAAAAATAAAATAAATAAATAAAAATAATAAAAAATAGGGCTGGGGGGTGTAGCTCAGAAATGGAATGCCCCTGGGTTCCATCCCCAATGCCACAAAAAAATTAAAATAAAACAGGGCTGAGGGTATAGCTTGGAAGTAGAATACCCCCAGGTCCCATCCCCAGTACCACAAGATTAAAAAAAATGAAACATCAAGCAAATCACCATGGACATATTTTTAAAAGTGACACTTCCTCGAGAAGACCACCAAGAATATCCTTCAGGAGGCATTCCAGAAGGTTACATCATATGACAGTTCCAGGCATGTTACCATCCCTGAAGACCTTCAGTGGGACAAGATGTAAAAGGTGAAAGATAGTGATACTGATGATGCAGACCTGGTATAGCCTAGGCTGTAGGCTGATTTATGTGTTTGTCTATTCTTAACAAAAAGTAAAATAATTTTAAAAAGGGAAAAGCTTGTAAACTAAGAATATAAAGAAACACTCCTGCACAGCATACAGTAGTTTGTGGTTTACCCCATGTTATTACAAAAAGTTTTAAAAGGCTAAAATTAAGATGTTTATGAAGCCCAGCATGGTGGCGCACACTTGTAATCCCAGCATTTGGGAGGCAGAGACAGGAGGATCGCAGTTCACGGACAGCCTCAGCTACTCAGTGAGGCCCTTTGGGACTCAAGTGAGACCCTGTTTCAAAATAAAAAATAAAAATAGGGCTGGAAGTGTAGCTCAAAGTAGAATGCCCCTGGGTTCCATCCCCAGTACCAACACACAAAAAGTTACATTAAGCTAAGGTTAATTTATTGTTTAAAAAAGTATTTTTTGTGGTACTGGAGATTGTACCCAGGGGTATTCTACCATAGGGCTACATCCCCAGCCCTTTTTAAATTTTGAAAAAGGTCTAAGTTACTGCACTTAATGGCCTCAAACATGTGATACTCCTGTCTCAGCCTCCCAAGGACTGGGAGTACAGGCATGTGCCACCAGGCCTAGCAAGGAAAATATTTTTTTTATAAATTTAGTGCAGGCAAAGCGTGCAGTATTTATAAAGTCTACAGTAGTGTACAATATCTTTAGACCTTCAGATTTACTCACATACTCATTCACAAGCTAACCCAGAACAACTACCAGTCCTTCCAGCTCCATTTGTGATTAAATGTCCCACACAGGTTTACCAGTCGTTATTTTTTTTTTTACCTTTTCTAATCAACATTATGTTCCTGGGGTTTTGTTTCTTAGTTTGCAGTGCTGAGATTCCAAGGAACCCTGAGCCTCACATGTGAGACAAGCACTCTATCACTGAGCTACACCCCAGCACTGTACCTTTTCTACGTTTAAACACACAAATACTTACCCTTGTGTTATGGTTGTCTATATTATTCCATACTATACATGCTATACACATTCGTAACCTAGGAGCAATAGGCTATCCCACTTATCCTATGTGTGGGGTAGGAAGCATGCAAGTTATGTAAATATGCTCTATGATGTGACTGTGATGACACTGCCTAATGAATGACACATTTTCCAGAACATGGCCCAGTCATTAAGTGATGCATGAGTGTATCTCAATGTAAAAAAGACCAACTGCAACCCAACAGATACTAACACAGGGAACCACACTGGGCACATGCCTATTTTCCTGGTAGCTTGGCCACCACAAAGCCACAGAAGAGAGGTGACCACCAATCCCTGGAATGGTCAGATAGTACCTGTAGCATCCAACTTGGAGGTGCCCTTCTAGAAGCAAAACAGAATTAGGAGAATAAAGAGTCTAGAAGCTATAGTCTGTAGGAAGTACTATTGTATCTGTTACTGTTACGATGCTTCTGAAACAGTAATTTGTAGCTCGCTGCCAACTCTTAAAAGGTAGGACCCCCACTCCAAACACAGCCCTTTAGGTAGCAAAGTGACTGACAGCAAGCCTAGTAGGGTTGGCACTTCCCTCCTGGCTGCCTTGGCCTCTGCTGAGGGGCACTAATAGCCTATCAGCTTTTTATATTTATTTTGCAGTGCTGGGGATCTAAGCCTGCATAAGTAGGTGCTCTATCACTAAGCTATACATCCCAGCCCTCCCCCCATCAGGTTTTGCCACTAATTCATACTGAGCTACAAGGCCCACTCCCCATGTCTGAGTTCCTATTTAGCCCAGGCTTCCCTGCCCTTGATGAACCTACATACACATTTATAAAGAGCTCTCTCTCTATTAGAAACTCAAGTCTCAGCCTGGTGTGGTGGTGCACACTTATAATTCCAGCATTTGGGAAGCTGAGACAGGAAGATTGTGGTTTGCGGCCAGCCTCGGCTACTTAGTAAGGCCCTTGCAATTCAGTAAGATCCTGTTTCAAAATAAAGAATAAAAGCTGAGTGTGGTGGCGCATGCTTAAAATCCCAGCGCTTGGGAGGCTGAGACAGAAGGATCTCACAGGTTCGAAGCCAGCCTCAGCTACTGAGTGAGGCTCTCAGCAACTTAGTGAGACCCTGTTTCCAAATAAAGTATAAAATAGGTCTGGGAGTATAGCCCAGAGGTAGAAAAGCCCTTGCGTTCTGCCCTAAGTATCACACACACAAAAAAAGACTAAAAAGTAGGGCTGGGGGTGTAGCTCAGAGGTAGAATGCCCCTGGGTTCCATTCCCAGTACCACAAAAAAAAAGTCTCAAGCAATTGCAATCAACAAGCCCATCTAGACAGCTGAGGGGTCCGAGAGGTTGCTAAAATGGTAGAGACAAAAAATAAAAGTAATAATAATAAAGATGTTTGCCTTTTCCAGTTCCACACCCTACCCTTTCCAATTTGGATTCAGAGTCCAAGATCATTACCGAGGCTAATTCTTGAAAAGCTAAATTCTGGACAAGTAATCATAGAGGAAAGCAGGACATACCAGGGGATTAGAGGGCAAGAATCCCGTAGGCAGTCTTGAGTCTTTGACCACAAAACCAGGTAGAAAATTATCATCTGTGAGCCTGGCCTAAGAATCTAGTCACCTGATGCTAAGATCTAAAGGTCCCCAAAATTCATATGTTAAAATTTTCATGGTGTAAGCCGGACGTGGTGGCACACGCTTGTAATCCCCGCGCTTGGGAGGCTGAGACAGGAGGATCGCGCAGGTGTACCCAGAGGTAGAAGGGCTTCCAGGAAGCCCAGTACCACCAAAAAAAAAAAATTTTCATGGTGTAGGCTGGGCATGGGGCACACACTTGTAATCCCAGCATTTGGGAGGCTGAGAGAAGATCAAGGTTCATGGCTAGCCACAGCTACTTAGTGAGGCCCTCTGCAACTCAGTGAGACCCTGTTTCAAAATAAAAAATAGGGCTAGGGGTGTGGCTCAGAGGTAGAATGCCCCTAGGTTCCATCCCCAGTATTGAAAAAAAAAACACCTTTTATGACCAATTTAAGTGATATTATGAGGTAAGTTCTATTGGGAAGTGATTAAGACTTGAAGACCCTGCCCTCATAAATATTTTAGTGTCTAATAAAGGCTTAGAAGGAACCAGCTTAGACTTCTTTTGCCCTTCTGTCCTGTAAGGACAATGCTCTTCCCTTTCAGAAACTGCAGCAATAATGCACCATCTTAAAATTAAAGAGCAGTCCTCACCAAGCACCAAACCTACCAATACCTTGATCTTGAAATTCCCAGGCTCCAGAACTATGAGAAATAAGTTCCTGGTATTTATAACTTACCAAGTCTTGGGTATTTTACTATAGCAGCATAAACGGATTAAGGCACTTGGCTTCTTAGCCTTGAGCCACATAGCAGCAACAGCTTTCCAATTCATCTATCTTTAATCTGAGCTTCCATCTTCTCTGCCAGGCCTCGTCAAATCAAAACCTAACAGGTGCTTTCTATTGGTCTGGTCTTACACAACTAACCACTTTCTTGGCCCTGGTCAAAGTTCTCAATCTTGCAAACAAAACACCAGAAATACTCAGGTCACCATGGAGTACAACATGATATCAATACAGGTTTATACCTGGAAGGGCCTTGGGGAGCGGGCCAGTATGTCAGTCTCAACCCCTTCATGCCACTTCTGTCCACAGTACTCAGGTCAAGAGCCTTCCCTTACACAAAAGGCCCTTTAATCCATTATGAATTCAGCTCCATAGGTCTTCTTTCAGGGGAAAGGACCTTGTCATTTATTTCAATATACATGAAGACAGAGCACAAGATGGCAATATATTTTCCCTAGGGACCACAGAGTGAGTTAGGTTCTTATGGTAGTTGGTCAGCTCCCTCACACTCTTCATACTGCCTCTGTAGGTAAAAAGGCAATTGTGTGGTGGCCCAGACACAAAAAGGGCTAATGAGTCCAGGCTACAGACTGAGAAGTTGAAGCCACAGGAAGTGGCCAAGCCCATGCAGCTTTATGCCCCAGGCTAACTGAGGGTTCCATTCACAGCTCCTGGCCTCTCCCCACTTACAAAGACAGCAGCAAGGAAAAGCCAGCAATGTAGAGATTCCTCTGGGCACGGAAAAGCTTCATGTGGAAGTGTTCCATGGCCCCGGGATTGTTCTGCAGGTTCACCTTTTCTGTCACATCATCATACTTCTTAATCTCACGTACAGCATCTGAGGTAGAGCAGAGAGGAGAAAGAGATATTTAGCTACCAGTTGGGAAAGGGAAAAGGTAGCATGAGATGGGTCACCTAACTTCCCTCAAATTAATCTCCCCAGTTAATTCAATATACACACCCCTTGTGGGAGGCTTTAAAAAAGCTTTCTCCCTCAGACCTCCTCTCTAGATCTTCACCCATCAGTCCCTACCATGTTCGACCCAGACTATGAGCTTGCTCTACACTTTAGGATGTTAACTAAGGTAAAGGTATTGCTGGCAATGGGGCAACTCCCCTTACCCAGCCTGCTCTTTCTCTCAAGTCCTATTAGTGGAAATGCCTTCTTAGAAAGGGTGCGATGAGCCGGGCGTGGTGGCGCACGCTTGTAATCCCAGCATTCGGGAGGCTAAAACCGGAGGTTTGTGGTTCGCAGAGAGCCTCAGCTACTTAGTGAGGCCCTCTGCAACTTAGTGAGACCCTGTTTCAAAATAAATAAAAATAGAGCAGGGGTTGTGGCTCGGAGGTCAAATGCCCCTGGGTTCTATCCCCAGACCCAGAAAAAAAAAAAGAAGGGGTGAGATGTGCAGGGCGTGGTGGCACATGCATTCAGGAGGGTAAAAACGGAGGATCGCAGTTCGCAAACAGCCTCAGCTACTTAGTGAGGCCCTCTGCAACTTAGTGAGACCCTGCTTCAAAATAAAAGATTAAAAAATAGGGCAGGGGGTGTAGCTCGAATGAAGAATGCCCCTGGGTTCCACTCTCACACCCTCAAAAAAAAAAAAAAAAGAAGGGGTGAGATGTTTAGGAGTCAAGGGTTTCTCTTCTTAAGCTTTACAATGGGATTTAGTATGTTTTATTCTGACTAGAAAGGAATTTGTACTCATCAAAATTTTTACCTTGAATGTATATTTCTTTCCCAAATAAACCTGTCTATATTTCTGAAAGAAAACAGTTTAGTTAGGTGTGGTGGCACACACCTGTAAACCCAGTACTTGGGCTTAACAGGAGGATCTCAGGTTGGAGGTCAGCTTCAGCACCTTAGCAAGACGCTGTTTCAAAAAATAGGCCTGGGGGCCGGGCGTGGTGGAGGCGGAGACAGGAGGATCGCATGCAAGTTCGAAGCCAGTCGCGCTGGCTTAAGAGACCCTGTTTCCAAATAAAAAAATATTAAAAAAAATAAGGTATGGGAGTGTAGCCCAGAGGCAGAAGGGTTTCCAGGAACCCCAGTACCACCAAAATAAAAAAAGGCCTGGGGGCACAGCTTGGAATAGAATACGCCTGTATTCAATCCCTAGTACCACGAAAAAAAAGAAAGAAAAATGTTCAGTGGCACAAGCTTGTAATCTCAAGTTACTCAGGAGGCTAAGACAGGAGGCTAATAAGTTCAAGACCATCCTAGGCTGGGTGGTGATTGTAATCCTAGCATTCAGAAGGCTGAGACAGGAGGATTATGATTCACGGACAGCCTCAGCTACTTAGTGAAGCTCTCTGCAATTCAGTGAAACCCTGTTTCAAAATAAAGAATAAAAAATAGAGCTGGGGGGTAGCCAAGAAGTAGAATGCCCCTGGGTTCCATCCCTAGTACCACAAAAAAGAAAAATGCCATCCTAGGCAACTGAGACCCTGTTTCAAAATAAAAATAGTTGGTAGAATGTTTGCTCAGCACACAGTGTCCTGGGTTCAATTCCCAGTACCACACATACAAAAAAAAAGTTCAAATATATCCGAAATATGGAAAAGAAAATAATTTCCTAATCACCTCCAACACTGTATATTAAAGTATGTAGCCACCTGATCTAGTCTCTGCGTTAGTCATATCACCCGATGATATCTACTTTCTTTTTTTTTTAGTGGTACTGGAACCCAGGGGTCATTATACCTCCAAGCTACACCCCAGCCCTATTTTTTAGTCTTTTTTTTTTTTTGAAACAGGGTCTCACTAAGTTCCGAAGGGCCTCGCTAAGTAACCGAGGCTGTCAGCAAACAGCAATCTTTCTGTCTCAGCCTCCCCAATACTGGAATTACAAGCATGAGCCACCATGCCCAGCTTGATATCTACTTTCTAACACATATCTCTGAAAACTGTTTTTGTAGTACAAATTATTGAACCAGGGGCATTCTCCTCCAAACTACAACCCAGTACTATTTTACATTTTTCATTTTGAAACAGATTCTAATTTGCTGAAGACCTCACTAAGTTACTGAGGCTAACTACAAACTTGTGATACTCCTGTCTTAGCCTCCCAAGTACTGGGATTACAGGTGTGTATCACCACACCCCGCTACCAAACAAGCTCTTAATGCACCCCATGTGAGGAAGGCAGGGTATCTTTATCTGGAACTAGGGGTGTGGCTCTGGTAGAGTGCTTGACTAGCATGTGCAAGTCCCTGAATTCCATCTCCAGTATCATAATACACATACACAAAAAAAGTCACTGTCTGGGTATCATTTGGTTCTTAACTTTTGATTTGGGACTGTTTAGTTTTCAAGCTGATTGTACATTACAAAAATCTGTCTGCCTTTCCTATTGTTTTTGTGTTAAATCTGTGCCATGAAGTGAGCCTCTCAAATGCAGCCAGTAGAGATATAAAAGCATAAGTATAAATTTGTACAACATACCTACTAGAAAATATAAACACAGGTTCCAAGCCAGAAGTCAGCCTCTCTGGCTTAAGAGACCCTGTTTCCAAGTAAAAATATAAAAAAAATATAGGTCTGGGAGTGTAGCCTGGAGGTAGAAGGGTTTCCAGGAACCCCAGTACCACCAAAAAAAAAAAAAAAAGGCCAGGCATCGTGGCGCACGCTTGTAATCCCCATGCTTGGGAGCCTGAGTCAGGAGGATCACACAGGTTCGAAGCCAGCCTCAGCTACTTAGTGAGGCTCTCAGCAACTTAGTGAGACCCTGTTTCCAAATAAAATATAAAATAGGAAATAGTCTGGGAGTATAGCCCAGAGGTAGGAAGCCTCTGGGTTCCACTCCCAGTACCACCAAAAAAAAAAAAAAAAAAAAAAAAAGAAAGAAAGAAAGAAAGAATATAAAATGTGAGCTGGGCATGGTGGCACACACTTGTAATCCCAGTATTTGGGAGGCTGAGACAGGAGGATTGTGGCTTGCAGCCAGCCTCAGCTACTTAGTGAGGCCCTTTGCAACTCAGTGAGATCCTGTTTCAAAATAAAAAATAAAAATTAGGCTGGGGGTGTAGCTCAGAGTTAGAAGGCCCCTGGGTTCAACCCCAAATACTGCCAAAAAAAAAAAAAAGACAAGCACATGCTTGTGATCCCAGTACATGGGAGGCTGAGACAAGAGGATCACAGGTTCAAAGACAGTCTTGGCAACTTAGCAAGGCTCTCAGCAACCCAGTGAGACCTGTTTCCAAATAAGATCAGTCTGGAAGTATAGCTTGGAGGAAGAATGCCTCTGGGTTCAATCCCCAGTACCTAATAATAATGATAATGAGACTGTTGAAAAAAGACATCTAAAGTAAAATGGGAAAAGTACAATCCAAAAGGATGTGTAACTGGTCTGTGAGTGTAGGTCAGTGGTAGAGTGCTAACCTACCATGTGTGAGGACCCGGGTTCTATTCCTAGCATTGCAAAAGAAAAAAAAGTGTATATGATCCCGGCACTATAACTTGTTTTTGTTTTTTGTTTTTGTTTTTTGCAGTACTAGGGATGGAACCCAGGGGCATTCTACCTCCAAGCCATGCCCCCAGCCCTATTTTTTATTCTTTATTTTGAAATAGGGTCTCACTAAGCTGCAAAAGGCCTCACTAAGTAACTGAGGCTGTCCAGGAACTGCAATCCTCCTGTCTCAGCATCCCAAATGCTGGGATTACAAGTGTGCACCACCATTCCCTGACTTACTATAAATGTTTTAACATACAACAAAGTATTCAAGGTTGAGGCTGGAGGATTGCAGTTCACGGAGGATTGCAGTTTACGGACAGCCTCAGCTACTTAGTGAGGCCTGCAACTTAGTGAGACCCTGTTTCAAAATAAAGAATAAAACTTAGGGCAGGGGATGTAGCTCAGAGGTTGAATGCCCCTGGGTTCCATTCCCAGACCTGCAAAAAAAAAGTATTCATACAGGGCTTCTTTGGTTTCTGCATTTTTCAAAGTAACTTACTATTTTTGTAATCAGAAAAACAAGATTAAAAATGTTTCCTTACTCTTGTCACCTGCATCCAGGAATCCCACCATCCTAAGGATTGCCTTGGCGGAAAGATATGGGATATTGTGCACTAACAACCCAAGGCCTATAGCTGAACCCAGGTCCCCCAGCTCAGGCCACATCCCAGGTGTGTGGGCCCCCTCCCTCATCATCCCCACTCTTTTATTTAAGCCCCTCCAGTGATTGAGACTGGCCAGGGATATAGCTTTAGCTGGTCATGCCAATTACTTTTCACAAGTTTTGCTATTAACTAACCCTTCTATCTGCGGAAGATATGTAGACAACTCGATTCCTAAAAAAGACTGAAGGCAGTCAAGTGTGGTAGAACACGCCTGTAATCCCAGTACTTGGGAGACAAAGATAGGAAGATTACGGGTTTGTGGCCAGCCTCAGCAACTCAGTCATACCCTCTGCAACTTAGTGAGACCCTGTTTCAAAATAAAGAATAAAATATAGGGCTGGTGGTATAGCTCAGAGGTAGAATGCCCCTGGGGTCAATTCCCAGTACCACAAAAAATAAATAAAATAAAAAGAAGCTGGGCATGGTGGTACATGCTTGTAATCCCAGTACTTGCAAAGCTTAGACAGGAGGATTGCAGGTTTACAACCAGCCTCAGCTACTTAGTGAGGCCCTCTGCAATTTAGAGACACTGTTTCAAAATAAAGAATAAAAATAGGTCTAGGAGGGTAGCTCAGACATATAATGTCCTTGGGTTCAATTCCCAATTCCATAAAAAAAGAAATAAACAAAAAGGAAAGTCGGGTATGGTGGTGCATGTTTGTAATCCCAGCATCTGGGAGGCTGAGACCAGAGGATCACTGTTCAAGGACAGCCTCAGCTACTTAGTAAGGCCCTTTGCAACATAGTGAGACCCGGTTTCAAAATAAAGAATAAAAAATAGGTCTGGGGATGGTAGCTCGGAGATAGAATGCCCCTGGGGTCCATCCCTGGTACCACTAAACAAATAAAAAACAAAATAGGACTGGGGCTGTAGCTCAGAGGTAGGGTTCAATCCCCAGTACCAAAAACAACAAAATAAATAAGGCTTTGCCAACTAATGGGTTCTGCAAAGGGTCTCTCTGGCCCACTAAATTGCAGTGGGAAATAGTAACATCCTGTGGCTCTAGTTTGGGAAGGGGCAAGTCCCAAGGGATTAATTGCAGCATGGTCCCTCCCTTCCCCAATTCTTGTCCTCTCCCTAAACCAAAAGCAATCACATACAGTTCAAAATCTGTGCCCTGCCGGGCATGGTGGCGCACGCTTATAATCCCTGCGCTTGGGAGGCAGAGACAGGAGGATCGCGCTGGCTTAGGAGACCCTGTTTCCAAATAAAAATGTAAAAATAGGTCTGGGAGTGTAGCCCGGAGGTAGAAGGGCTTCCAGGAACCCCAGTACCACCAAAAAAAAAAAATCTGTGCCTTGGATTTTTATGAATCTCAGCTATGAGGATATACATATTCCTTCCAGGTTCCTGGCTCAGAGCTGCTCAGGGAGAGAATACTGATTCTGTTTCTTGGGACTTTACCAAATATTTAAAGAACAGTGGTGCCAGGCATGGTGGCACAGGCTTATGAACTCAGTAATTGGGAGGCTGAGACAAGAGGATCGCAGGTTCGTGGCCAGCCTCAGCTACTTAGTGAGGCCCTCTGCAACTTAGTGAGACCATGTTTTAAAAAAAAAATAAGCTGGGCATGGTAGCACACACTTATAATCCCAGTACTTGATAGGCTGAAACAAGAGGATCACAGGTTCGTGGCCAGCCTCAACAATTTATTGAGGCTCTCAGCAACTTAGTGAGACCCTGTTTCCAAATAAAAAATAAAATAGGACTGGAGGTGCAGCCCAAAGGTAGAAGGCCCCTGGGTTCTACCCTCAGTACCACAAAACAAGAGAATAAAATATATGGTGGGGGAGGGTGTAGCTTGGAGGTAGAATGCCCCTGGGTTCAATCCTTACTTCTGAAGAAAAACAAAACAACAACAACAAAAAAAACCCAGTGAAGTCCATGGGCAGTTAGCACCTACCACATGTGCCTGGGAACTGGCAGGCCACACCTGGTCTATTCAGAGGTGATCTTGCCTAAACAAATCCCATCATGCCCTGAAACATCAGGAAGGAGAAATACCCAATAGTACAGGTAGTGGGTGGGGCTATGCACAGTCCTATGATCCATGCCCCTCCCTGCAGTGTTTCTGCTGTATACTTGAATGAGGCACTCCACAAGAAGCAAGCATCATAGCTCTGAGGCAGGACTGCTCTACAGAGCAGAGCCAAGCAAATACTTTGGAGTCCAAGCAGGAGGGCATAGTAATCACTCACCAAAGCAAAACTACAAACATCTAATAGACAGATTAGAGCTTTCTTGTGTGTGTGTGTGGGGGGGGGGGTACTGAGGATACAACCCAGGGGCTTTCTACCTTCGGGCTACACTCCCAGACTTATTTTTTGTGTGGTACTGGGGGTGGACCTAGGGGCTTTTCTACCTCCGGGCTATACTCCCAGAACTATTTTATAATTTGGAAACAGGTTCTAACTAAGTTGCTGAGAGCCTAAGTAGCCGAGGCTGTCTTCAAACCTGTGCAATCCTCCTGTCTCAGCCTCCCAAGAGCGGGGATTACAAGAGCATGCCACCACACCCAGCCTTCCCAGACCTATTTTATATTTGATTTGGAAACAGAGTCTAAGTTTCTGAGAGCCTCACTAAGTAGCTGAGGCTAGCTTCGAACCTGCGCAATCCTCCTGTCTCAGCCTCCCAAATACTGGGATTACAAGCATGTGCCACTACGCCCAGCCAGATTAGAGCTTTCTTGACTCCTCTTGTTTTCCAACAGTCTCACCACCACCTTCTGGAAACATATTCCTCTTCCAACTTAACATCACCTGCCCTGACCCCAACCTTGAGCCTATCATCTTAACTTGTTTATATTTCTTTTTTTTTTTTTGGTGGTACTGGGGTTCCTGGAAGCCCTTCTACCTCCGGGCTACACTCCCAGACCTATTTTTACATTTTCATTTTGGAAACAGGGTCTCCTAAGCCAGCCGCGCGGCTGGCTTCGAACCTGCGCGATCCTCCTGTCTCTGCCTCCCAAGAGCGGGGATTACAAGCGTGCGCCACCACGCCCGGCTAACTTGTTTATATTTCAAGCCCCAGCAGAGATGCACCTCAGTGCAGTTTGTAGGACTACACAGCTGAAGGGCCCAGAAAAACCTTGTCTAGCCCAGATGAAGAGCTCTGGGATCTGGTCCCAAAAGGTTCTGCCAGATACGTGGGTCTTTCCCTTATACCATGGGACATGCAAGGTTCTCTTTCCCAACCAGGCTTTCTACTTGGTTGTGTTGTAGGTCCTGTTTCAAAAGCTTCAATGATGGAGGAGACCATGCTGCTACTTAAAATGACTGGTAAGCAACACTATTTAGATCAAAGTCATGAGTCAATTAGCTGCTCTTGGTCTAACTCCCAGAAATACCCAAAGAGTCCACCTTACAAACACAAGGTAGTCATCCTAAGGGCCCATAAAAGCCACCTGGTTTAAGCCCACACTCATTGCAGAGGCATCTCTCAAAATGAAGGCCCTGCTAGCAGTCATCAGCACCCTCTTCATAGATGAAGGGAGCCTCTTCCCCAAGAGAAAACATGGAATGCTTAATTACTCTGAGAAATCAGAGCTATTCTCTATACACCCAAAATAGAACAAGCCTTTGCAGCAGGAGCCATAGCACAATGCCTAGGTCAGGTGGCTGCCCCCAGCCCACTCACCAATGACCAGCAGCACAAGGATGACGATGAGAACTACAAAGAAGGTATTGCCATAGGACACAACCAACTCCACCAAACGGGACTTGAAAATCTTCTGCCATCTGTGAAAAAGAAGATGAAAAGCATAGGAAATGAAGAAAACGTGCATGAATCTGAGACCCAGGAATGAGCAGAATGAAAAGCCAGATTGACACTTTGCTCCAGTGGCCGAAGAGGCCACAGAAAGCCTCAGCTGCTTGTAATTCTCCAATTTGTGATGTCAGTTAATGAATGTTTAGTAAATAGATGCTCGCCTATATATAACAACACCCAGGGCTCGGTACAGTGGCACATGCCTGTAATCCCAGTACTTGGGAGGCTGAGATAGGAGGATCCCAGGTTTGAGGCCAGAGAGTAGCAACTTAGTGAGGCTGTTTCAAAATAAAAGACAAAACAGGGCTGGGAGCATAGCCTGGAGGCAGAACACCCCTGTACCAATAAAAAACAAAAACATCCACAATATCAATCTTGTTTTATTTGGGGGGGTCACTGAAGATGGAAACCAGGGCCATTCCACCTCCGAGTTACATTCCCAGCCCTATTTTTTATCCTTTATTTTGATATTATTTTATCCTTTACTTTTTAGCTTTTATTTTGTATCCTAATTTGCAGAAGGCCTAAGTAGCTGAGGCTGGCCTCAAACCTGTGATCCTCCTGTCTCAGCTTCCCAAGTACTGGGATTACAAGTGTGTGTGTGCCATCTCCTGCTGCAAATACCAATCTTTTTTCTTTTCCTTTGGCAGTACTGGGGATGGAACCCAGGGGCATCCTACCTCTGAGCTACACTCCCAGCCCTATTTTTTATTCTTTATTTGAAAACAGGGTCCGAGTTGCAAAGGACCTCACTAAGTAGTAGCTGAGGCTGTCTGCGAACCATGATCCTCCTGTCTCAGCCTCCTGAATGTTGGGGTTAAAAGCGTGCGCCACCACGCCTGGCTCAATACCAATCTTAAAACACTAGCAATCTCGCCGGCCGTGGTGGCTCAAGCTTGTAATCCCCGTGCTTGGGAGGCAGAGACAGGAGGATCGCGCAGGTTCGAAGCCAGCCGTGCTGGCTTAAGAGACCCTGTTTCCAAAAATAAAAAAATAAAAAAGGTCTGGGAGTGTAGCCCGAAGGTAGGAGGACCCCCAGGAACCCCAGTACCACCAAAAAAAAATATCACTAGCAATCTCTAGTTAGGGGAAATTTACTTTCACTATACTCTTCTTTGTAGTATTGTCTTCCTACACCTTGGTTTAAATAAACTTCACCACCCTGGATTACTGAGCTATATACTCAAACCATTTTTAGTTTTGTAGTACAGGAGATTCAACTCAGAAGCATTCTACTTCTGAGCTATAGCCCCAGCCCTTTTTATTTTGAAACTGGGTCTTGCTAGGTTGCTCAGAGTCTAAGGTGCTGAGGCTGGCTTTGAGCCTGTGATCTTCCTACCTCAGCCTCCCAAGTACTGGGATTATAGCCATGTGTCACCATGCCCAGCTTCCTTTTTGTTTTTAGTGTGTGGGGGTGGGGGGTACTGGGGATTGAACCCATGAGCATTTTACCTCCAAGCTAGACTCCCAGACCCCCCAGCACTGTTTTTGCTTTGTAGTGCTCAGGATTGAGCTCAGAGGCATTCTACCTCTGAGGTACATCCCCAGCCCTATTTTATTACTTGGAAACAGGGTCTCACTGGAATTTTGAGTGCCTCACTATGTTGCAGAGACTGGCCTCAAATCTGTGATCTTCCAAGTACTGGGATTACAGGTGTGTGCCACCACCCCTAGCTCACACTAGATTATTACCAGACCACCCTCCCATTATTTCCATCCATACTTTAGAATGTGGTTCTAAAGGAAGAACCTTCAAAAGTGTTTACATATTAAAATCAGCAAGGTACCCTCAATATCAAAGGCAGAGTTTGAAAGCTCAATTTTTACATTTTCTTAAAATACTTTAAAACTGGGGGCCCTGAGCCGGGCGTGGTGATGCACGCTTGTAATCCCCGCTCTTGGGAAGCTGAGACAGGATTGCGAAGGTGCAAAGCCAGCCTTAGCTACTTAGTGAGGCTCTCAGCAACTTAGTGAGACCGTTTCCAAATAAAATATAAAAATAGATCTGAAAGTATAGCCTGGAGGTAGAAAACCTCTGGGTTCCATCCCCAGTACCACAAAAAAAAAAATTGGGGGCCCTGGTCAGGCATCGTGATGGAGCATGCCTGTAATCCCAGTGGTTGGGATTATAAGTATAAGACTTAGGGTTTGTGGCCAGCCTCAATAACTTAGTGAGACCATTTCAAAACTAAAAAATAAAGTACGGTTGGGAGTATACCTCAGAGGTAGAATGCCTCTGGATTCAATCTCCAATATCACAAAACAGAAAAAGAACTGGAGGCCCAACAAAGCTCTGATTTGGCATTTGGTTTCTAAGTGTCTTAAGTCTTATTCTATCAGTTCCCCCTTCCTCCTCTCATGTTGTATGTGGGGGAGGGGTGCTGGGAATTATATACATGGTCCCACACATGTTAAGCAAATTCTCTACCACTGAGCTACAGTCCCAGTCCTTTTTGAGACAGGGTCTAAGTTGCTCCAGCTGGTCTCAAACGTGTGATCCTCCTGACTCACCTTCATGTACTGCCACATTTGGCTTCTTTCTGTTTTATTTTCTTTTCTAATTTATTTTGTAGAAACAAAGTTGTTTGTCCTATAAAGCTTCCCAGATTGCAGCTCCATGGGGCCCTCTGTTCCTGCATTTTCTCTCAAATGAATGCATAGTTTTTTGGAAAATAATACTCTTTGGGTAGTGTTGCATTTTCTCTATGGCATCACATCAAGGGCCTGTACTTTCATTTAAAAAGTTTTAAAACTATATGTGGACCTGGACACAGCAGCACAAACCCATAATCCTCATACTTGGGAGGTTAAGATAGAAGGATTGCAGGTTTGAGGCTAGCTCTGGCAACTAAGCAAGACCCTGTTTCAAAGGTAAAAAGCTAGAGCCGGGCATGGTGGTGCACACTTGTAATCCCAGCATTCAGGAGGCCGAGACCGGAGGATCACAGTTCGCAAACAGCTTCAGCTACTTAGTGAGGCCCTCTGCAACTCAGTGAGACCCGGTTTCAAAATAAAGAATAAAAAACAGGGAAGGGGGTGTAGCTCGGAGGTCGAATGCCCCTGGGTTCCATCCCCAGACCTGCCAAAAAAAAAAAAAGTGGTTCAACCACCAGTACTACGTGTATGTATGTTGAGCGTGTGTGTGACCTAATCTTATTTATAACATTCTAAGTAGGGATAATGTATTCATGTATTGTGTATAATTAAAAATTAACTTCTAATTAACTTTTAACGGGTCCTCTGTTCATTAAAAGAGAATATGGCTTCATCTTTCATAGGCTGAGTAATGCTAATGAGGCTACTACGCAATGTCAGTGAGGCTAGTTAGGAGGACAGAAGTCAGCAAATCAGCAACAATGTGACCCAGTGGTGCAAGCCTTCTGGATCCAACGCAGCCACCCCCACCCCCGCCCCTGGCGCCCAAGGGTAGGCAGGAGGGCATCCTTTTCCAAACTTGAGATAGATCTTCCTTTTGAGGCATTCTGAAGACTAGAAGACAGGGTACAAAGGAAAAGAATTCAGCAAGATGTGACAAAGCAAAACGGTGTGCAGGGTTAGCAATAAAAAAACATACCCCTGCCACCCCCATCCCAAACAGGTTTTACCTGTTCCCATCTGGCCCCATTTCCAGGGTCCACCAACTCTGCACACACATGCACAAGCTACAGGGCTAGATGGCAGGCACCCTCCTGCTTGCTTGCCTGCTTGCTCCATAGGCCCTACCTTTTAGGAGAAATGAAGGGAATGCAGAGAAGCAACACAGCAAAGACCTCTGCATAGAGGAAGGTGGCCACTGCAGTCCACTGCAGACTCATCCTGTGGCTAGCTGGTTTCCAACAGGGAGATATGAGCTTGTTTCCTGACAGGACATAGAGGGAAAGGGAGAAACCATGAGAACTAGGCAGCCAGTGACACCCAGTTCAGGTACAGAGAGGCTGGGTTTGCCACTCTTCACTCTGGACCCCAACACTTTGCTTCTGAGCCTGTGAAGCACCAGCTGAACTTGGGCTCCTACTTAACCAATGGTGTTCACCACCCGACAAACTTCCATTTACTGGGATAGTTACTTGCTATCCTCCAGCATGTGTGTTAACATGTTCAGAGCCACCTTTGTTGAGGTTCCTTAGACCTGTTTAAGAAAATGTTATCCTTAACAGTACCCGAGCAGGAGGAAGTCCCCAGCACCCACCAAGCTTTCCTTCCCAGCCAGCGATGCTCCACTGCAGAGGCTGAGCATATTCTGAGTCCCTGCTACAGGCGACCCCCGCCCCCAAGACCGCACCTTTTCCCAAAGGCGGCCGCAGCCCATGCCCACGCCCCCGCGGGAACGAGAAGGCCGCGCCCACCCGCAGAAAAACCAGCGGCCTCCTCCTGTAACCGTTTTAAGAGCTATAAAGCTTTCTGACTGCTTCTGCCTCGGATAAGGCCACGAGGTGCCTCGAAGAAGCCAACAAGAGCGACTCCTAGAGGGCAGAAGTCGGGGCCAAGTGCAAACGCAGGTCTCCATGGAGTACCCCGCGGCCTGGTCCACAGAAAGTTCTAGAAGCAAATCTCCTCAGAAGCCGGAGGAGCCCTCCCGGCAGCCTCAATGGGCCAGAATGCCACCCAACTCTCGAGTCGCCCAAGCGGCGTCAAAGGACTCCGAGTGCCCCTGACTCGGCACATCTTCCCCAAGGCCCACTCCCGGAGCGCCTCTGGGTGGGGTTTCAGCACCACTCCCCGCCCCGACACCCCGACTTTCCTCAACTCGGCCCTCTCCAACACTCCGGGTCAGCCCTGGGCCCCCGAGATTCCCCGACACTCTTTCATGCTTCTCGCCCCTCTCCCTCATCGAGGGACTAGAGGAGCCTTAATGGCCCCGGAGCCCAGCCGGGGCATGGACCCCGCTCACCGAGTTTCTCTGAAGACGCCGCGCACGCCCCACTGCAGCCACCAAACTCTCTCACCACAACCCTGGCCCCGCCCCTTACCTCGGGCCGGAAACCGGAAGTGGCGCCGGGTCCCGCCCACAAGCCTCGTGAAGCCCTGGCGGCTCCTCCCACAGGCGCTTCCCGCCCACCCCCAGCTGAGGGCCTGTAGCCAAGGGCTCAAGAGGAAGCAGTGCTTCGTGGCTGGCGGCGGCGCCTGCGGATACACAAGGGGCGGGGCGAGGCGGGGCCTTGGCGGGAAGGCGAGGGCCGCTTTTCTAGCCTGCCGACTCGTCCGTCGTCGTCTCGGTGGCAGGGAGGGGGCGGGGCCCAGCCCGGGAGCGGGGACGGGGTGGGGCGCCCTGCGCCTGAACTCCGCCTCCCGCCCCTCCTCCGCCTCCACCCCTTCCCCCCGACAGTCCCTGGGGAGGGGTGGGTAGGTGGGGATTCTGGGCTGGTGGCGGAGTCACTGTCCCTTCGGCCCGGCTGCGGAGCGGACGGACGCGCCGGTGCCCTGGGGAGGGGCTCCACCGGGGGAGAAGGTGGGGAAGAGACACCCTTTCTGCCCGAGACTTCTAGAGGCGCTGACCTCCAGGGCCAGGGGACTGAGAGGAAAGGGAAGCCCAGTTCCTCCACCTGGGCTGCCTGAAGAGGCCGCGACCCTGGAGGTCCTTGAGGCCCCCCCGCACCAAGGGCCCAGGAGCCACCCCGGGGCCTAGAGCGACAGCCTCAAGGACCACTGCAAGGTTTCCAGTTGCCTAGACATCGAGTCCGTGGTCAGAGCAACAGCCCTTCCAGCACCTGCCTCAACTGCTGCCTCAGGCACTAGTCCTAACCCCGAGGTGACATGCCTGTGCTCTCCACCCCACGGCCCTCGCGGGTGACCACGCTGAAGCGCACAGCTGTGGTCCTGGCCCTCACAGCCTATGGAGTCCACAAAATCTATCCTCTGTTGCGGCAGTGCCTGGCCCCAAGTAGGGGCCCTCAGGTGCCTGCGGGAGATCCTGCGCAGGAGGCCTTGGGGGCCCCAGCGACCAAGGCTGGCATGAACCGGGTATTCCTACAGCGGCTCCTGGTGCTCCTGCGCCTGCTGTTCCCTCGAGTACTGTGCCGGGAGACGGGGCTGCTGGCCCTGCACTCTGCTGCCCTGGTGAGCCGGACTTTCCTGTCAGTGTATGTGGCCCGCCTGGATGGCCGGCTTGCCCGCTGCATCGTGCGCAAGGACCCACGGGCCTTCAGCTGGCAGCTGCTACAGTGGATCCTCATCGCCCTTCCTGCCACCTTCATCAACAGTGCCATCCGCTACCTGGAGGGCCAGCTGGCCCTTTCTTTCCGCAGCCGTCTGGTGGCCCATGCCTACAGTCTCTACTTCTCCCAGCAGACCTACTACCGCGTGAGCAACATGGACGGGCGGCTTCGCAACCCTGACCAGTCTCTGACGGAGGATGTGGTGGCCTTTGCTGCCTCTGTGGCCCACCTCTACTCCAATTTGACCAAGCCACTCCTGGACGTGGCTGTGACTTCCTACACCCTGCTTCGAGCAGCCCGCTCCCGGGGAGCCGGTACAGCCTGGCCCTCGGCCATCGCTGGCCTCGTGGTATTCCTCACGGCCAACGTGCTACGGGCCTTCTCGCCCAAGTTTGGGGAGCTGGTTGCAGAGGAGGCTCGGCGGAAGGGGGAGCTGCGCTACATGCACTCTCGCCTAGTGGCCAACTCAGAGGAAATTGCCTTCTATGGGGGCCACGAGGTGGGGCAGGTTGGGGCACTGCGCGGTGTAAGAGAGCATGTGGCTGGGAGACCCAGGGGCAGGCAGCTATGAGTGGTGGGGAAAGCCCAGGGCTGGCTGGCGCTGATGCTAAAGGTGTGGGTAGGCTATGGGAGGGGGCCCAGGGCTGGGCTGGGCCTTAAGTGACTTTGATCTTAAGTGCAGAAATGGAGAAGCAGGATGGCTGGGTGGGGGGACTGCCTGGCCCTGGCTGCCTACATGCCCCTGGCCACTTCTGCTTCCTTGCCTTGCCTGACTCCTTAGGGGAGGTTTTCCTGGACGTGGGGCTGCGGAACCTAGTGGTTTGACACACTAGCATTCTGGCTCGCCCCACTTCTGCAGCCAGCCAGGAGGAGACTCCTGCCATCTGGGAGCAGGAGACGGCGGGACACAGCCTGCTGGTCAGCCTCGCCTGCGTCCCTGGGCCCTTTGAAGCCTGGCGTCCGGCAGAGCTGGCCGGCTGGGCAGACGGGCATCATGGCCATGACTCAGCCCAAGCGGAGGTTAATGAGCAGCGCCCAGCTCAGCAGCTGAAACAGTGGTGGCAGCACTCAGGGTCAAGGCCCCAGGGTCTGCCGAGCTACAGACCGGCTTAGCTGCTTCCCCACGGCCCTGGGCCAGGCATCCCTGGCCCCTGCGCCACAGCAGCGGGACACACTTCCTGTCCCCAGCGTGGCCACCCTTCCGCCTGAGTCCCAGGAACAGGACTCCCTGGTGGGCCTGGGCCTGGCCAGGCAGGCACTGGGAAAGGTTACTTCAGGCCAGTGCTTCTTTTATCTCACTAGGGCCCCTCCCCTTCCTCATGCCTAGGGTTGCAGCTGCCTCAGGCCCTGATCTCTGGAACTCTGGTTTCTGTTCCCCCCAATGCCTGGGGGGAGGGGCACAGTGGCATCCACTGCTGAAGGCCTGTGTGTGTTCCCTGGGTCCTGTAGCCTCTTTCCCCGGGGAACTTGTCTCATTGGCTGCCCATCAAGCAGAGAAGCAGGCTTGTCCCTTATTTTTATTTTTTATTATTTTTTATTTTATTTATTATTTGTGGGGGGGGGGTACTGGAGGTGGAACCCAAGGGCCTTCTACCTCCAGGCTACACTCCCAGACCTATTTTATATTTTATTTGGAAACAGGGTCTCACTAAGTTGCTGAGAACTTCACTCAGTAGCTGAGGCTAGCTTCGAACCTGCACAATCCTCCTCAGCCTCCCAAGCATGGGGATTACAAGCGTGCGCCACCATGCCCGGCTTGTCCCTGATTTTTAAAAAGGGCTTCTCTCTGAACTCCATATAGAGGGACATCTCAGGTGGGGCCAGTCTCAAATTAGGAGAAAAAATGACTGGCCTTCAGCAGTAAACCCCCCCCACCCTCTTGCTCTCTTCTTCTCCCTCATGCTGAGCTGCAGGGCCTTGGCAGGCAGCTGTAGCCTTGGGTGAGGCACTTGGCATATTACCCACAGCTACATCGACAGCCTTGGCTGGCACTCCTGCCAGCTCCCAACACGAGCCTGGATTACCAGGGTGCTCAGGGAAGGTGTGCTCACTTTAGGAACTGGAAATTGGGGCTGAGAAAAGCTTAGCTATGCGAGCAAACCTGGTTATGGAGGGGGGGTAGAAGAGAGAGCACTGGTTCTTTGAAGGACTTTCTTTGACTTAGGTTCAGGAAGTAGGACATTTGCCAAGATAGTTCTTTTGCCAGAGTGAAGGGACTCCATGTACATCTATGGACTGTTTGTTTAGGTCTTGGCTGAAATACTGTGTGGGATGACAGGCCCCCCACAAAGGAACTGATTGCCCTTGCTGTGCAGGCATGTGGTCCACTCCAGTCCCACTGGCTGACATCCCCCAGGGCACAGGCTTAGGCTCAGATCAACAGGTTGGGGCAGAAGTGATGGACTCACTGGTGGGTAAAGACCAGAGTATTCTTTTTTCTGGGGTTTCAACAAGGCTGCTTATTTAAATACACATACAAGCACACAGCCTCTTGCTTGAGAACAAAGTAAAGCTTTCTTAATAAGTCAAAGCATCATTTGTAAGAATATGGTTTTCCTAACAGCCTTGCCAGTGTGGTCCACGCTCCTGCACTCTTTGCTACCTCCAGGTGGTGTGAGTTTGGGCAGGGCTCTTTGTCTCTCTGGGCTACAGTCTTCTACAATGGTTGTGGAAATGTACATGCAAAGAGATACATGAGAATGCATGGGAGAGAGATATGAAAGCACATGGAAAATGGTGCCTGGCTGGGCAGCTCTTATCAGTCTGGCATGGGAAGGCAGGACAGAGGCATGTACATTTGGAACAAGCCAGGAAATCCAGGACCTAGTGGCCACCTTGCCACCAGGGCTTCCTACTGCCTCAGACTTCCCCTGTCTGACTGTTGCTTCCATCCCCTTCTCTGCAGAGGCACTTGCTTCCTTCATGACCCAGTAGTTGGGAGGAGCCAGTTCATGAAAGGGTTGCGGAGGCCTACCCACTACTGAGGGGGAAAGAGCCAGACTGGCTGAGAAGCAAACCCTCCTAGTTTTAATAGGAAAATGCAGTGCAGGTTTCTCATGGAAAGGAGCTCTGGGAAAGTGGCAGGAGGTAGGGCCTATGTGCACAGCAACGGGCTGGGTATGGTGGCTCCCGCCTGTAATCCCAGTACTTAGGAAGCTGAGACAGGAGGATCACAGGTTCGCAGTTAGCCTTAGCAACTAGGTAAGGCCCTCCGCAATTTAGTGAGACCCTGTTTCAAAATAAAAAATAAAATAGGGCCGGGTGTGGTAGTGCAGGCTTGTAATTTCAGTACTTGGGAGGCTGAGGCTGAGACAGGAGGATCACAGTTTTTCAGCCAGTCTCAACTACTTAGTGAGGCCTTCTGCAACTTAGTGAGACACTATTTCCAAATAAAATAAAATAGGGCTAGAGGCATAGCTCAGAGGTGGGATGCCTCTGGGTTCAACCTCCAGCACCAAATAAAAAAGAAAAGAAAAGAAAAGAAAAGAAAAGAAAAGAAAAAAGAAAAGAAAAAGAAAATAGGGCTGGGAGGATAGTTCAGAGGTAGAATACCCCTAGGTTCAATCCCCAATACCAAAAAAAAGTTAGAGCTGATGATTTCTGGAGGGTTGGGGGCTTGCTGGGAGGAAATCCAAATAAATGGACTCAGCAGAGTATAGAAAGGTGACTACTGTGGACCCCACATAGAAGCCTTCCAGGGTACAGAGTGGGAAGTACTGAGCATCCCAGCTAGAGAGAGGATGGGAAGAGGGGACAGGTGCTGTGCTGTAACTTTTGGCTATCCCTTACCACTACTACCACCCAGTTGGAGATCTGGCCCCGCCCCAGTCATAGCCCCCCAGCCCTTGACCACAATTGTTGTGGCCATCAAATGATGGAATATGTGTGAGCAGTACCTGAGGACTAGCTGTTACCTCTGCAGGAGTTGCCACAGGCGTGTGGGTATCTGTTGTCCTGGCAGGTGGAGCTGGCACAGCTGAAGCATTCCTATCAGAACCTGGCATCGCAGATTAACCTCATCTTGCTGGAACGCCTATGGTACGTCATGCTGGAGCAGTTCCTCATGAAGTATGTATGGAGTGCCTCAGGACTGCTCATGGTTGCCGTCCCCATCATCACTGCCACCGGCTACTCAGAGTCAGGTGAGAGTCAGGGCTCTAGGCTGCTGGGGGCAAGGCCTTGTCCTCCTGAAGTGCTCATCTTGGCCAGCCGACCTGCCCCCTCTACTAGGGATATTGAGACCCCCCTGGCATCCTTGAAGTTACTAGAAGTCAAGCCATCCTCATAGATCCTTTTTGCTTTTCTCTCTGCATACATCTCATGTTGAGACTGGGACCCCAATTCAGGAACACTGCATGCCACTTCATATGTATGCACCCTTGCCCACCTGTCCCTGTCTTCTGCCCACCTGCAATTTGGAAGTGGGAAGATGTGGGCAGTACCTTGGGTGAGGGCCTTCATGGCCCCAGCCTTCTCGAGGTTTCAGAGGGTAGAGACCTCCCACCTAAGGTCTCGGGTAGGCAGCAGTCCTACTTGTTACTTTAGTGATGATCAGTTTATCTTTATTCCCACTTTGTTCCTCTACTGGTTTGCAACTTATTCATTCTCTTTTCAGTCTTTGAGTGGATACCCTTGAGAAGATATACATGCATTCTTATTTGTTCGTGTGTGGTACTAGGGTTGGAACCCAGGGGCATTCTACTCCTGAGCTATACCCCCAGGCCTGTTTTATTTTTTAGTTTGAAACTAATTCCTATTAACTTGCTGAGGTGAGGATCACCCGACTCAGGCTCCCAAGTACTGGGATTACAGGCATAAATCACTATGCCCAGCTTACATACATTCCTTAAAACAGGCTTAGGTTAATCAATAGCCCCTCTCAACCTGGACTTTACAACCAACACACACCCTGCATGCTGTTACAGCCCAGTATGAAATCTGGTTTCCCAGGCTTTTTATTCTTGGCTGTTGCTTTGTTTGGTGGATGCATATGTAAACTCACCCATGTCTGTACTGATTTCTCTGCTCGGCATTCTTTTCTTATACCTCAGGCCTCCCTTCTTTGTTCCATATCCTTTTTCTAGGTGGATATCTTTTGTTGTGTGTGTGGTACTGGAGATTGAACCTAGAGGCATTCTACTTCCAAGCTACACCCCCAGCCCTATTTTTTTTTTTTTTTGCGGGTCTGGGGATGGAACCCAGGGGCATTTGACCTCCGAGCCACATCCCCTGCCCTATTTTTATCCTTTATTTTGAAACAGGGTCTCACTAAGTTGCGGAGGGCCTCACTAAGTAGCTGAGGCTGTCCGCAAACCACGATCCTCTGGTTTCAGCCTCCCAAATGCTGGGATAACAAGCACACGCCACCACGCCCACTTCCCCAGCCCTATTTTTTATTTTTTTAAAGGCTCTCAATAAGTTGCGGAGGGCCTCACTAAGTAGTTAAGGCTGGCCAAGAACTTGAAATCCTCCTGTCTCAGCCTCCCAAGTATTGGGATTACAAGCATGGACATATTTTAAAAGCTCTTTCAGAAGCAGGGTGTGGCAGTACATGCCTATAATCCCAGTACTTGGGAGGCTGAGTAAGAAGGATTGCAGATTGGAGGCCCGCCTCAGCAATTTAGTGAGACCCTGTTTCAAAATAAAATAAGGGTAGCCGGGCGTGGTGGCACACATTTGTAATCCCCGTGCTTGAGAGGCCAAGACAGGAGGATCACGCAGGTTCGAAGCCAGCCTCTCTGGCTTAAGAGACACTGTTTCCAAATAAAAAAATATAAAAATAGGTCTGGGATTGTAGCCCAGAGGTAGAAGGGTTCCATCCCCAGTACCACCATAAATAAATAAATAAATAAATAAATAAATAAATAAGGCTAGTCAGTGGTGGCACATGCCTGTAATCCCAGTACTTGGGAGGCAAAGACAGGAGGATCACATGTTTAAGGACAGACTCAGCAAATAATGAGAGTCTCATCAACCCAGCAAGACCTTGTTTCAAAATAAAAATAAAATAGGGCTGGGGGTGTAGCCTGGAGATAGAATCCCCCTGGGTTCAATTCCCAGTGCCACAATAAATAAAAAAATAAGGCCGGGGAGCCAGGTGTGGTGGTACAGGCTTATAATCCTAGTACTTGGGAGCCTGAAACAGGAGGATTGCAGGTTCAAGAACAGCCTCCGGAAGTGGCAATACTCAGCAACCTAGTGAGACCCTGTCTAAAAACAAAATATATAAAATAGAGCTGAAACTGTATCTTGGAGGTAGAATGCACCTTCTGGGTTCAATCCTCAATACCACAAAAAAATAAATTTAAAAAATAGAAGCTGGGCGTGGTGGAACATGCTTGTAATCCCAGCATTTAGGGGACTGGGACAAGGAGGATTGCTGTGTATGGACAGCCTCAGCTACTTAGCTACTTAGTGAGGTCCTTTGCAACTCAGTGAGACCCTGTTTCAAAATTTAAAAAAGGGCTGGGGTGTAGCTTGGAGGTAGAATGCCCCTGGGTTTAGCTGGGCGTGGTGGCGCACACTTGTAATCCCCGCGCTTGGGAGGCTGAGACAGGAGGATCGCGCAGGTCCAAAGCCAGTCTCAGCTACTTAGTGAGGCTCTCAGCAACTTAGTGAGACCCTGTTTCCAAATAAAATATTTAAAAAATGGGTCTGGGTGTATAGCCCGGAGGTAGAAAACCTCTGTGTTCCACCCCCAGTACCACCAAAAAATAAATTAATTAATTAAAAAAAGAATGCCCCTGGGTTCCATCCCCAGTACCACAAAAATTTTTTTTAAATAATAAATAGAGCAGCTGAGCATGATGGCACACATTTGTAATCTGAGTACTTGGGAGGCTGAGACAGAAGGATTGCAAGTTCAAAACTAGCCTGAGCCACTTAGAAAGACCCTGTTTCAAATTAAAAAGACAAAATAAGTTTGGGGCTGTGTCCTGGAGGTAAAAGGCCCCTGGGATCCATCCCCAGTGGCACAGAAAAGAGAAGGAGGGAGGAAGGAAGGAAAAATATAGGGCTGGGAGTGTAGCTTGGAGGTAGAATGCCCATAGATTCAATCCCCAGCACCCCACAAAAAGTTCTTTCAGAGCTGGGTGCAGTGGTGCACAAATATAATCCCAATACTTAGGAAACTGAGACAGGAGATTTGAAGTTCAAGGCCAGCCTCAGCAACTTAGACACTATTTCTAAATAAAAAGGGCTGGTGTGTAGCTCTGAGGTAGGATGCCCCTGAGTTCAATCCCCAGTACCAAAAACAGTTTAACGCGGGTTTCATCCTTGGGCAATATCAATTATTTTGTTGTCTGAAAATGTCTTTATTTCACCCTTCTTTCTTTTCTTTTTTTTTTTTCGGGTCTGGGGATGGAAGTCAGGGGCATTCGACATCCGAGCTATACCCCTTGCCTTATTTTTTTATTCTTTATTTTGAAAGAGGGTCTCACTAAGTTGTGGAGGTGTGTGCCTATGGTGGTGAGCACACCTCTAATCCCTGTATTTAGGAGGCTTGAGATAGGAGGATCACAGGTTTAAGGCCAGCCTTAGCAATTCATCAAGACCCTCAGCAAATTAGTGAGAACCATTTCAAAATAAAAAATAAAAAAAGGCTAAGGGTGTAGCTCAGAGGTAGACTTCCCGTAGGTTCAAGCCTCAGTACCACACACATACAAAAAATGTCTGAAAATATACCTTTTCTTTTTCAAATAGAAATTTCAAGCTCTTTTAGTGCCTTATTTGCTCATCTTTTTGAGTGCTCCTTTTATGCTTGTTTATATTAGTCATACTTATTTTACAGGCTCTATTCAACAACTTGCTTGTCTCAAGTACTTAGGGATCTAGTCCACTATTCTCTTCTTCTTTTTTTTTATTTTGTGGGGATTGAACCCAGGGACATTCTATTTCTGAGCTACACCCCAGCCTTATTTTATTTATTTGAAACAGGTCTCATTAAGTTGTGGAAGGCCTCACTAAGTTACTGAGGCTGGCCTTGAACCTGGGATTTTACTGTCTCAGTCTCCCAAGTACTAGGATTACAAGCATGCGCCACCACACCCAGCTCATATTTCTCTTCAGTCTGCTGGTCCTCATTCATGGTGGACCATTTCCTTGTGGGAATCCCTGTGACCTCTTTAGAGAAGGTAATTTCCCAGTACATGTCTGCTTTTCTTTTGGCCATGCACTCTGTGAGTAATTAACCAGTTGAAGGCCATGTTCATGTTAAGTTGTCAGCTTGGGCAGAGGGAGAGTGGCTCCTGAGCTTGGAGGCAACATTAATTTAAAGCCTCGACACATAATTATAAATTCTTAGAGGAGACCTTTTGTTCAGTGCACTTAGAACCCAGGCTAAGCCAGTGAGGCTCCCTGTCTTCTCCCTGTCTGAGGATTTCAAAGGGTCTCCTGGCTGTTTACTTCCTGGAATGTCCAGGAGAGAGGTGAGACCATTGACACCCACTGCACTCCAGAAGCCCTGCTGTGTTCTGTAGCAGCCAGTTCTTAGTTTACTGAGGCCCCAAGAAGACTTGCAGGAGGCAGTGAGTTCTGTCTCCAGGGAGGTGCCAGCTATTGCCTGGATGCCCTGGGCACAGAGACCTGCAGACCCTTTGTCCACATTGACTGTCTAGCTATCCCAACACTGAGTAGGAAGACTGGTGTCCCCACTACTTGATGAGACTGTGTCCTCAAGGGCACCATGGGGAGAAAGGCTCAGGACCTTAGACTTAGAGGATTAACATTCATTCCCACACCTGGTTCATTTGCCCAATTTCTTGGTCCAGGACCCAGAAGGTAATATGAGGTTCTTGTGTCCATCCAGCCTGCCCCCTTTGCACCTGGCACTGCTCTGGGCTCACTTCTTGTCCCATTCCTCCCCACCCTCCCCTGCCATTAATCCCTGAGGCTCCCACCTCAGGATCACACATGCCCCTCAGATAGGCTCCTTCCCACCATTGCAACCTCCACTACCTCTCCAGTGTTGCCCACTACTCACTCACCTATACCCCAGCACCCTCCGACTACTCTCCACTCCCATTTTCAGATTATGTAAAAAATCCTGCTCTTCTAGGGTCTCCCAAGCTCAAGGGTGTCAAAGCCGTCAGTGAAGGCAGGTTGAAGGACATGACCATAGGGTCATGGTCCATGGCAGAAAAGCAGGTCCAGATGGGAGCAACATTTGAGAGAAAACAGAAGATGGCCATAGCCATGAAGGTCAGACACCATGGTGCAAAGGGGGAATTGGGGGAAAATGGGCAGGAAGGTAAGAAAGTGGGAGGGTTTCTGTTTTGTGGTACTGAGGATTGAACCCAGAGTCATTCTACTTCCAAGCTACACCTCTAGCCCTATTTTTTCTGTACTGGGGATTAAACCCAAGGGTATTTTACCTCTGAGCTATACCCACAGCCCTTTTCTTTATTTTGAAACAGGGTCTCACTAACTTGCAGAAGGTCTCACCTCACTAAGTAGCTGAGACTGGCTGCGAACCTTTGATCCTCCTGTCCAGCTTCCCAGGTACTGATATTATAAGTGTGTGCTGCCACACCCAGCTTATTTCTTATTTTGACATAGGGTCTTCACTAAGTTACTGAAGGTCTTGTTAAATTGCTGAGCCTGGCCTCAAACCTATGATCTTGTCTCATCCTCCCAAGTACTGGGATTATAGGCATGAACCATCATGCCTAGCTAGTGGATTATTTACATTTCAGAAATTTGAACAGTTCTGGGCATTCAATGAGGAAACCCACATATGACCCAGGAGTGACTTATAAGGTATAGGACAGAGGGCTGGGGCAGTTCAGGTGGGAGGAGCTGAAGGTACCAAGAAACAGCAAGGTGCCTAGTACATCATTTATTTTTTCTTGCTTGCTTGCTGTGCTAGGGATTGAACTCATGGCATTCTACTTCCGAAATATACCCCCAGCCCTTTTTATATTTAGTTATGAAATAGGGTCTGAGTTGCTGAGGCTGGCCATGAACCTGTAATCCATCTGTCTCAGCCTCCCAAGTAATTGGATTATCATACAATTAAAGCTCCTTTTTTTCAGGACCAGGGATTAAACTCAGAGGTACACTACTACTGAGCTATATATCCAGCCCTTTTTATTTTGTTTTATTTATTGTTACTCGGGATTGAACTCAGAGGCATTCTACCTTTGAGCTATACCCCTAGCATTTTTTTTTTATTTTGAAACAGGGTCTCCATAGATTGATGAGAGTTTCATGACTTGCTGAGGCTGTCCTCGAACCTGTGATCCCCCTGTCTCAGCCTCTCAAGTACTGGAATTACAAGTGTGTGCCACCACGCCCAGCTCCTTTTCATTATTTTTATTTTGAAATAGGGTCTCACTAAGGTGCCAAGGCTGGCCTCAAACCTATGATCCTCTTGCCTCAGCCTTTCAAGTAGCTGGGATTACAGGAATGCATCATGGCATCTGACCCAAATTTAACCTTTATTTTTTATTTTATTTTTATTTATTTATTTTTTCCGGGTCTAGGGATGAAACCCAGGGACATTCGACCTCTGAGCTACACCCCTGCCCTATTTTTTATTCTTTATTTTGAAACATGGTCTAAGTTGCGGAGAGCCTCACTAAGTAGCTGAGGCTGTCCACAAACCGCAATCCTTCGGTCTCAGCCTCCCAAATGCTGGGATTACAAGCATGCACCACCATACCCGACCACAAATTTAATCTTTTAATTCAGTGGGGTTTGTTTTGTTTTGGTTTTGCGGGTCTGGGGATGGAACCCAGGGGCATTCAACCTCCGAGCTACACCCTCTGCCCTATTTTTTATTCTTTATTTTGAAACATTTCACGTCTCACTAAGTAGCTGAGGCTGTCCACGAACCGTGATCCTACAGTTTCAGCCTCCTGAATGCTGGGATTACAAGTGTGCGCCACCACACCCGGCTCTAATTCAATGGTTTTTAACATATTCACAGAGTTATGTAACCATCACCACTATCTAAGTTCAGAATCTTTTTACACCCCAAAAAGAAACTCTAGACCCATTATTGGTCACTCCCCAATCCTTCTTGCCCAGCCCCTGGCACCCACTAATCTACTTTTTATCTCTGTAGATTTGCTTATTCTGGACATTTCATAGAAATGGAATCATATGATATATGACCTTTTGTGACTGGCTTCCTTCCCTGAGCATGATTGTTTTAAGGTTCATCTATGTTGTGAGAATAATTAGTACATCATTTTTTATGGCTGAATAATATTTGATTGTATATATTGTATAACAATTTTGTGTATGTATGTATGTGTGTCTCTGATCCAAATCTTCAGTCTAATTTAATTTAATTTTATTTTGAGACAAGGTCTCACTAAGTTGCACAGGCTGGCCTCAAACTTGCAGTCTTCCTGTGTCAGTCTCCTGAGTAGCTGGGATTATAGGTATGTACCACCATGCCTGGTTTGTACCATAATTTCTTTATCCTATCACCCACTGATAGCTGCTAGCTATTATGCTACCATTATGAATTGTTCTGCCATGAAAACTCAGCATAAGTTTATGTGCATATATGTTTTTGCTTCTCCTGGACAGATAGCTAGAAATGGAGTTCCAGGGTCCTGTGGTGACTCCACATTTACCTTTGTAAAGAACTGCCAAAATTGCACTTTATAGATCATTTCATCTCCCACCATTAGTGGATGAGGGTCCAGGTTTTCCTCATTCTGGCCAGTGCTTATTATTACGTCAGTTTGTTTACACCCACTCTCGTGGGGTAAGCTGGTATGACTTGGTGGTGTTGATTTGCATTTCCCTAATGACTAATGATATTAGACATCTTTTCATGAATTTATTGACTCTGATCAATAAGTTCATGAAATTATGTATCTTCTTTGGACAAATGTCTATTCGGATTTTTACTGGTTATTTGCTTGGGTTTTCTATCTCTTGTTAGGTTGTAAAAGTTCTTTATGTATTCTGTATACTACACCCTTACCAGATACACAGTTTACAAATATTTACCCCAGTCCAATTGTTGTCTTTTCACTTTTTCTGTTTTTTGGTGTGTGTGTGTGTGTGTGTGTGTGTGTGTGTGTGTGTGTGTGTGTTACTGGGAATTGAACTCAGACAGAGGCATTCTGCCTCTGAGCTACACCACCATTTCTTTTTTAAATTTATTATTATTATTATTATTATTATTATTATTATTATTATTGGTGGTACCGGGGTTCCTGGAAACCCTTCTACCTCCAGGCTACATTCCCAGACCTACTTTATACTTTTTATTTGGAAACAGGGTCTCTTAAGCCTGTGGGGCTGGCTTCAAACCTGCATGATCCTCCTGTCTCCGCCTCCCAAGCATGGGGATTACAAGTGTGCGCCACAATGCCCAGCTTAAATTTTATTTTGAAACAGGCTATTGCTAAGTTGCTGAGAGTCTTGCTAAGTTACTGAGACTGGTCTTGAACCTGCAATCCTCTTTCCTGAGCATCCCATGTACCACCATGCCTAGATCCTTTTTATTTTTTATTTATTTTCAGAACTGGGGATGGAATCCATAGGCATTCTATCTCTGAGCTACACCCCCAGCCCTATTTTTTATTTTTTATTTTGAAACAGTCTCACTAAGTTGCAGAATGCCTCACTGAGTAGCTGAGGCTAGCTGCAAACCTGAGATTCTCCTGTCTCACCCTTCCAGATACTGGGATTACAAGTGTGCACCAACATGCCCAGCTTCATTTTTATTTTTATTTATTTTTCAATACTGGGGGTGGAAACCAGGGGCATTCTACCTCCAAGCTACACTCTCAGCCCTATTTTTTATCCTTTATTTTGTGGAGGTTTTTCAAATACTTCTTTCTTTCTTTCTTTCTTTCTTTCTTTCTTTCTTTATTTATTTATTTGGTGGTACTGGGGTTCCTGGAAGCCCTTCTACCTCCGGGCTATACTCCCAGACCTATTTTTACATTTTTATTTGGAAACAGGGTCTCCTAAACCAGCGTGCGCGGCTGGCTTCGAACCTGCGCGATCCTCCTTTCTCTGCCTCCCAAGCGCGGGGATTACAAGCGTGCGCCACCACGCCCGGCTTATTCTTTATTTTGAAACAGGGTCTCACTGAGTTGTAAAGGGCCTCACTAAGTAGTTGAGGCTGTCCGTGAACTGTGATCTTCCTATATCAGCCTCCCAAATACTGGGATTACAAGCATACACCACCACGCCCAGCTATCCTTTTTATTTTGAAGCAGAATCTCACTAATTTACAGAGCAGCTTACTAAATTGTTGAGGCTGACCTCGAACCTGCAATCCTCCTGTCTCAGCCTCTCAAATACTGGTATGATAGGGTATGGCACCACACCCAGCTCCAAAAATATTTCCTTTTGGTGAGATTCAATTGATCTGTTTTTCTTTAGCTCCAAGTGCTTTGGACATTGTAGTTAAGGAACTGTTGCCTTATCCAAGGTTATGAAGCTTTACCTGTGTTGTCTTCTAAGAGTTTTATTGCTTTAGCTCTTACACATCGACCTGTGATCCCCTTTGGAGTTAGTTTTCATGTGTGGTGTGCAATGTGGGATCATTCTGGCTTGCATATATATGATTATCTGGCTGTCCTGACACAGTTTTCTGAAGAGTCTTATCTTTCCCCCAGTGGCTCATTTTCACTGTCCCCTGTGTCCCTTCCCTCTGCCCCTCTGCTCCCAGACTCAGAGGCCATGAAGAAGGCAGTCTTGGAGAAGGAAGAGGAAGACCTGGTGAGCGAACGCACAGAAGCCTTCACTATTGCCAGAAACCTCCTCACAGCTGCTGCAGATGCTACTGAGAGGATCATGTCATCCTATAAGGAGGTGACCCCAGCAAAGCCTCTGCCCCTGCCTCTCCCTCCCAAATATGCCAGGGTTGAGCCCATGTTTCCCTCCTTACAGGTGACAGAGCTGGCAGGCTACACAGCGCGGGTTTACGAGATGTTCCAGGTATTTGAAGATGTCCAGCACTGTCGTTTCAAGAGACCGGGGGAGCCAGAGAATACTCCAGTGGGATCTGGGGCCATAGTACGGTCTGGTGTCCGTGTGGAGGGGCCCCTGAAGATCCAAGGTAAGGTAGTGACCTGCAGGCACTGTATCATCTCCCATCCCTCTTCTTTCCTGCTGGTCTGCTCCTCTCATCCCATCCCACCACTTGGAGACCATGCAGTCCAACCAGGACAAGAGGGTTACCAAGCATGTTTTGTTTTTCTTTTTTTTGGTGGTACTGGGGGTGAAACCCAGAGGCTTTCTACCTCCGGATTATACTCCCAGACCTTTTTTATATTTTATTTGGAAACAGGGTCTCACTAAGTTGCTGTGAGCCTCACTGAGTAGCTGAGGCTGGCTTCGAACCCGTGTGATCTCCTGTCTCAGCCTCTTAAGCGCGGGGATTACAAGCATGAGCCACCACGCCCAACCCAAGCATATTTTTGTTTGTTTGTTTGTTTGTTTGTTTGTTTGTTTTGCAGTACTGGGGATGGAACACAGAGGCATTCTACCTCCGAGCTATACCCCCCAGGCCTGTTTTTTATTATTTATTTTGTTTTTTGTTTTTGTTTTGTTTTTTTGGTGGTACTGGGGGTGGAACCCAGAGGCTTTCTACCTCCGGACTATACTCCCAGACCTATTTTATATTTTATTTGGAAACAGGGTCTCACTAAGTTGCTGAGAGCCTCACTGAGTAGCTGAGACTGGCTTGTGATCCTCCTGTCTCAGCCTCCCAAGCGCAGGGATTACAAGTGTGCGCCACCACACCTGGCTCTTTTATTCTTTATTTTGAAACAGGGTATCACTGAGTTACAGAGGGCCTCTCTAAGTGGCTGAAGCTGTTCTTGAACCATGATCCTCCAAGCTCAGCCTCCCAAGTACTGGGATTACAAGCATGTGCCACTATGCCTGGCTTCAGGCATGGTTATTGAAGATTTCTGCCAGGTTGAGCATAATCCCTGGGGAGATTTTCCCAGGAGAGGGGCTGGCCCAAAAAACCTGCCTTCTCAGATCAGGTGCTTCTAGCCACACTGTTTGTGTGTCTTCCTGAGGGCCCTGACTGGATTATTGGTTAAGGGAAGGAGGGTACAGTGCCAGGCATAGTGGTAGACACCTATAATACCAATACTTGGGAGGCTGAGAGAGGAGGATCACAGGTTCAGTGCCATCCTCAGCAACTTAGAAGACTTTTGGTAACTTAGTGAGACCCTGTTTCAAAACAAAAGAATAGTCGGGCATGGTGGCGCACGCTTGTAATCCCCGTGCTTTGGAGGCTGAGACAGGAGAATCACGCAGGTTTAAAGCCAGCCTCAGCTGGCTTAAGAGATCCTATTTCCAAATAAAATATAAAAAAAAGGTCTGGGAGTGTAGCCTGGAGGTAGAAGGCCCCTGGGTTCCATCCCCAGTACCACACACACACACACACACACACACACACACACACACACACACACACGGAATGAAATAGGGCTAGGGGAGCAGGCATGGTGACATACGCATGTAATCCCAGTTCTTGGGAGGCTGAGACAGGAGGATCGCGGAGTCTGAAGCCAGCCTTAGATACTTAGTGAGTCTCTCAGCACCTTAGTGAGACCCTGTTTCCAAGTAAAAATATAAAATAGGTCTAGGAGTGTAGCCCAGAAGTAGAAGGCCCCTGGAATCCATCCCCAGTATCACACACACACACACACACACACACACACACACACACACACACACACAAATAGACCTGGGGGAGTAGTCGAGATGTAGAATGCCCCTGGGTTCAATTTTCAGTACCAAAAAAGGGGTGGGGTGCAGTCCCTACATACAGAGGCTCACACACCCACACAGAGCAACCAGAGATGGTGCAATGCATGGGAGAGAGAGTCTAGCCAGCTGCCAGCCATAGTAGGAGTTGAAGAATTGTGTAAGAGGGGCCCAGGCATCAGAGCTGCCTCAAAACTGGTCCCAGGAGGGTATAGAATAGAGACTTAATGCTTCAGATTCCAGAGGATCAAAGAGTGGCAGCCCAGAACAGAGTAAGAGACACTTGAGGGTGGGTTAGCTTGATGGAAGTTCTGTTTTCTAAAGGGGCCCCTGGACTGCATTGTGCCAATTGGGAATCCACTGGCATAGTATTGGGGAGCCAGGGAGGACAACTAGGAGCATACTGAACCTGACCTCCCTCCTTGCACTTCTCTGCAGGCCAGGTGGTGGACGTGGAACAGGGGATCATCTGCGAGAACATCCCCATCATCACACCCACAGGAGAAGTGGTAGTAGCCAGCCTCAACATCAGGGTAGGTTGAGGAGGGAAGGCTTCCTGAGCAGGAAACATGTACCAAGCAGGGATGCATGGCCGGGGCCAGGGTGCACATCCTAGGTGCTTTGCCATCTGCATCTATGAGCAAGCCCTTGGCTTTATGCCTAGCCGGGCTGGCTTTATCCATTGTCCCCAGATGTGCGTGGCAGGTGGGCTAAGGTCAAAGTGAGAGACCAACGTGTCTCTGACTATGAGTTCTAGGGCAATAGAGTTAAAACTGATAAAAGAGACTAGCAATTACCAGGATCGGGCAAGGGTTACCCACAAGTTGCTGATTTGCTTGTTACCAGCTCCCTACACTCTTGAGAGAGCCAAGACTTGGGGGCTCTGGTTGAAGTCCAGCTACAGGGAAGGCAGCTGCTGCTTTACCAACTTGTATCCCCTGCTATGAGAAGGCCTCTTCCATGCAGTGCCTCTGAAGGGCACAGAGCTATCCACTGAGGAGTGCTCTCAGGCCCTGGAAAGTCATGGAAAGGAATCGCTGGAAGCTGAGCCATCCACTGATCACCTTTGTCCCCAGCTGAGGGTTTGGATAGGGCCAGGTAGCAATGGAGTAAGAGGGAGATTGGGGCAGGGGACAGGGAGAAAGTCATTCATTCATTCATTCACTTATTCATTCATTCATTCATTCAATATTCCCTGAATTCTGGACTTAGCATTGGAAAACAGAGATAAGGAAGTCTCTATTCTAGGGAGCCACTATAGTGCCCTAGAGATCTGCAGTTAGATAGCCATCCCGGGTATAGCAAGGACCACTCAAAAGATTGTCAAGCCAGGCGTGGTGGCGCACACTTGTAATCACCGCACTTGGGAGACTGAGACAGGACGATCGCAGAGGTTCAAAGCCAACCTCAGCTACTTAGTGAAGCTCTCAGCAACTTAGTGAGACCCTGTTTGCAAATAAAGTATAAAATAGGTCTGGGAGTATAGCCCAGAGGTAGAAAAGCCCCTGGGTTCCTCCCTCAGTACCACACACACACAAAAATGATTTTCAAGCTGGCACAGTGGCTCACAGCTATAATCCTAATACTTAGGAGGCTAAGATAGGAGGACTGCAGGTTTGCAAGTAGCCTCAGCAACTTAGAGACCCTGTTTCAAAATAAAAAATAAAATAGGGCTTGAGGTGTAGCTCAGTGATAGAGTGCCCCTCAACCACAGTACCACAAAAAAAAAAGAAAAAAAGAAAAAGAAGAATGGTCACCATCCCTGGGGGAAGAGAAGGTCCAATGAAGCCTCATCCAGGATCCATAGGCAGGAGGTAGTGGACACACCTGGGATAAAGAGCTGTCACATCCCTGCAGGAGAGTCAGCAGGGAATAGGCAATAGGAGGGGTCTGAGCCTTGATACTGAGGCCCTGCTAAGCATGGGTGCCACTGATTAGAGAACATGGCCAGGTAAGAAGGGACAGATGAGAATGAGGCGGGAATTACAGGTTTGAGGCCAGCACAACAGTAACTTAGCAAGAATCTACTTAAAAATAAAGAAAGCTGGGCATGGTGGCACACACTTATAATCTCAGAATTTGGGGGGCTGAGATAGAAGTATCATGGTTCATGGACAGCCTCAGCTACTTAGTTTGGTCCTTTGCAGCTCAGTGAGACCCTGTTTCAAAATAAAGAATAAAAATAGGGCAGGGAGTGTAGCTTGAAGGTAGAATGCCCCTGGGTTCAATCCCCAGTACCACAAAAAATAAAGAAGTAAATAATAAAATAAAAGAATAGTGGGGCGTGGTGGTGCACAGTTGTAATCCCAGTGCTTGGGAGGCTGAGACAGGAGGATCACTCAGGTTCAAAGCCAGCCTCAGCTACTTAGTGAGACCCTATTTCCAAATAAAATATAATATAGGTCTGGGAGTATAGCCCAGGGGTAGAAGGCTCCTGGTTTCATCCCCAAGACCACAAAAAAAAAAGAAAAGAACAAATAAAAGCCAGATATAGTGGTGCACAACCTGTAATCCTAGTACTTTGAAGGCCGAGAAGGAGGATTACAGGCTTGAGGCCAGCCTCAGCAACTTAGTGAGATACTGTTTAAAAATACAAAATAGCCGGGCGTGGTGGCGCACGCTTGTAATCCCCGCGCTTGGGAGGCAGAGACAGGAGGATCGTGCAGGTTCAAAGCCAGCCACACGCGCTGGCTTAGGAGACCCTGTTTCCAAATTTTAAAAAAATGTAAAAATAGGTATGGGAGTGTAGCCCGGAGTTAGAAGGGCTTCCAGGAACCCCAGTACCACCAAAAAAAAAAAAATAAAAAATAAAAAAATACAAATACAAATACAAAATAAAATCAGGCTGAGGTGTGGCTTGGAGGTAGAATACCTTTGGGTTCAATCCCTAGTTTCACATACAAAAAAGAAGAGACAATAATGCATAGAATAGCAGAGGCTGAAATGCTGAGTGAGCTAGCAGCCCTCTCGCGCCCACTGTGTGTGTGTGTGTGTGTGTGTGTGTGTGTGTGTGTGTGTGTGTGTTTTACTGGGGTTTGAACTCAGGCTTCTATCTTCAGGCTACACCCCCAGCTCTATTTTATTTTTATTATTTATTTATTTATTTATCTATTGGTGGTACTGGGGTGGAACCCAGGCCTTTTCTACCTCTGGGCTATACTCCCAGACCTATTTTATACTTTATTTGCAAATAGGGTCTCACTAAGTTGCTGAAGCTGGGTTCGAACCTGTGTGATCCTCCTGTCTTAGCCTTCCAAGTGCTGGGATTATAAGCATGCACCACCACGCCTGGCTCTTATTTTTATTTTGAAACAGGGTCTTGCTAGGTTACCGAGAGTCTTGGTACATTGTCAAGGCTGTCCTCAAACCTGTGATCCTCCTGTCTCAGCCTCCCAAATACTGGTATTACAGGTGTGTACCACCACACCCAGGGACTGGGTAGCTTTAACACCAGAAATGGACTTCTTCTCAGTTCTGGAGGCCAGGTCTAGATCAAGATGTCAACAGGATGAGGTCCATCGGAGACCAGGAGGGAGAATGTATCCCAGGCCTTTCCTAGCTTCTGGTTTTCTGGCTGTCCTTGGCATCTCCTGGCTCCTGCTGCATCGCCCCATCTCTGTCTTCAGTTGACCTTCTCCCTCTGCACGTGTCTGTGTGCAGATCTTCCCTTCTGATAAGGACACCCATCATGCTGGATTATGGGCCACTCCAGTATGACTTCATGTTAGTTTAATTATATCTGCAACTCTTGTTTCCTAATGAAGTCACACTCTGTGGTAGTGCGGGTTAGCATTCCAACATATGAATTCAGGGGACTCAGTTCAACCCATAACACTGCCTGAGGCAAATCAAAAGCAGGAACCATGGATCTTCCCAGGAACCCTGTGCATGGTGTTATCTGAGGCTTTCAGAGGAAAGGACACTCAGGTACTGAGATATGGAAGGTAGTAAGTGTGACTCCAAGATGCCCCCACTCTGTGTCCTGGGTTCTCCAACACCCACCAGCACCAGTGCTAAATGTAAGTATAGCAGGAGAAGCCAGGGCCTCCCTTTGCTCTGACCCTCCTTCCTACACACTGGTTTCTGTGACTCCAGTACAAATAGTGTAATAGACTAATCAGGGGCCTTGAGGACCATGGGGTCCCTGATGCTGAGCTCAGGTCCATGGCCTCTCACCTGTCAGGGTGGAAAGAACCACAGGAGCAGTACAGGTTTGTACTGTAATTCTAGAACCATACAGAAGGTGCCTGCCAGGTCTGGTGGCACATGTCTGTAAGGCCAGTACTTAGGAGGCTGAGACAGTATGATCACAGGTTTGAGGACAGCCTCAGCAATGTAGAGAGACCATAGCAACCTAGTGAGTCTGTGTTTCAAAACTAAAACATAAAAAGGGCTGGGGGTATAGCTCAGAGATAGAATTACCCTGGGTTCATTCCCTAGTACCAGAAAAAGAAAAAGAAAGTGCTTTTCTTTCCTGGAGCTGTGCTTAGATTCCTATGGAAGAAGAGTTGAATAGGTTTGGGGGTGATGTTGACTATGTTGGAACATACCCATTCACTCAGATTTGGCCAAACAGACCCTTTTGTGCTAGCCCCATGTTCTCCGGGCACATCTAGGCCTTAGGAGCCAGGGCTGGGTCTTGTCCATTTTCCCAGGTCCTGGGCCAGATATTCGATTAGGGCTCTGCATGCTGGACTCCAGCTCTCTGGCCCTAAAGTCCCTTACCAGGAGATGAGGAATGGCTCACCTGCCGGCCTTGGATATAGGGAGCTTTGCGAAGATGGGAAGGAGGCCTATGCCTTAGGTGCCATGGACTGCTGCCTCCATAGGTGGAAGAAGGTATGCACCTGCTCATCACGGGCCCCAATGGCTGCGGCAAGAGCTCTCTGTTCCGGATCCTGGGTGGCCTTTGGCCCACATATGGCGGTGTGCTCTACAAGCCCCCACCCCAGCGCATGTTCTACATCCCTCAGAGGTAAGGAGGCCAGGAACAGGAGGGGCCTGCTCAGCAGGCAGGGGCAGATCCCTGCTTGCTCTCTCTGTCTCCCCTTATTCTCACCTGTGCAATTAGAGGCTTACAGCAGAGGCCCAGGATATGGTAGGATCTGCACCTCAGGAGAGGACACCAAGATGTTGCCCCAGAGCCGGAGAGGAGCTGTGGGGACTGTGACCTCCCTCCCCAACCCAATCCATTCCTCTGTTCAGTTCTGATATGGGAGAGTTGGTGCACAAAAGCCCACTAGTGTGGGGGAGAACACACCTGCTGTATGCATGTACGTGTTAACATGTATGCACTGTGGTGTGTGAATGCATGGGCAGAGTGTGTCCCCACCTTCTGGAAGTTTCTGGTGAGTCTGGCCCCTCTGCCAGCAGCCAGGGCTGCCACAGAGCCCTCAAGTACAGAGCATCTGCCAGGAATTGGGGCCGTGCTGTCTTTGGTGGACACGTAGCTTTCCCACAGGCCCTACATGTCCGTGGGCTCCTTGCGTGACCAGGTGATCTACCCGGACTCAGTGGAGGACATGCGGAGGAAGGGCTACTCGGAGCAGCAGCTGGAAGCCATCCTGGACATTGTGCATCTCCACCACATCTTGCAGCGGGAAGGAGGTAGGGCAGAGCTGTCGCACCTTATCATCAGCTGCTGGGAATGATCAGTTGCCCTTTGTCCCAAGATCCTGGTGGGGACCTGCCCAGAAGTGTGAGGATTATCTCAGCATCCAGGAGTCCAAAGTGCCCATGGTAGGCCACACCTGCCACAGAGGGCCAGCAGTAAACAGGTGGCCTCAAGGGGCCTGAGTCTTATAACTGCACCAGGAAAGGGGACTTCCAGAGAAACACTCACCTCACTGGGATCCCACAACACACTGTCTCTCAGGGAAGAGGTTTGCACCCAAAACATTTGTTGTTGTTACTAGAAATTGAACCTAGGGCCATCCTACCTCTGAGCTACACCCCCAGTCCTTTTTTTAATTAATTAATTAAGTTTTTTGGGGGTGGTACTGGGGATGGAACTCAGGGGCCTTCTACCTCCGGCCTACTACACTCCAAGACCAATTTTATTTTATATTTTATTTGGAAACAGAGTCTCTTAAGCCAGCTGAGGCTGGCTTCGAACCTGCGCTATCCTCCTGTCTCAACCTCCCAAGCATGGGGATTACAAGCGTGCGCCACCATGCCCGGCTTCATTTTATTTTTTATTATGAGACAAGATATTGCTAAGTTGCTGAGAGTCTCACTAAGTTGCTGAGGCTGGCCTTGAATCTTCAATCCTCCAGTGTCAACTTATCAAGACCTAGGATTGCAGGCACATGACACCACGAGGTCATTCTGTCTGGAAGCCTGAGGACAGCAGGGCAGAGCATAGCAGAGGCTCAGTAATGGGGAGGGGTGCCTGGGCTTTCCTTGTGAGGGATCAGTAGGCCTCAAAGAGGCCATAGGCAGGGATGTGACAGGTCAATTTTGTATTTCAACAAAATGGCCCTCTTCCTGGGAAGCACTACAGCCATGATGTTCATGCAGAGGCTTGGAAGGTGGGTGGGGAGAGCAGAGCCCTCAGGGGAAAGGGACAGGTGGAAGGAGAAAGCATTTCAGACAAGTGAAAATGTATGGAGTGTCCATGCTTATCTGCCATGTTTATTGCACCAAGAGGGAGGAAAGTGGAGTTTCTTAGTGAGGTCTGAACATCGGAGTTCTGCTTTCTGCCTCTCCCACTTAGGTACAAGATGACGTTGTGCAATGACCTCACCTTTAACTCTTCACCTATAAAGGGTATAGGTACCAATTTCCCCCTCTGTGGCAGCATTAAATGAAATAACTCCTGTGAGGACCCATGGTGAGTTGTCAGGAAAGGGCAGGGGGCCTGAGGATTCAAGAAGGTTTTTCCTGACTGGTGTTGTCATCTTCCTGTGCAGAAAAAAGGGACAGTCAGTGAAGTCAGAGCAGCTGTGGTCACTTTGAAGTTTCATCAAGCTAGGGGGGAGGTACTTGTGGTGCCCCTGGAGCCCAGGGCCTCTGGCTGCCCATCACAATCTCTTAGAAACAAGTTGAGCTGTGAGAAACAGTGGCTTACGTCATCTAAGAGTTTATCCTATTGTTCCAGGAGAGGCAGGTCACAGTTGGAAGGGATAGCACTGCTTTGTGTGGGCTCCAGGGATCCAGGCTATTCTACCAAGTCACTCTGCTGTGTGTGGCCTCCATTTCCAAAGTCATCTCAGAATGCAAGACAGCTACTGTAGCCATGTCCCAGCTTGTTAGGTGAAGGAAGCAGGAGGAAGAGGCAAAAGGGCTTGCCTGGTAGCTTTTGAGTACCAGGCAACCACGTGTCATACTTACACTCAGATCCCACTGGCCAGAATTTAGCTACATGGTCGCACCTCGGGGCAAGCTAGAGAGCATAATGTAGATTCTGAGCTGCTGCAGGCCCTGGTGAAACTTGGAGAACTGTGGGAAACAGAACAGATGCTAGGAGAAGAGGCACCACTTGTCACCCATCCTAACTAACCACCCTATTCACCTGCTGGCCCAGGCAGCTTCTCTGAGCCCTGCCAAGACACTAGCACCAGGCCATGATGTTTAGCTCCTCACCAGCCCCTCTAGTGAGGAGCCTCCATTGTGGGAAGACCATTCTGTTCATCCCTGGGGCTCTCTGCCATGGCCATCTCCTGCCCACTGAAGGAGGTATCTGTGAGCTGTTTGGCACCCCACAGATGCAAGGCTTTCAACAGAAATGTGTCATCTCCCAGTTCTGGGGTCTGGGAATCCGAAGTCCAGGTGTGGGCAGGCTGGTGCCCTGTGAGGTGCTGAGTGCAGGACCTGTTCCAGGCCTTTCCTTGCTGGTGACCATGTTCCCCGGTATGTCTTCACATTGTCCTCCCTCTATGTATGTCTTTGGGTCAAATTTCCCCTTTTTATAAAGATATCCATCACACTGCCCACCCTAGTGACCTCATCTTAAATAATCACAACTGCAATAACCCTATTTCCAAATAAGGTTGCATTCTGAGATACTGGAGTTTAGGACAATATACCTTTTTCTGGGGGAAAACAATTCTGGTACCAACTCTTTTTTTTTCTTTTTTGTGATACTGGGGATTGGACTCAGGGGCATTCTACCTCTGAGCTACATCCCCAGACCTGTTTTTTATTCTTTATTTTGAAATAGGATCTTACTAAGTTGCAAAGTGCCTCCTCACTAAGTAGATAAGGCTGGCTGCGAACCTGTGATCTTCCTGTCTAAGCCTCCCAAGTACCAGGATTTCAAGCATGTGCTACCATGCCTGAAGTTGGTCCTAACTCTCTTTCGATGATTAGAGTATCACAGACAGCCAGACCTGGTGGCTCACCTGTAATCTCAGTACTTCAAGTTTCAAGGCTAGCCTCAACAACTTAGCAAGGTCTTGTTTCAAAATAACAAAGAGTAAGCCAAGCATGGTGGTGCATGCTTGTAATCCCAGCATTCAGGAGGCTGAGACCAGAGGATTGCAGTTCACGGACAGCCTCAGCTACCTAGTGAAGCCCTCTGCAACTTAGTGAGACCCTGTTTCAAAATAAAGAATAAAAAATAGGGCAGGGGGTGTAGCTCAGGGGTCAAAAAATAAATAACAAGGAGTAGAGGTGTGGCTCAGAGGTAGAACACCCATACAGTCAATTTTTAGCTATATATATATGTGTGTGTGTGTGTATATATATATATATATATATATATATATATATATATAATCACATTTAGACAAGGACACAGCAGAAGAAGGCAACTAGACAAGGTCCTCTGGGGTCAAGTGTGGCCTGATTTTCCATGAACCTTGTTTTCTCCAGTGCCCTCTGAGCAGGCCCCAGCACCCCCTAACACACTGGACCTTTGTCAAACTCAGCTGAGCCTTGCCTTCTGCCCAGGTTGGGAAGCCGTGTGTGACTGGAAGGACATCCTGTCGGGGGGAGAGAAGCAGAGAATTGGCATGGCCCGCATGTTCTACCACAAGTAAGCCTAGAGATGGCTTTCCCGGGCATCCAGGGTGGCCTGGAGCCAGCAACAGAGATTAACGGGAGGCACTCCCTGGGATGACCTGCAGGAGGAGGGTGGCTTCCAGGAGGAGCCTCGGCCCTGCCTTGAGCTTAGCAGGGCCGTGGCCTCAAGGAGCAGACCAGGGGCTGTGGTCGGGCCAGAAGGTGGCAATGAGGGTCCACAGCCTCTTGGTCTCCTTCCAAGGCCCAAGTACGCCCTCTTGGATGAATGCACCAGTGCTGTGAGCATAGATGTGGAAGGCAAGATTTTCCAGGCGGCCAAGGATGCGGGCATCGCGCTACTGTCCATTACCCACAGGCCCTCCCTATGGTAGGCTCCTCTCCAAGGCCACACTTGAGGGAGGGGATGGGACTGCCACTTGGGGAAGGGGGAGGGCAGCTGCCAGCCAGTGTGTTTGTCCCTCTCCTGACCAGGAAGTACCACACACACTTGCTACAGTTCGATGGGGAGGGGGGCTGGAAGTTTGAGAAGCTGGACTCGGCTGCCCGCATGACCCTGACGGAGGAGAAGCAGCGGCTGGAGCAGCAGCTGGCTGGTATTCCCAAGATGCAGCGGCGCCTCCAAGAGCTCCGCCAGATCCTGGGCGAGGCCATGGCTCCAGAGCAGCCCCCTGTGGCCAGCCTCCCAGGCCCAGGTGTTCCCACTTGACCAGGCCCAATTCCCTGCCCCCACCCCTCCCCAGGCTATCGGATCACATGAAGGAAACTACAGTGCCCGGCTATTCCCCTGCCCTGCCCTCACAGTCCCTGCATGCCTTCCCTCTGGGCCTCCTAGAAGACCCTAGGGAACCCATCCCCTTTCCCAATACCACTTTCAGGCAAGTAGACTGGGAGGGTGGCACCCTGCTTCCCACCCTCCCACACACACACACCCCCGTGCCAAACCCTGCGGGCTGCTCCACATCAACAATGTCCTGTTGATTTCAGTGAGTCCTCTACTTTCCCATGCGGAAGGGATGTGGGGCTCAAGGGCCCCAGGTCCTGACCCCGCACCAGTGTTGTTGAGCCATGAGAAGTAAGAAGGACCCCTTTGGGACCCCACTCACTGCCGTCAACCAGAAATCAGTGAGCCTGGCAGTGGCAGGTCACTCCCTTCTGAAACTCAAGTCCCCATTATTCCCTTTTCTTTGCTCCCTCCAAGATCCCATGGTTCATCCCTTGCCTCTGTCACCACACCCTCCAGGATAGCCAGCCAAGATCTTTGTCCCAGGGGATAGCCTTCCTGTCATAGAAGCGACCAGATGGGGCCCAGGATCTGATGGAGCTCCATTGAGTGTGTCCTTTCCCTGACATTGGGAGTCCCAAAGAGCCCTGAGGGAAATCGCATCCTATTTCCTCCCCTTGCCCTCTCACTCACTCGCCTTCTCTCCTCCTCCATTCTAATTTATTGTATTCCCTATTTGTTGCAGTCTGGGTTGCCAATGTAAGCAACCCTGCCAGCATGGCAGGCAGCCAGGCACGATCCCTCTGGCTCTCTAGCCTCTGAGCCCGTAGGCCCAGCTCCCATGGGTGCCAACCCCTCACCCCCGCCAGCTTACACTGCCAGCCACCACTGGGGGGCATGCTCTGCCTGCCAGGCGGGAGTGAGGGCACTGTGTTCCCAGCTTAGTGCCAAAGAGGGCTCCCAGGGGGTGCTGTCTCTGCCAAGCCAGCCCTCACTGAGAGGGAGACCCTACCGCCGCCGCCGTGTGCCTTTCTGGGCCCTCAGCCCTTGGGCCGGGCGCCCCTCTCAGTCCCCTCAGTAAAAACCTCCCATGGAAAATGCTCTCCTGCCTCCCTGCCTCTGTGTCTGGTAGAAGTTCAGGGGACAGCAGAACCAAGAGGGCAAGAGGTTAGCTGCAGGGACAGGGTACGTTTGGGAAAGGAGTGGGCCTAACTCCCCAAGTCCCTCAGAGAGAAGTCACCTCAGCTACCACCCCATCCTACCTAAAGACACAGTCCAGCGCCTTCTCTGGCTGACTTTAACTGTTGAAATGCCCTTGGGTCACATTCACAGGGCACCGGGGAGGTGGGGCCAGCAATGAATTTCACTAAAATATTGAGTAAGCCACGCGTAGTGGCACATGCTTGTAATCCCCACGCTTGGGAGGCTAAGACAGGAGAATCGCACAGGTTTGAAGCCAGCCTCAGCTACTTAGTAAGGTTCTCAGCAACTTAGTGAGACCCTGTTTCCAAAATTTAAAAAATATAAAAAATAGGTCTGGGAGTATAGCCTGGAGGTAGAAAGCCCCTGGGTTCCACCCCCTAGTACCACCAAATAAAATAAAATATTGGGTAAGGCAAAGGAGAATTCTGGGCCTACTACTAGAGAAAGGGGACCCATAGCCTGGCCCGTGCATGAGGAGCATTGAGAGGGATACCATGGAAAACCAGTGAACAGCCAACAAGAGGGGGAGGCAGCAAGCAGGTAGATTGCCACCCAGGCCCATCAGCCAGGGGCAGCAGGGAAGAAGTAACAGCCTTGGTTGGGTCACAAGGCAGAGGTGCTGCTGCTTCAAACCCTTCTAGGGAGAGGGCCACACTTGTGCAAAGGCTCAGGGGTGAGATGTGGGGTGCTGAGGTCTAGTACAAAGAAAAGAGAGGCTAGCTGGTGAGGGAGTCTGGACTTAGCCTTAAAGAACCAGAAGACCACTGAAGAGTCCTCTGTGGGATAGAAACAGCATCAGGTTCTGCCTGAAGCCGGTCATGGGGCTGCGCGTGAGCCATTGCTGGAGGGAGGCCAGAGCACGTTGCTGCTGGGAATGGAAGAGGCTACAGCAGCAGGACCAAGCTCAACAGAGAACCACACAGCCCAGCGCTCCCACCCCTGCCTTGTACCAAAGAAAGTGGAGAACAACCTTCTGGTCAAACATTTACACATGAATATCCATAGCAGCCCAAGTGTCCACCGACAGCTGGATGAACAAAATGTGGCACATCAATCCATATAGTACAATATCCAGCCATAAAAGGCAATGAAGCTCCACTGAGCGTGAGCCTTGAAAATGTGGTGCTGACGGAGAGAAGCCAGATGCAGAAGGCCGCATATTATGTAATTCCATTTCAATGAAAGATCCAGAATAGGCAAATCCATAGAGACACAAAGCAGATCAGTGGCTGCCAGGGCCTGGGGGTGGGAGAAAGTGAGGAGGGATTGCTTAATGGGTATAGAGTTTCCTTTGGGGGAAGATGATGAAAATGTTCTAGAACTACAGACATGACGATTGCACAACACTGAATTTACCAAATGCCACTGAACTGTGTACTTTATTATTTATTTATGGGAGTGTTTTGGTACTGAGGATTGAACCCAGGGGTTTCTTTTCCCTCTCTCTCTCTCTCTCTCTCTCTCTCTCTCTCTCTCTCTCCCTCTCTCCCTCTCTCCCTCTCTCCCTCTCTCTCTCTCTTTGCAGTACAGGGATGAAACCCAGGGGCATTCTACCTCCAAGCTATACTCGAGCCCTATTTTTTTTGGTGTGGTACTGGGGGTGGAACCCAGGGGCTTTTCTACCCCCAAGCTACACTTTCAGACTTATTTTATATTTTATTTGGAAACGGTCTCACTAAGTTGCTGAGAGCCTCACTAAGTAGCTGAGGCTGGCTTTGAACCTGTGTGATCCTCCTGTCTCAGCCTCCCAAGCGCAGGGATTACAAGCATGCGCCACCACGCCTGGTTTAACCCAGGGGTTTTCTACTACTGAACAACATCCCCAGACCTCTTATTTTTTTTATCTTTTTTTCCAGTACTGGGGATCAAACCGAGGGGCATTCTATCTCCAAGCTACACTCCCAGCACTATTTTCCATTCTTTATTCTGAAACAGGGTCTCACTGAGTTACAAAGGGCCTCACTGTCTGCGAACCGCAATCCTCCTGTTTCAGCATCCCAAATGCTGGGATTACAAGGGTGTGCCACCATTCCTAGCTATTTTTTTAATCTTGAAACAGGGTCTCACTCAGTTGAGGAGGCTGGCCTCAAACCTGCAATCTTTCTGTCTTAGCCTCTCAAGTACTGGGATGACTGGCATGCACCACCACTACTGGCTGAACTGTGCACTTTAAAGGAATTTATGTTATGTGAATTTCACCTCAAAAAATAAGTAGATTTTTATAGATGGATAGATTTGTACATACTAGATTGGTAGATGATAGCTATGTAGATGATGGATTGATGAAAAGATAAATTGATAGCCAGTAGACTAGATAATTGATACATAAATGGGATGAATAGACAAGATAGATAGATAGATGATAGATAGATAGATAGATAGATAGATAGATAGATAGATAGATGATAGATAGATGATAGATAGATAGATAGATAATGAGGGAGAAAAACAAGCAATGCCCTTGCCTCAGCCGAGGCAAGGCATGCTAAAACCTAAAACCCTGGAGGGATCTGCCAGCTAGAAGAGTTGAGGTGGCCCCTGGGTTTTGCCTTGGAGAATAGGGTGGGCCACAGTACCCTTGGCAGGAGAGGGGGCGCTAAAGGAGGGGTAGGTCTGGGGAGAAGGTGTAGCCCCTATAGGGCTAGTGAGCAGGCTACTGGTGTGGGAGTTGGAGGTCATCAAGGGGCAGGGCTTAGCAGAGAGATTGGTCAAACTTGACATTGCAGTGTAGCCAGCCTGGGAGGAGGTGCTTGGCTTCTGATTGGGGTTGGGGAGAGACTACATTTCTGTGGCATTTTGAGGTTAGAATTTCTTCCTGCTCCCAGTTTGGGCTGGAAGTTATCTTTCCACCTCTCCTCAAGATTGTGGAAGTCATCCCAACCTGATAACAAATCCCCTCTTTTACTAGGTACCGTGACATACAGCTATAATCCCAGTATTTGGGAGGCTGAGATCACAGGTTCATGGCCAGCCTCTACAACTTAGGCTCTCAGCAACTTAGCAAGACCCTAAGTTTCCAAATAAAAAAATTAAAAGGGCTGGGATGTAGCTTGGAGGTAAGCCACTGGCTTCAATCCCCAGTACTCTTCCCGAAAAAAAGTCCCTTATTTTTAAAACTTACATAACAAATGGGCCTACAGTCTACCACTAAACTCCAATTGACATAAAAGGAAAGAGACATGCCTGGCAAGTAATGTCCCAAAGGAAACTAGTGGAGAGAAGGTAATAGTGGACAATCTCTTTCTGTCTGTCTGTCTGTCTCTCTCGCTCTCTTTCTTTTGTGATACTGGGGAATGGAACCCAGGGGCTTTCTACCTCCAGGTTACACTCCCAGACCTATTTTATATTTTATTTGGAAACAGAGTCTCACTAAGTTGCTGAGAGCCACACTAAGTTGCTGAGGCTGGCTTTGAACCTGTGTGATCCTCCTGTCTCAGCCTCCCAAGTACTGGGATTACAGGGGTGTACCACCACGCCCAGCTTCTCTCTCTCTCTCTCTCTTTTTTTTAATGAGGTACTGGGGATGGAAGCCAGGGGCATTCTACCTCTGAGCTACATGCCCAGCCCTATTTTTATTCTTTATTTTGAAACAGGGTCTCACTGAGTTGCAAAGGGCCTCACTAAGTGGCTGAGGCTGTCCACAAACCACGCACGCTCCTCCTATCTCAGCTTTCCAAATGCTGGGATTACAAGCATGCACCACCACACCAAGCTCTAAAATCATTATTAGGGATTAAAGAGGTGGTTGCCTAGTGACAAGTCATTCCTAAGTGTTAACCATTCTTTTTTTTTTTTTTTTTTTTTTTTTTTTGCGGGTCTGGGGATGGAACCCAGAGGCATTTGACCTCCGAGCTACGCCCCCTGCCCAATTTTTTATTCTTTATTTTGAAACGGAGTCTCACTGAGTTGCAGAGGGCCTCACTAAGTAGCTGAGGCTGTTCCCAAACCGCAACCCTCTGGTCTTAGCCTCCCAAATGCTGGGATTACAAGCGTGCACCACCACGCCCAGCTCACATGTTAACCATTCTTAACTTGTGTTCGCCTGCCTAATGATAGGGCCCTCCTAAAATATAAAATGAATATAAAATGAATATAAATGAATATAAAATATCAGTAAAATTTTAAATAAATTAATGTTTAATAAAAACTAATAAATTATCTTCCACAATAAATTATTCTACCTGTCATTGGAATTGGTAGTTCAAGCAGACAAAACCAGTTAGGATATAGAAGATTTGAACTAGCCTGATTTCATGGACATTCAAAACCTATACACTATGCATTCTTTTCTAGTTCACCTTAAACATTTATTAAAACTCACCATGTCCTACACCACAAAACAAATTTCAACAAATAGATAAAATTAGTATCATACAGCACATATTTTATTTTTTGGCAGTACTGGGGGTGGAACCCAGAGGCATTCTACCTCCATGCTATACCCCTCAGCCCTATTTTTTATTCTTTAATTTGAAACAAGTTTTCACTAAATTGCAGAAGTCCTCACTAAGTAGTTGAGGCTGGCCTCGAACCATAGTCCTCCTTTTTTAGCCTCCCGAGTACTGGGATTACAAGCATATACCACCACACCCAGCCAAGGCATAGTCTACCTTCGAGCTATACCCCCATCCATATATTTATTCTTTATTTTGAAACAGGGTCTTATTGAGTTGCAAACCTCCCAAATGCTGAGATTACATATTCTTGAGCTGCAGTAGATAGAAATCAATTATTTTTCTTTTGCTTGAAACGGTCTCACTGAGTTGCAAAGGGCCTCACTAAGTAGCTGAGACTGTCCGCAAACCACAATCCTCCTGTCTCAGCCTCCCAAATCCTGGGATTACAAGCATGTACCACCATGCCCAGCCAGTAGAAATCAATTTTTAAAAACCTAAAATGAGCCAGGTATAGTGGCACACACCTGTAATCCCAGTGCTTGTGAGACTGAGACAGGAAGATTGCAGGCTTGAGAACAGCCTCAGCAACTTAAGACTCTCATTAACCTCGTGAGATCCTGTTTTAAAACAAAAAAAAAAAGAGGGGTGTGGCTCAGATAGAATGCCCTGGGCACAAACTACCACAAAATAACTAAAAGGAAGCCCTTTTATTTTGGAAATTTATTTTTTATATATTTGGGAATTGAAGCCAGAGGCACCCTACCTCTGAGCTGCACCAATACCCTTTTAATAATTGTGTTTTGAAACAGATTTCAGTAGACTTCTGAGAGTATCACTAAGTTACTGAGGCTGTTCTCCAACCTGTGATCCACTTATCTCAGCCTCCCAAGTACTGACATTACAGGTGTACTGCACTTGGCCTGTTTTATTCCTCTCCTTTTCGTGTGTGTGTGTGTGTGTGTGTGTGTGTGTGTGTGTGTGTGTGTATTACTGGAGATCGAACCCAGAGGCATTCTACCTCTGAGCTACACCCTCAGGCCTATTTTATTATTTTATTTCTTATTTGGAAACGGGGTCTAAGTTGTGGAAGGTCTTTCTAAATTGCTGAGGCTGGCCTTGAATCCAAGATTCTCCTGTCTCCACCTCCCAAGTACGGGATTATAGGCATACACTACCATGCCCGACACTGTACAATATGTTTTGGGTCTTTGCGGGGTGGGCAGTACTGGGAATTGAACCCAGAGGCATTCTACATCTGAGCTACACCCCCAGACCAATTTTATTTTCTATTTGGAAATGGGCTCACTAAGTTGTGGAGGGCCTTAGTTAGTAGCTGAGGCTGGCTACAAAACTGCGATCCTCCTGTGTCATCCAAATATTGAGGTTACAGCCGGGCATGGTGGCGCACGCTTGTAATCTCAGCACTTGGGAGGCTGAGACAGGAGGATCGCACAGGTTCAAAGCCAGCCTCAGCTACTTAGTGAGGCTCTCAGCAACTTAGTGAGACCCTGTTTCCAAATAAAATATAAAATAGGGCTGGGAGTATAGCCAGGAGGTAGAAGGCCTCTGGGTTCCACCCCCAGTACCAAAAAAACAAAAAAACAAAAAAAAAATATTGAGGTTACATGCATGTGTCACCATGTCCACCATAAAAATATGTTTTGAAATTAGGTAATATTTTTCAGATTTGTTTCAGTCATTTGCATCTTTTTTTTGTACTAGAGGTTGAACTCAGATGCATTCTACCTCTGAGCTATAACCCCAGTCCTATTTTATTTTTTATTTTTGAAACAAGGTCTTGGTAAATTGCTGAGGCTGGTCTCCAACCTGCAATTCTCCTGTCTCAGCCTCCCAAATACTGGGATTACAGGTGTGTACCACCATGGCTGGATGCATTTTTTTTTATAGTGGTGGGTATTGACTTGCACATCTTGACTTGCACATGGTATGTATGTAAGCAGAAAACCAAAAAACATCCACAAAGACAATACTTTTGTTTTTTTCTGTGGTACTGGGGGTTGAGCCCATTGACATTTTACCTCCTAGGTACTACACCCCCAGACCTATTTTTTACTTTTTATTTGGAAACAAGATCTTGTTAGGTTGCTGAGTCTCACTACATTGCTGAGGCTAGCCTTGAACCTGTGATTCTCTTGTCTCAGCCTCCCAAGTACTGGGATAAGTGTGTGCTACCACACCCAACTCTCCAAAGACAATTTTTAGGCTTATACCAAAGTTTAAAAGGTCATGTGATATAAAATTAGCATACAGCCGGGCATGGTGGTGCACACTTGTAATCCCAGTATTTGGGAGGCTGAGATAGGAGGATCCAAGTTCGTGGACAGCCTCAGCTACTACTTAGTGAAGCCCTTTGCAACTCAGTGAGACCCTGTTTCAAAAGAAAGAATAAAAAATCAGGCTGGGAGCCTGGTGTGGTGGTGCATGCTTGTAATCCCAGTATTCAGGAGGCTGAGACCAGAGGATCGCAGTTCACAGACAGCCTCAACTACTTAGTAGCCCTTAGAGGCCCTCCGCAACTTAGTGAGACCCTGTTTCAAAATAAAGAATAAAAAATAGGGCAGGGAGTATAGCTCGAAGGTTTAATGCCCCTGGGTTCCATCTCCAGACCCGCAAAAAAAAGAAATAAAAAGAAAAATCAGGCTGGGGGTGTCACTCAGAGGTTAAATGCCCCTGTGTTCCATCCCCAATACCACACACACACACACACAAAAAAAAAAAATCAACACACAGCCAGGAGTGGTGGCGCACGCTTGTAATTCCAGCATTTGGGAGGCTGAGACAGGAGCATCATGGTTCGCAGACAGCCTCAGCTACTTAGTGAGGGCCTCTGCAACTCAGTGACACCCTGTTTCAAAATACAGGATTAAAATCTAGGGCTAAGAGTGTAGCTCAGAGGTAGAATGCTCCTAGGTTCTATCCCCAGTACCATACACACACAAAAAAAATCCTCTTACAAAAATCCATTGTAGCCGGGCGTGGTGGCGCACGCTTGTAATCCCCGCGCTTGGGAGGCAGAGACAGGAGGATCGCGCAGGTTCGAAGCCAGCCGCGCGCGCTGGTTTAGGAGACCCTGTTTCCAAAAATGAAAATGTAAAAATAGGTCTGGGAGTGTAGCTCGGAGGTAGAAGGGCTTCCAGGAACCCCAGTACCACCAAAAAAAAAAAAAAATCCATTGTAGCTGGGCATGGTGGTGCATGCTTGTAATCCCAGCATTTGGGAGGCTGAGATCAGAAGATCACGATTCAAGGCCGGGCGTGGTGGCGCATGCTTGTAATCCCCGCACTTGGGAAGCTGAGACAGGAGAATTGGACAGGTTTGAAGCCAGCCTCAGCTACTTAGTGAGGCTCTCAGCAACTTAGTGAGACCCTGTCTCCAAATAAAGTATAAAATAGGTCTGAGAGTATAGCCTGAAGGTAGAAAAACCTCTGGGTTCCACCCCCAGTATCACCAAAAATAAAAAAGATCACTGTTCATGGACAGCCTCGGCTACTTAGTGAGGCCCTTTGCAACTCAGTGAGACCCTATTCAAAATAAAGAATAAAAAATGGAGCACGGAGTATAGCTTGGTCGAATGCCCCTGGTTCCATCCCCAGACCTGCAAAAAAAAAAAATCCATTGTTTTTTCTATATACCAGCAACATACAGCCAGATGTGCAGCCCCCCCCCCAGCTGATTTTCAGCCTGGCCACTTACTAGCTGTGCAACTTTGCACAAGTTGGGGACACCTCAATGTCCCCACCTGTAACCTGGGGAAAACAACCAAAATGAGCCCTGCTCCTGGGGCCATTGGGAGGACTATCCATAGGAGAATTTGTCTCTGAATAGTGCTGGCACTCCAGTTCATGAAAGGTTAGAAATGCCCTCGTGCCCCACTGACAGGAGAGCACTGCCTGTCCGCACCTTCTCCAGCCCTCCTCTGCACCTGCTGAGGCCAGCAAATGACAGCAGCGGCCTGCTCTATGCCACCAAGCAAAAGGGCGGGCAGGGAGGGGCTGGGCTGCCAGGCAGGGCCCGCCAGGACGAGTTAAGCTGAGCACCATTGCATTGTGGGGAGGGAGGCTGGGGCTCCGCTGGGACACACTCCTGGTACTGCAGCTGCTCCTCAGCCTGTCGGTGGCCCTCTCAGGTAGGCAGGAACTGGGACCGGTGTGGATACAGGCTGCACAGCCACTGGGCTGAGGGACACCTCCTTAGGGCATTCTAAGGCCAAAGAGAAGACGGGATCTGTAAAGCCAACTAGCTGAAGTCAGGTGAGGGTCCTCGAGTCCAGACGAGCCCTACAGAGGTACCTCCCGACGCCTGGGGCACTGTGTCTCCCAGGTAGGTAGGGCTGGAGCTAAGAGGTGGGGAATCGGGCTTCTGACCCCAAGTGGGAGAGCTGGCGCCAGCCCCGGGAAGGGTGCAGGGTAGTAAAGCTGCCTGCCTGACTCCCTGCCCCCACAGTCACCCAACCGGCCCAGCCGCTGCCACTGAACATCACAGAGAATACAGAGACCCCCAGCCCAGCACACCTGCCCTGCCCGGTGGGTCCTGAGGCTAGTGGCCCCGAGTACCCTATGAGGGTAGCAGAGGAGCCAGCTATTGGCCAGCTCTAACCATGGAGGGGACCTGGACCCACCCTCAGAGGCTGTTTCCCTAGGGGGAGGGGAGCAGCCAGCCACCAGTTGCACTGTGACACTAAGAGTGGGCCCTCTTTGCCTCAGCCCCCTCTCGTGCAGCACACCCCACTACCATGCCGTACCTAGCACAGCTTTGCCAGCCCCCTGGGGCAGGGCTGGGTGGGGATAGTTTTATTCCAGGCCAGGGGGAGGGGGAGCAGGTCCTATGCATGGACCTCCTTTGTCAGCACCTCCTCTGCCCCTGGCCCAGACAAAGGCCAGCATTGAGGGCCCAGACTGGCACTTCGGCCAGGCACCAAGGCCAGCAAGGCCGAAGCTGGCATTTTCAGGGGGCTGGGACCTCTGGCCCTGTGACGGGGGCTCTGAGGTCCACCCTGTGCCCTTCACAGGGACCCAGGGAAACTTGGGGAGAGGTACCCTAGGCTGGCACAGGAGGTGGGGGACAGAGGGGAAGCACTGGCTGGAGGTAAAGCCCTGTTCCTTTGTTCCCAGGATCCCCAGGGGTGTCTCCCTGGAGGCAGAAAGTGGCAGGGAGCCCCCTGGACAGAACAGCTTGGGTGGGGTTAAAAGCAGGGACCCAGATAGTGGGTCCCTGGCCTGGGCCTCCGGACAGAGGGGACATTGTTGGGATGGAGGCAGGGCTGCCTTGGCCCGGACACTATTGACAAAGCTGCCAGCTGTGGTGGAGCCTGGTCGCCAGGCCCTTGGCTCCCCCCACCCCCGCCTCCTTCCTCCCCCAGGGCCAGCATGAATGGGGCCGAGCCTCAACTATCTCCCTCCCACTCAGGACAATGCCCTCCACAGCCATTTTGTGCCCGTCACCACTGCCCTGGGGCAGCCGAGTTGAGATGTAGCACGCTGCTCAGGAGACCCCACGGCTGTGCTCCTCTGTAGTGGTAAGTGCCTGGGCCCCGCATCACCGGAGATGTCCCCAAGAGGGTCAGGGTGGGAAAAATCGCTCAGGCAGGGCCCAGGACACAGGGCAGCCAGGGCAGGGGGCTCTTATGCCCTGTGCCTCCTTGGGCAATAGCCCCATCTCCCCCTATAAACTGCTGCAGATATACCCAGGGGCTGAAGGAAGCACCTGTGGCCTTTCCCGGCTGTGTTCTGAGATAAGGGGCTCCAGGGCCTTCCAGGGCTTGGTCCTGGGCCTAAGTGGCAGTGGATGGCTCCTGGCTGGCATGTGCCCACACATCCAGCCATGCAGACCCCAGCTCAATTTAGGGCCTGCCAACAGCTCCCGCCCCTTCTCAGGGTTCTATCCAGGATCACATCTGTCTAGGTGTCACGTCAGCAGCCAGCTGCGGCCAGTCCACCAGAGGCTGCAGGCAGTCACTGCTACTGACAGCTCCTGGGTGGGAGGGAGTTGGGTGCCCTTGCCCTCAGGGCCACAGGCTTAGGGTCCCCTCCAGGTATACCCTGGGGCTACCTGGGCTCTTCTCCCTCCTCACTGGCAAGCTCTCTTTCTGACTCCAACTCCTCACTCAACTCTGTTCTCCCATCCATACTCCTACACTGAGGACTCTTCTGGTGCCAGGCCTTGAAGGACCCTGACCACTGGGGCCCACTGAGCAGGCACAGACCTCCCCCACCCCCTTGCTTCCGCATTACCTCTTGGGGGCCCGCGTGGCTCCCAGCAGCTCTCCTTCTACCCCTGCATTGACATGGTCCTGGTTGCACAGGGTGAGTTTTCTCTCCCTGTCCCTTGTGCCATGGGTGTCTCCCCTTGCCATGCGGCAGCCCCATTCCTCTTGTCCCCATGCTGCCTCTCTTGTCTGGATGGCTGGTGCAGGGTCACCCTGCGACGTGGCATCCACCAGCCTTCCTTCTCCCTGCCTCGGCCCTCTCCTGTCTCCTCTGTCACTCAGTTCCCCAGGTTGTGCCCTTGTGACTTTTCAGGATGTGCCCCATTCTACAGTCTAGATGCATATAAAGCAGAAGATGAAAGAATTCCTTGCCCGCCTGTGTGTGTGTGTGCACATGCAAGCGCATGCCTCTGCCCCCACCCCCTTCTCCAGCCCTTAGACTCTTTCTTTGTCTCTTTCTGTCCTCTCTCTGGCTTCCTCTCTCTGTGCCCCTCTGTCTCTGTCCCTGTCCCTGTCTTTCCGCCTCCCCGCTCCTTCCCTGGCCATGAACCTCTCTCTACTGGAATCTCTGCTCTGCCTTCCTTTGGTCCTATCTCTGCTCCAGTTTGGTTCCCACCCTGCCTCTCTCAGCCCCAGCCCCTTCTGCCTTGATTCCTGCCTATCGGGGAGTGGAGTACCAGCAGCCTCCTCCCTCCAGGCCTCATACTGCCTCCCTCTTCCCAGACTCCTGCAATGGCTCCCTGGCCTCCAATCAGCCTGTACCTCCTCCTGCTGCTGCTCTTCCGACCACCCCTGCCCATGACAGCGGCTCATCGCTTCTCCGCACCCAACACTACCTTCACCCACCTGGCTCTGGCGCCAGGCCAGGGCACGCTCTACGTGGGTGCAGTGAACCGCCTCTTCCAGCTCAGCCCCGAACTGCAGCTCGAGGCTGAAGCTGTCACTGGCCCTGTCATCGACAGTCCTGACTGCCTGCCTTTCCGTGACCCGGCAGAGTGCCCACATGCCCGACTCACTGATAATGCCAACCAGCTCTTGCTGGTTAGCAGCAGGGCCCAGGAGCTGGTGGCCTGCGGGCAGGTGAGGCAGGGTGTATGCGAGAAGCGGCGCCTTGGGGATGTGGCCCAGGTGCTGTACCAGGCCGAGGACCCTGGTGACGGGCAGTTTGTGGCTGCTAACTCCCCGGGAGTGGCCACAGTGGGCCTGGTGGTGCCCTTGCCTGGCCGGGACCTCCTGCTGGTGGCCAGAGGCCTGGCGGGCAAGCTGTCGGCAGGGGTGCCACCCCTGACTGTCCGCCAGCTGGCCGGGCCACAGCCCTTCTCCAGTGAGGGCTTGGGCCGACTCGTAGTGGGTGACTTTTCTGACTACAACAACAGCTACGTGGGGGCCTTTGCTGGCACTCACTCCGCCTACTTTGTCTTCCGACGCCGTGGGGCCCGGGCCCAGGCTGAGTATCACTCCTATGTGGCCCGTGTCTGCCTGGGGGATGCCAACCTCTACTCCTACGTGGAAGTGCCCCTCACCTGCCGCGGCCAAGGCCTCATCCAGGCTGCCTTCCTTGCTCCAGGCACCTTGCTAGGGGCATTTGTCGCAGGCCCAAGGGGGGCACAGGCAGCCCTGTGTGCCTTTCCCCTGGCTGAGCTGGACCGGAGCATGGAGCAGGCCCGGCGACTGTGCTACACAGCGGGTGGCCGGGGTACTGACGGCATGGAAGAAGCCACCGTGGAGTATGGTGTCACATCACGCTGTGTCACCCTGCCCCCTGTGAGTGACTGGGGCCTGGCTTCAGCTTTTCTTCTCTGTATCCCTCTCTTTCTGCAGCATGGGGCAGGGGTGCTTTGGTGTGCCCAGGGCATGTTAACAAGGCACCAGCTCTGAGTGTCCCACCTGCTCTCAGCCAGTTTCTTCCCCCCATATTTCTCCCCTTGTGGGGCAAGTTTGTTATGCCCTGGGCTCAGGGACCCATACCCCACCTTGCCCTGACTACTTTGCTCCCAAGTCCCTTAGGGCTTCCTTCTCACGAACTGCTTGGGTATCCTCTCATGGCTGTCCTGCTGGGCCCAAGGGTGAAACCACCTGCCTCTCCTGGAAGCTGATATTCCACTCCTTTGCCCATCTAGGACTCCCCAGAATCATATCCCTGTGGTGATGAGCACACCCCCAGCCCCATTGCTGGCCGCCAGCCCCTGGAGGCCCAGCCTCTCCTGCAGCTTGGGCAGCCCATCAGCGCCGTAGCAGCCCTCCAGGCAGATGGGCACATGATAGCCTTCCTGGGGGACACTCAGGGCCAGCTACATAAGGTGAGGGCCTGATGGATGAGGAGTGCCTTAGTACGATCTACATACTGATACTGCCTGTCTCAGCGCTCCTGCTGTGGCTCAACGAAGCCCCTGGAACCCTCCATCTCTCAACCTGCTCCCCATGTATGGGAAAAAGAGACTCACTGCTCCTTGACATCTGGCGCAGCTCTCAGATAGGTGGCTCAGGATAACCACACAGGAGTATCCTGAGGCAGCCTTGCCTTCTCTAGGCAAAGGGAGCTAATGGTCAAGGTGGGTGGGTGGCATGAGAGCTGGACAGGCTCACCTGGTGTTCAGAGCCACTGTGGCCCCAGAAATCCCTCTGAGGCAAACTCTTGCCTCCTGGTGACCCACCTGACTCCTTGTAGCTGCCCTTCTTTGTTGCAGAATGGCCTTTAATTCTGGGGGCCTCCCTAGGGTTCCCTCGCTGCCTCAGCACTGTGGCTTTCTGGAGAATGCCTTTGCTCTGAGGGTGCTGAATGGGGACGTGACATGTCCCTCTCTTCCATGCCTAGCAGGAAATGGAGCTGACTCTGAGGGAAGTCTTTATGGCTCTCCCAGAGAGCCCATTTTGGGGGAAGATCACAGAACCTGTATGGCCAGCCTTTGGCCATCTGGAGAGCTGGCCTTGGCTTAGCAGGGTGGCCAGCCCTGTCCTTGTATCCTTGTCCAGGTCTTTCTCAACAGCTCCCAAGGCCAGGTCTACCATTCCCAACAAGTGGGGCCTCCAGGCTCCGCCATCAGCCCAGACCTGCTGGTGGACAGCAAGAATGACCATCTCTATGTCCTGACGGCTCAACAGGTGAGGGCTGTTGCCAGAGTTGAGGGCACTAGGTCCACATGGCCTGAGTCTCTACAACCGATGCCTCTCCCTCACTGCCCATCCAGGTGGACCGGGTCCCTGTAGCATCCTGCCCTCACTTTTCTGATTGTACCAGCTGCCTCCAGGCCCGAGATCCACTGTGTGGCTGGTGTGTTCTGCAGGGCAGGTGAGCACAGTGCCTGTGCCCTGGCTTGTGCCCACAGCTGGTATGTCCTGGGGCAGGGTTGCACCCAGAAGTGGCTATGGGTATGCCAAGAGACCAGCCCTACTTACCAAAATAGACTCAGGCTGTTGCTGAGCTCTTTGATCCTGCCCCATCCCACCAAACCAAGAATCTGGGCGGTGCTCCAGACACTGGGTGGTCCGACATTGACCAACCTATTCCCTTCTCATTTCCAGCAGCCCTGCTCTGGGTCCCGACCTCTGTCACCTCTCCCAGGTCCCCTGCCCAACTGATGGTGTCCCATGGTCCACTCCAATTCCCCTCCAGCCTGGGCTCCATGCAACAGTCTAGGAATCCCTATGGCAACCTGAAAGTAGCTCCTTCTCATTCACCGTCAAGGCCAAAGCTGCCCTGGCCATGGGCCCCAAGTGTTTGCCATTTCCTCTCTTGGCACAGTCTCCATACTTTCTGCTCATCATACTCTGGCTAGGCCATCCTCCCAATCCCCTTGCTAACAGTCATCTAGGAAACCTGAGGCCCATGCAATGACCTGATGGGCCCCTGCCCGCCAGGTGTACCAGGAAGGGCCAGTGTGAGCGAGCCACCCAGCTGAACCAGTGGCTGTGGAGCTACGAGGAGGACAGCCGCTGCCTTTATATCCAGAGTGTGCTGCCACCCCACCACCCCCGCCAGGAGCAAGGCCAGGTAAGATGCCCACCACCACTGGGCCCTCTGCCTGGTGGATTCTCCCTGGCTGCCTCCAGTCTACTTCCTGTCCCCAATGACAGCTCTAGCTTCTCACCACTCTATTCTGCTCTGGTACCATCTCCATTTCCCTCTCATGTGCCCCAGATCACCTTGTCTGTCCCCTGGCTTCCCACCCTGGCTGTGGATGAATACTTCCATTGTGCCTTTGGGGACCACGACAGCTTGGCTCAAGTGGAAGGACCTCATGTGGCCTGTGTCACCCCTCCCCAAGATGAGGTGCCTCTTAACCCTCCAGGCACAGGTGAGGGGGCCCCTGGGTAGGGGACCAGGGCTGGAGCTGGAAAGGGCAGGAACTGTGTGACCTGCTCTGCCACCACTGTCCCCTCCCAGACCACATCACCTTGCCCTTGACCCTGATGTTTGAGGACGTGGTCGTGGCTGCCACCAACTTCTCCTTCTATGACTGCAGTGCTGTCCAGGCCTTGGAGGCAGCTGCCCCGTGAGTTCCCGGGCCTGGCTCCTGCAGGGCAGGGGTGGCAACCCCAGATGGCGCCCTGCCTGAGCAGTCCCCTGTGCTGCAGGTGCCGTGCCTGTGTGGACAGTCCCTGGAGGTGCCACTGGTGCCCCCAGAGCAGCCACTGTGTACACGGGGACCACTGCCCAGAGGGGGAGAAGACTGTCTACAGTGCCCAGGAGGTGGGTATGACCTGTTCAGCCGCCCATGACCACCCCTGTGGGCACTGCAAGACAGAGGCCCACCTGCCCTGGAGTGGGCCCCTGGAGTGCTGAAAGGCTAAGGGCTATTGTTTCTCCAGGTGGACATCCAGGTGCGTGGCCCAGGGGCCTGTCCTCAGGCTGAGGGCCTGGCAAGTTCCCACTTGGTGCCTGTGGGCTGGGAGAGCCATTTGGATCTGCATGTGCGGAACCTTCAGTATTTCCGAGTGAGTGGTCAGGCAGGCAGGGGCTGGGAAGATGGAGGGGGTGAGGACAATGCCCAGGGAGCTGATAGCACGTCCCCCCAGGGCCTGCCTGCCTCTTACCAGTGCTGGCTGGAGCTACCTGGAGAACTGCGGAGGCTGCCAGCCTCCCTGGAGGAGACAGCTGCAGATGCAGGCCTCATTCACTGCCAAGCCCACCAGGTCAGTGCTGCCTTTCAGCCTCCCTGCTGCTGGGCGCCTTCTGCAGCCCTCTCACCCCCCACTTTCCCCAGTCCCTCTGCATCCTGTTAACACTCATGAGAACCTACCCTGCCCTGAGCATGTGGCCAGAGCACAGTGCCTGTGTTCTCAGTCCCTGAGTGACCAGTGTGGTGGGAAGTGCAGGGAATAGCAGCAACCATTCTAGGGAGCCAATATGACCCTGCTCTCCGCCCACAGTTTCACCCCTCTATGTACCAGCCAGAGCTTCCAGTGCCCATATACGTCACACGGGGTGAGGTCCAGCGGCTGGACAATGCCCAAGCTCTTCATGGTGAGCCCGGGGGTGGCAAAGCAGGCAAGGGCGGCATGTGTGGCACAAGGGCAGCACCTCAGTACACTGGCCTTTCCTAGTGACCCTGTACGACTGCGCTGTGGGCCACCCTGACTGCAGCCACTGCCAGGCAGCCAATGGGAGCCTGGGATGCCTGTGGTGTGGTGACGGCCAGCCTTCCTGCCGCTATGGGCCGCTGTGCCCACCAGGAGCTGTGGAACCGCTGTGTCCCATGCCCAGCATTGATGCAGTAAGCCCCTCACTTGCAGGGCTGAACCCAGCTCTCCTCCAGGCCTTGGCTGCCACCTCTTTCCCAGGCCCAGTCTCCCGCTCCTTCCTCTGCCCCTCACTGGCCTATCTGTGCCCAGGTCAGAATGCCTCTGCCTCTGCCTCACACTCCCAATCCTGAATGGCTCAGCTTAGCCACAGTCCAATTGGCTGGCTGGGCACCCCAGAGTGGTGTACAAGCAAGGGTATTACATCTGCCATCCTCCCCTGCTACAGATCGAGCCCTTGACTGGTCCCCCAGAGGGTGGCTTGGCCCTCACCATCCTGGGCTCCAACCTGGGCCGAGCTTTTGCTGATGTGCAAGATGCTGTGAGTGTGGCTGGCCAGCCCTGCAGCCCCAACCCCCTTCTCTACCGCACCTCTGCCCGGTGAGACTCCAGCAAGGTGGGAATGAGTGGTGGTGCTGTTAAGAGTAGGCTTCCAGAAACCAGCATTCAGAGAGAAGGGAGACTTGCAGCCAAGAACTGTGGAACCCTAGCTGCGTGCAGTGGTGCACACCTGTAATCCCAGTATTTGGGAAGCTGAGACAGTAGGCTTGCAGGTTCAAGGACAGACTCAGCAAGTAGTGAGGGTCTCATCAATCTAGCAAGACCTTGTTTCCAAAACAGAAAACAAAAACCAAAGAAAAACAGAGCTGGGTTGTAGCCCAAAAGTAGAATGCCTCTGAGTTCTATCCTCAGTACCACACACAAAAAGAAGAAGAAGAGAGAGAAAGAAGGGGCCCTGTGCAAACAAACAGGGGAGGGAGAAAGGGAGTGGGCTCCAGAAAGTGGCTGTAGGCTGCCTAAGGCTCTCCAGAACTCTGAATAGCTCCTGGGCCTTGGCTCATCAGGATTGTGTGTATGACATCTCCTGCCCCCAATGGCACCTCTGGACCAGTCCAAGTGACCCTTAAGAGTAGGCCACCGGGAATCTCAACCCAGCACTTCACCTATCAGGTCAGTATCTACCCCATGGTGGTCCCAATGCAGGGAACAGCAGAAGGAGAGGCAGACACCTAGGCTGTCAAACTAGATCCAAGGATAACAGGAAGCATGGCTGAGTATTCAGGAGGGAAACCATGTGATGTCAGTGGACAGTAGGTTGGAGGCAGTGACAGGATAGCAAGGACACTGCCACCTGTCCAGGAAGGAGGTGGGCAGTGTAATCAGTGAGTGCAATGTGGATCTATCAGGAGCAGGGGACATAGAGAGAGTGGGGACACCTCCCAGTGCTAGCCTGAGACCTGGGCACCTGGTAGAACCATTTCTGGGGCAGGAAGCCAATACTGGGAGCCATAGGAGACATGAGGGGTTTAGGACCAGGACTTTTCCTTGGCACATACAACTACCCAAGAAGGCATTGGATCTTGAGATCTAGATCTCAGGGTATTGGAGGTGGGTGCAAACTGACTTGGTGCAAGTCACAAGGTAAGAGACTGCTGGTGATAAGAGAACCCAAGAAGTGGCCTGTACCTCAAAGCCTGGGACTTTGGGGATGGCCCCAGGTGGGGAAGCACCAGGCCAGGCTGCAATGCCTATCTCAGCCTGGCCTGTTCCCTAGGACCCTGTCCTACTGAGCCTGAGTCCTCGGTGGGGCCCCCAAGCAGGGGGCACCCAGCTCACCATCCATGGGCAGCATCTTCAGACAGGAGGCAACATCACCGCCTTTGTGGGTGGCCAGCCCTGCCCCATGTGAGTATCTGGCCCTGCTGCCCACCAGCTACAGGGGCTACTCACCTCCTGGCCCAGGCCTGGCTTCTTTTGAGCGAGGGACACTCCCTGAAGGCTTTAGTATCCCCTCCTATACAGTGGGGGCAGTGGATTCGAGAATGCCATCAAATTCCAAGAGAAATGGTGTTGCTGGGTATGGTGGCACACAACTGTAATCCCAATACTTGGGAGGCTGAGACAGGAGGATCGCAGGTTCAAGAGTAGCCCCAGCAACTTTGAGACCCTGTTCCAAAATTAAAAAATAAAAATGGCTGGAGGTATAGCTTGAAAGTAGAATGCCCTTGGGTTCAATCCCTAGTACCGGGGTGGGGGGAGGAGAAGAGAGAGAGAGAGAGAGAGAGAGAGAGAGAGAGAGAGAGAGAGAGAGAGAGAAAGAGAGAGAGAGAGAGAGAGAGAAAGAGAAAGTGGTACTATATAGCCAGCCTAGCAATCTCTACCCCAGTCAAGGGAGGCAAAGTGGGCCTCTCATGGGGAGCTGGGGCTAAAAGGCAGTTAGTGGGAGCCAGAGGTGAGAAAGCTTACTCTTTGCAGCCAAGAGCCAGTGTGTCCCAAGACCATCGTGTGCCGTACCATGCCTCAGGCTGCAACAGGAGAAGCAGAGGTCCTCGTGGTCTTTGGCCATGCCGAGCGTAAACTGCTCAACAGCCACTTCCGCTACACTGCCAACCCCCAGCTTCTGACAGCAGAGCCCAGCGTCAGCTTCCGGGGGTGAGGACACTGACCAGCCCACAGGAACGCCTGAGCCAGAGGGAAGACCACCTGCTAGGTGGGGCTGGGCTGGGCTGGACTGTCCACCATCCTCCAACCCCTCTGACTTCCATCCTGACACAGGGGTGGTCGGCTGATCCGTGTCAGGGGCACGGGCCTGGATGTGGTGTGGCAGCCCCTGCTATCTGTGTGGCTGGAGCCTGAGGCTGAGGTGAAGGCTTTGGGGGCCCAGCCTCAGGACCTGAACCCAAGGAAGAGTTGTGAAGCCCCTGCTGCAGACCCCCAGGCTTGTATCCAGCTTAGAAAGGATTTGCTGCAGGTGAGCCTCCCCATGGCAGCAGGAAACAGCCTGTCCCCCGGTTGTGCCCAGAGAGGGGGGCAGGGCCTGCAACTGTGTCCCTGAGCAAGCAGAGCAGCCCCAGCTCACCAGCCTTTGTCCCTGGCCTTGACTGCCCCCACAGTGCTCCACTGTCTGCTCCATCAACTCGTCCAGCCTCCTCCTGTGTCACAGTCCTGCTGTGCCAGATGGAGCCCACCCGAAGAGGGTGTTCTTCACCCTAGACAACGTGCAAGTGGACTTTGCCAACGCCAGTGGAGGCCAGAGCTTCCTGTACCAGCCCAACCCCCGCCTGGCTCCGCTGAGCCGAGAGGGGCTCGCCCGCCCCTATCACCTCAAGCCAGGCCATGTCCTGGATGTGGAGGTGAGCATACCTCCAGCTGGGCCACCAGTACAGGGTGGGGCCAGCAACTCAAGCTCCAGGTATGTATCCTAGGGCGAAGGCCTCAACCTGGGGATCAGCAAGGAGGAGGTACGAGTGCACATCGGCGACGGCGAGTGCCTGGTGAAGACGCTTACACTCACCCACCTGTACTGCGAGCCTCCCCCACATGCCCCTCAGCCCACCAATGGCTCCAGTGCCCTGCCGCAGTTCGTGGTGAGTATGTGCCCCTGGCAGGCGGGCCACGTGCTGCAGGCCCACGCTCAGGAGCCCTGCTCCCCAGGTGCAGATGGGCAACGTCCGCCTGGCCCTAGGCCCTGTGCAGTATGAGGTGGAGCCCACCGTGTCCGCCTTCCCCGTGGAGGCCCAGGTGGGCTTGGGCATGGGTGCTGCTGTGCTGATCGCCGCTGTGCTACTCCTCACCCTCATGTACAGGTGAGGGCTTTCCTCCTCACATCTCCTCCTCACGCCTCCTCTTCACTATTGGCAAGGGTGGCTCAAAGCAGGCCCTGGGCAGGTAGCCTCCTTGGCCTGGGCCTGTAGCTGATGCCCACCCTGGACTGCAGGCACAAGAGCAAACAGGCCCTGCGGGACTACCAGAAGGTGCTGGTGCAGCTGGAGAACCTGGAGACGGGTGTGGGTGACCAATGCCGCAAGGAATTCACAGGTGCGTGGGGCAGGGTGGGGACAGAGGGCCCCCCAGGCAGAAGCCCACATTTTGGATCCTGGCCCACAGACCTGATGACTGAGATGACGGACCTCAGCAGCGACCTGGAGGCCAGTGGGATCCCCTTCCTGGACTATCACACATATGCTGAGCGTGCCTTCTTTCCTGGCCACGGTGGCTGCCCCCTGCAGCCTGAGCTTGAAGGGCCTGGGGAAGAGAGCCGCCGTGCCACCGTTCGCCAGGGTCTCACCCAGCTCTCCAACCTGCTCAACAGCAAGCTCTTCCTCCTCACAGTGAGGGCCTCAGGGACACTTGGGGGCAGGCAGGACTTGGGGGGGGTCCTTTGTGGGCAAGGAGGTAGAGCTGTGGACTGGTCAGCAGGGAGAGAGGTGCAACCACAAAAGTGGGGTGGATGTATGGGGCTTCCCGGGCTGAATGCCAGCTCCTTGCCTAGCTTATCCACACCCTGGAGGAGCAGCCAGGCTTCTCCCAGAGGGACCGCTGCCACGTGGCTTCGCTGCTTTCCCTGGTGTTACATGGCAAGCTTGAGTACTTGACCGACATCATGAGGACTCTACTTAGTGACTTGGCGGCTCATTATGTACACAAGAACCCCAAGCTCATGCTACGCAGGTTAGCCTTGATCTGGGCATAGTGGCAGGGGCAGGGGCCCACCATTCATCTGTCCCCACCCTGGGCAGCCTTTGCCTCTAGGTGAGGGTGGAGCCAGGAGGGATTTAGAAGGGAGTTCACCAGGAACCTGGGGCCTCCTCCCGACAGGACAGAGACCATGGTGGAGAAGCTGCTCACCAACTGGCTGTCCATCTGTCTGTACACCTTCCTGAGGGTAAGAGGCACTGTCCAGCCTGCCTCCCCCAGCCCTGGGTAGCATCATCCTGCCCTCCTGGCCCTTGGGGGGTGCTGCTGCCTGCCTGTGGCCTCTCTTACTTGTGCCCAAATTCCCCCATTGGGCCTTGGCTAGTAATTAGGATGGGCCATCAAATGAGGATCATGAGAGCCATCCTCCTGCCCCATAGGCCCACCATGAGGCCCAACTGGAGGGAGTACCAGAAAGGGAAGACTTTGAACTCTGCCAGGCTAGATGTAAGGCAGAGGCTAGAAAGGCTTGGGGCCCCAGCCCAGGGGTCTGGCCATCTGTCTTTGCTCTGGGCTTCTGGCTGTTCTTCCTGCTTCCTCCACCCACTCTGCTGGGCCTCACCTGGCACCCTGGCCCTGTGGCCAACTCTGGTTGCAGGAAGTAGCTGGCGAGCCATTGTACATGCTCTTTCGAGCCATCCAGTACCAGGTGGACAAGGGCCCTGTGGATGCCGTGACAGGCAAGGCAAAACGGACCCTGAATGATAGCCACCTGTTGCGAGAGGACGTGGAGTTCCGGCCCCTCACCCTGATGGTGCTGGTGGGGCCTGGGGCTGGCGGGACCGCAGGGAGCAATGAGGTGCAGCGTTTGCCAGCCCGGGTGCTTGACACGGACACCATCACCCAGGTCAAGGAGAAGGTGTTGGACCAAGTTTACAAAGGCACCCCCTTCTCCCAGCGGCCCTCCGTGCATGCCTTAGACCTTGGTGAGAGCCAGCCCCACCTTCCTGCACACCCACCTGCCTCTCTCCTACCTGTAGCCGCTCAGCTCAGCTGGCTGCAGATAGTAAATAGACTGTGGGCTCATGGGCTTCTTTGGGTTCCTCCAGAATGGCGCTCGGGCCTGGCTGGTCACCTGACCCTGTCAGATGAGGACTTGACCTCAGTGACCCAGAACCAGTGGAAGAGACTCAATACCCTGCAGCACTACAAGGTTCGGGTGGGGAAGAGATAGGTGGATCAGAAGCAGGGAGCAGGCCCCTGCCTCAAGATCAGGCAGCTAAGGACCCAGATTCATGCTCCTCTGTCCCCACCAGGTCCCGGATGGAGCAACAGTGGGGCTCATACCTCAGCTGCACAATGGTGGCGCCATCTCTCAGAGTCTGACCCAGAGCTGCCCCTCAGGAGAGAGTGAGTCCCTCATCCCTGACGGACCCATCTGCTCTAGGAGAATCAGCAGGGCTGGGTCCATCCTGGGCTAGGTTCATCAGAGCTCAAGGCTGGGTGGGCAGGAGTGTCCTGGTCATACCATCTGCCTTGCTTGGGCTCTCCACTCCACCTTGCCTGTGGGCAAGCCAAAGCTCCAGGCTGAGCCAAGGCCCTGAGGTTCCAGAAGGCAAGAAGTATCAGGCTGAGCAAGCCTCTGGGCTACCACCCTCCTCTTCCCATTGCTCCTCTATGCTGCCCACCCTGCAGGGAGCAGGAGCTGTGCATCCCAGGCTGCTGGCATAGGCTGGGGGCAGCGGCTTGGGACTGACGGTAGGGTTCCCTGCCCTCAGACATCCCCATGCTAGAGGATGGTGAGGAGGGCGGGATGCGCCTCTGGCACCTGGTAAAGGCCACCGAGGAGCCAGAAGGGGCCAAGTCTCGGCGCAGCAGCCTTCGTGAGCGGGAACGGGAGCGGGCACGGGCCAAGGCCATTCCGGAAATCTACCTCACTCGCCTGCTCTCCATGAAGGTCAGTCCTAGGGATGCTCCCGGGAGAGCCAGGCTGTAGGAGAAGCTTGCCAGGGAGACTTGACTGGGCTTGGGAGTAGCAGAAGGCCATCCCTCACCCCCTGCCTTACAGGGCACACTGCAGAAGTTTGTGGATGACACCTTCCAAGCCATTCTAAGTGTGAAGAGGCCCGTGCCCATCGCCGTCAAGTACCTGTTTGATTTCCTGGACGAGCTGGCAGAGAAACACGGCATCGAGGACCCAGAGACCCTGCACATCTGGAAGACAAACAGGTGCCCTTCCTGATGACCTCTCCTCATCCCACTGTGTAGATGGTCCACTGAGTCCCAGAGAAGCAAGGATGTTACCAGCGTGGACCAGCAGGGACAAGGCAGGAATACAAGCTTTGCTGCATCCGCCCTGGGTTTCTGATCCTGTCAGCATAGACACTCAGGCAGGTTTGGGGCTCAGGTCATGTGAGCCATGAGGACAGCTACCAGTGAAGCACAAAGCTGGGGACCCTGGCTGCCTGAGACCCCCAGTTCCAGTGACCAGACATCTGTGTGGAAGGGGTGGGTTAGGGTATGCAGAAGAAGCCACAAGGGCAGGCCAGGCCTCATCCCCTCCCCTGGCCTGTATCCCCAGCTTGCTGCTGCGGTTCTGGGTGAATGCCCTGAAGAACCCTCAGCTCATCTTCGATGTGCGGGTGTCTGACAATGTGGATGCAATCCTGGCAGTCATCGCGCAGACCTTCATTGACTCCTGCACTGTCTCAGAGCATAAAGTGGGCCGGGTAAGGGCACAGCTGGCTGCACCTGCCAGCAGGGGCAAGGAGGAAAATCTGGGGGGAGGTATAAAGGTCCCATGCAGAGCCTAGTGGGAAGGGTGGCAGGGATGCTGGCAGCTCCCCCACCTCCCTGCTAACATCTAGCACCTCTCCTATCTGGAGCAGGATTCTCCAGTGAACAAACTGCTCTACGCCCGGGAGATTCCTCGCTACAAGCAGATGGTTGAGAAGTAGGTGTCAGAGCCATTAGGGTTGGGTGGGGGCTGAGGAACGCCCTCCCCTAACTCTGTCGACTCCTCCAGATACTATGCAGATATTCGCCAGAGCTCTCCCGCCAGCTACCAGGAGATGAACTCAGCTTTGGCTGAACTCTCTGGGGTGAGGCATCATCTGGGGTGAGGGGTCAGGTGGGGAGACTAACTGGCAGAGCAGAGAGGCAGCCTTGGGGCCTGAGGCCTGGGATGCAGCCTCACTGCCCCCCATGTGTATCCCCAGAACTACACCTCTGCTCCCCACTGTCTTGAGGCTCTGCAAGAACTCTACAACCACATCCACAGGTATTATGACCAGGTGAGGCCCAGAGCACTCCAGAGGGGAGGGGCGGGAACCTGGAGTGAGGTGGAACCAAGATGAAGGCCCACAGGACTTCTCTGGGGAAGGCAAAATCCAGGCAGAGGGAAGAATGGGGGTGCCAACCTGTGCCGGAAGGGCCTGGATTGGGGAATGGGCTTGGCTTTCATGCCCAAGTCCCTGCTGACATGGAGGCAGGGCTGGGTGGTCCTGGGCCAATGGGTGAAGGACTGGGGCCCCAGGTAAGAGCTCTCCTCTGCTCTGACAGATCATCAGCGCCTTGGAGGAGGACCCTGTGGGCCAGAAGATGCAGCTGGCCTGCCGCCTGCAGCAGATTGCTGCCCTGGTGGAGAACAAAGTGACTGACCTATGAGCTTGGCCTGGGGTGGAGGTGGTGGGCGACTGATAACCTCCAGCTGAGAGAGCTGCAAACAGGATCTGCCACGGCAGTACCTAGGATCCCTAGACCAAGGAGGGACCAGCAGCGCCTGGGTGGTGTGGAGTGCCCACTATGTCATCACTGGGTGTATTTCTAATTTATAACAATCCTTTCCCTATCTCCTACTGTATTTATTTGGCTGCTGGAGTATCTGGAAATAAAAATGTGTCTTAAAAAAAAAGTCTGAACCCCAGTCTCTGCCTTCTCCTGCAAAAGCCAGCTTCATGCTCCCCTGGCCTGGAAGCCCCTCAGCCCCATGGCTGTGACCTCCTGTCCCCTCTCTTCTTTATCTCACCAGGTTTCACAAGAAAGCTACTCCTCTCCATCTATGCCTGCCCTATTTCTACTGGTTCTTTCCTGGCACAGGTTGCTGGACCAAGTATCTGCCATCTTGGGATAAACACGGTCACTTCCAAGCCCCCTCCACTTCATCTGGACCACCCTGGCAGTCCCCAACCAGCCTCTCACCTCTAGTCTCACCCCTCTATTTTTTTGTGTGTGAGTCTGGGGATGGAACCCAGCATTCGACCTCCGAATTACACCCCCTGCCCCATTTTTTACTCTATTTTGAGACAGGGTCTCACTAAGTTGTGTAGGGCCTCACAAAGTGGCTGAGGCTATCCACGAACTGTGATCCTCCAGTCTCAGCCTTCCGAATACTGGGATTACAAGCGTGCGCCACCACGCCTGGCTCACCCCTCTATTCTAAAAGCAGCCAAAATGAGCTTCCTAAAAGCAAAAGTGCTTGTTGTCTTTGCCAGGACCCCATGCTGGCCCCAACGTACTCTAGGCCTGATAACTTCCCAGCATCCAACCATGCTGCAATATGGTTGCCATGCATAGGTCTCTAGCACATCCTGTCTGTGGGCCGCAGCCTCAGATGGGCCCTGTGCTGCCCTGGGATACTTCTGGGGACCCAATTCCTCCTGGTCTCTCAAGATGCAGCCCTAAGGGCTCATATTCTAGCACCCAGCTCTCAGGGTTGAGGTCTATCTGTTCCCCAAGGTGAAAACGGCAGAGCTGGCCCCCGTGGACCCCTGGCAAATGTTGGTGAGAAAAAAAAAAAGCAGGGTACTCATGAAGGCAGAGATTCTAGGGAGCCTGGCATTTCTGGTGGGAGGAATGAATTGTTCTCAGCTCTTGCCTGTGCCCCCCATTAAGCCAGGTGGACCCCAATGGCACAACATTCAGGGGAGATCTGGTCTCCTACCTGTTTTGTGGGTCTATGAGCCACAGGAAAACTGGGAACAGGGCTGGGAGCTGGGAGAGAATGGGGTTCCAATGGGATTGAGAGGGGTCACCTCTAGGAGGACTCCCACATGGGCCAAGCAGGAGGTCCAAGAATGGTCCTAAAGTTCTAAGAGCCCTGCCAGCAGTCCATGAGCATGGTGGAAGTGGAAGTCGGCCTGAGGACCTAGTCACTCTGTCAACTACATCATTTCCTGGGAAGTCCCAGCTCCAGCCTGAGACTACAGGCACCTTGGCTAGGATCTCAATCGCTTCCTCCTCCTGTAGGTGTCCGGGGACTGAGTGTCCTCTGTGTACCTGGTGCAACCCGCCCCCTCTGCCTCTGGGGTATAGGTGAAGGGGGGGCTCAGCCTAGGGCTGGGCTCTCCGGGCCACCGTCAGCCACGCCGCCCCCTCCTCGCACTGCATACCTTGCCCGCAGCTGAGCAGCTGGGAAGCTATTTATAAAGACGGGTGAGATCAGCGGCTGAGGCTATAAATGCGCGGGCCACAGCCGGGCCCCACAGGAGCAGCCGCCCCCAGCGCTGAAGCAGAAGGCCACAAGGCCAGGATGAGTGCCAGTGCAGGAGATGGTGGTGGTGGGGACAGCGGTGGCAGCAGCAGCAGGTAGGGCTAAGCCTGGGTGTCCAGGGTTCCTGGCACCTCACACACTCACTGCTTGCTCAACCTGCCCCACAGTTCACAGGCCTCCTGTGGGCCCGAGTCCTCGGGCTCTGAACTAGCCCCAGTCATGCCGGCACCTCGGATGCTTCAGGGGCTCCTGGGCTCTGACGATGAGGAACAGGAAGACCCTAAGGACTACTGCAAGGGTGAGGACTGGCCTTGGGCACACATGACCAAATTGTCATTTCAGGGGCTCAGGACAGCCTGGGAGGAGGGTGCCTGGAGGTCGGGCCCATATGGGCCAAAAGGCGAGCAAGGTTCAGCTGTTTTGGGGGACAAGGAAGGGAGACACCCTCACTGTGATCTATTGGCTCCTTCGGCAGGTGGCTACTACCCAGTGAAGATCGGCGACCTGTTCAATGGGAGGTACCACGTGGTGCGCAAGCTGGGCTGGGGCCACTTCTCTACTGTCTGGCTCTGCTGGGACATCCAGTGAGTGGCTCTTCCACCCCCAGGGCCTAGCACTGGCTGGAATCCTGCTCCTAAACTGGGTTGAGGCCACCACCACGGCACTGTGAGCCTAGCCAGGGCAGGCAGTTGATGAGGGTCTTGGTATTGCAGGCGAAAGCGCTTTGTGGCCCTGAAAGTGGTGAAGAGTGCGGGGCATTACACAGAGACAGCTGTGGATGAGATCAAGCTCCTGAAATGTGTAAGGCACCTCCCCTACCACTCTGGCTCCCCGGGAACTGCCTGGGGCCTGGCATTGTGGGTGCAGGGCCTGCTGGGGCTCTGCTGAGCAGGGCAGGGCTCCCAGAGGGGCAGGTTCCAGCTGGCTCTGCAGAGTGGGAGGACCTGGAGGAACAGGCAGAGGTCTGGGAATGGCTGTGGCTTTTCTTCCAGAGAGACCTAGCTAGAGTGGGAAAGTAGGGCTAGAGGTGCTTCAGGGGACTACCCAGAGCAGCAGCTCATGAGGGGCAGGTTGAAGCATTTGTGAACCCTTGGCCATTATTCCAGGTTCGGGACAGTGACCCCAGTGACCCAAAAAGAGAGACCATTGTTCAGCTTATCGATGACTTCAGGATCTCAGGAGTTAATGGAGTCCGTATCCTTTGCAGGATGGGCAGTGTGGCAGCAAAGGAGCCAGTTTACACCTTAATGATTATCAGAGCCTCAGTTTACTGATCTGCATAATGGGAGCTTAATACCTCCAAGGCACACTAGTCTGAAAATAACCCCACCCCTTTTCACGTGTTTCAGTGTGTGTGTGTGTGTGTGTGTGTGTGTGTGTGTGTATAAAATCATAGATGATTGTTGCTGAATTACCTCCAAGTGGCAGGAACCTGTTTGTCCCTCCAGGGCCCTGTCTCCAGGATGACCACAAAATATACCATCCCATCTGGCATGCTCCTCACAGTGACAAGTACACTATAAATAATAGCACTGGGACAATGGTGGCCACCAAGACCATCCAGGGCAAGCCTGGCCTCTTCCATTTGTACACAGCCCAAGCCTTGAAGCTTCCCTGTGGCTGAGAGTGGGAAGGGCCTGGGCCCCAGCTGTGTACTTGCTGGCCACCCTTCACTTTAGGCTCCAGATGTGTGTATGGTTCTGGAAGTTCTGGGCCACCAGCTCCTCAAGTGGATCATCAAGTCCAACTACCAGGGTCTGCCTGTGCCCTGTGTGAAGAGCATTGTGAAGCAGGTAAGTCCTGCCGCCCTGCTGCCTGGCCCGACCTGGGCAGCTACTGGAATTCAGGTGTGGCTCTTCCCAGGTGCTGCATGGCCTTGACTACCTCCATACCAAGTGCAAGATCATCCACACAGACATCAAGCCTGAAAACATCTTGCTGTGTGTGGGTGATGCCTATATCAGGCGCCTAGCCGCTGAGGCCACAGAGTGGCAGCAGTCAGGGGCCCCACCCCCATCCCGCTCCACAGGTACCAAGAGCAGGCTCAGGGCTGGGTCTAGGCCTCCAGGCCTCAGTCTCTGCCTGAATCTCATTCTTTTTCCCCTATCCCTACCTGCACCCCAGTCAGCACTGCCCCCCAGGAGGTCTTGGTAAGTTGGGGCATCCCTCTTTTCCCGTGTCTCCTTCTCCCCATCTGAGCCAGCTGGAGGCCATCTCCTCAGCCACACTTATCCCACCCCTCCCCCCTGCATTCCCATAGTAGCACTTCTCAAAGACTGTGGCCCAGGAGCATGGTACCCAGGGTGCAGTACATGTTCCAAACTGCCCTTGGGAGCCACTGGGCTCACCATGGCCCCAGCAAAAGGTCACTGGGTCTTCCCCTAATGGCTATTTCAGGCCACCTTAGTTGGGGCTGGCAAGGGACAGGGAGGAGTCTGAGGGGCAGCCCTACCATGTCCTCCCTAACCCACAGAAGTTTAGGGAGTAGAGGAAAAGAAGGGGAGGCAGAGAGACAGGTGAGAGGCCAGGGCCAAGGAATGGCCAGAGAGTGGTGGCACCATATTCTAACATCCATGGGAGTTCTGGGGTCCAGGACTGGGCAGGGAAACTTCCACTTGCCGAGGGCAGGTGACAGGAACCCCAGGGATGACCCCAAATCTGGCAGCAGACTGGTAAGCTGTCCAAAAACAAGAGGAAGAAAATGAGGCGCAAAAGGAAACAGCAGAAGCGGCTGCTGGAGGAGCGGCTGCGAGACCTGCAGAGGCTGGAGGCCATGGAGGCTGCAGCCCAGGCCGAGGGTGAGGGGCCAGAGGGGGTGCCGGACTGCCGAGCGCAGGCACAGGCCCTAGCCTGTCAACTCACATACACCTCGCCCCATCTCCCCAGACTCCGGATCGAGACTAGAGGGGGGCAGCGGCTCTACCTCCTCTTCAGGCTGCCACTATGGAGGTGCCAGAGCAGGGCCCTCCCCAGCCTCTTCTTCCCCTGCCCCTGGAGGTGACCGCAGCCTCAGCCCCAGCTCACAGACCTCAGGCTTCTCAGGTTCCCTGTTCTCGCCGGCCTCCTGCTCCATCCTCTCAGGCTCCTCCAATCAACGAGAGACAGGAGGCCTCCTGTCACCCAGCAGTAAGTGTGGAGAATGGCAGGCCATGGGTAGGACAGGGCCAAGAAGAGCCGGGCTGGTTCAACTCCCCCCCTCTTCTTCCATCCCCAGCACCATTTGGTGCCTCGAATCTCCTGGTGAACCCCCTGGAGCCCCAAAACGCAGACAAGATCAAGATCAAGATTGCAGACCTGGGCAACGCCTGCTGGGTGGTATGCACGTTTGAGGGAGAGATTGCTCTTGGGGAGCCCTGCCTGGGCCTGTGGGGCACAGGAGCCACTAGTGTGGTCGTGGGCTCACGCAGCAGTCCCCTCCATCAAGAACCAAGGGCTGCTCTTCTGCTGCTGGCCCCAAGTAGCAGGGTCCTGCCCAGGCAGCAGAACTGGTCCAAAGGCAAGGGGTCACTGAGAAGGGGCCCCTATAGCCTCAAATCACCCAGCCAGTTCCTTTGGAAACACTTGAGGACCCAAGGATCAGAGCGAGCCCCATGGAGCTGCTCAATACATCACCAGAGGCAGGAGTGGGGGTCATGGGGGCAGGCCTGCCTGGGCCCCAGCTCCTGTCCCCAGGGCTCCCCTTGCCTCCAGCATAAGCACTTCACTGAGGATATCCAGACTCGGCAGTACCGGGCTGTGGAGGTGCTCATCGGTGCTGAGTATGGCCCCCCTGCAGACATCTGGAGCACAGCGTGCATGGTATGCCCACTGTGCTGCCCCCGTGCCCTTGGCCAGCCTGCTCACTGGCAGCTTCACCTCCCTCTCTCGTTCTAGGCCTTTGAGCTGGCCACCGGTGACTACCTGTTTGAGCCTCACTCTGGAGAAGACTACAGTCGTGATGAGGGTAGGGGAGAAAGGTTCTGTGCTCAGCCTCAGGGTCTCCCTGCCTCCCACCTGCCCTCCAGCCAACCTCCTCTCTGCCCACAGACCACATCGCTCACATCGTGGAGCTTCTGGGAGACATCCCCCCAGCTTTCGCCCTCTCAGGCCGCTATTCCCGAGAGTTCTTCAACCGGAGAGGTGGGGACCAAGTGGCCTCAAGCCACCTGGCTAGGGGAAGGGTGAGACAGGGACCCTGGCTTATGAGATAAGGGAACACTGGGTCCCAGATAGCCAGAGGCCTTTGTAGCAGAGCCCAAGGGCTAGCTGGCCAGGGAACACAGCCTAATGCCAAGTGGTCCCCTAGGAGAGCTGCGGCATATCCACAACCTCAAGCACTGGGGACTGTATGAGGTGCTCATGGAGAAGTACGAGTGGCCCTTGGAGCAGGCCACACAGTTCAGTGCCTTTCTGCTGCCCATGATGGAATATATCCCTGAGAAGAGGGCCAGTGCTGCTGACTGCCTCCAGCACCCCTGGCTCAACCCCTAGATGTGGCTGTGGTCGTGGGCAGCAGGGATTGGGCTTGACTCTGTGCCCGCCCCCAACTTTTGGTGCCTTGTTGGAAAGTGGGACAACTCCCACCGCCCTGCAGGAGCTGCCTTCTCCTACTGCTGGGGCCAGCTTTCTCACCTACCCCATGGGCAGGACAGAGATGCTGGGCCCAGGCCCATGTCTCAGAGCTTGTCTGCCCTCCATCTTCTTAGAGGGTCCTCTGGGTGGGAAAGTGTGTGTGTTTCTTTCTTAATAAAGTGTGCACTAAAACGCCAGTAGCCTGGAGTGAGGGAAGCATGTAACTGAGGTCTGGGCCAGAAGCTGGTTTATTTGGCTAGGGTGCTGGACTGAGAAGGAGGAGTGTCTAGGAAGAGGCCAAGATGGTCCCAGGGAGGGCCTAGGCCTCCACGGCCCGGCCATTGATGATGCGGATACGGCGGATGATGTCCTGGATAGCTTGGGATGTGGTGCCCTGGCCCCCGATGTCTGGGGTATGCATCTGTAGGAGATATAACATTTGGACACACCAGGCCTGCCAACATCCACCTCCACCCCAGAATGGCTCAAGGCTGCCCACTGTCTCCTGTAGTGTGTGGGGCCTGAAACTGCCACCAGGAGGGCAGTGGTACCAGCTCCGGCCCAGAAGCCCTACCCTATTTGGTACCACCTACCCCTTGGGAGACACCATCAGTGCTGGTCACTGTTTCCAGCACCTCAGGCCAGTCACACCAGCTCAACACAGGCTAGAGGAAGGAAGGCCAAGGCATGGGGCAGGGAAGGGACAAGAAGAGCCTCACGTTTTCATTGTCCATGGATGCCAAGACAGCTTTGCGGATGGAGGTGGCATAGGAATGAAGCCTAGAGGAAAGAAGAGCCAGCTCAGGACCTACACGGCTAGTAGGGACTCAAGGCTGAGCACCACTTACTTGAGATGGTCTAGCATCATGCAACTCGCTAGCAGTGTGGCTGTGGGGTTGGCAATGTTCTTATTGGCGATACTCTTGCCTGTGTTCCTTGTTGCCTGGAAAAGGTAACATGAGAGGGGGTGGGAAATATAAGAATGGAGGGCAGACGATTCCACTCAAATGACAGACCCAGAAGAGGGAGCTACAGAGAACAGATTAGGGGGTGCCTGGAGCTGGAGAGAGGAACTGGGGGTGGGGGATCCTCAAGGGTTCAAGGACTTAAAAAGAGCTGATGTTTGCACACCACTGTGTGGGATGTGAATTCCAGGACAACAAGGCTGCGCCCAGGCACTCACCGTCTCAAACACTGCATACACGTGGCCATAATTGGCTCCAGCTACGAGGCCCGGGCCCCCAACGAGCCCTGCACAGACATTGTTGACGATGTTTCCATAAAGATTGGGCATCACCATAACATCAAACTGCTGGGGCCGGGACACAAGCTGCAGAGCAAGGAGGTAGCTAAGTACGAGAAACCTGGGCATCCAGGGCGAGAGGCCATGGAGCCAGGTGGGCTATTACCTGCATGGTGGTGTTGTCCACAATCATGCTCTCAAAGGTGATCTGGGGGTAGCGGGCCGCCACCTCCCTGCAGCACTGGAGGAAGAGACCATCACCCAGCTTCCTAAGGGAGGGACACACACAACACTAGCTTGGCCCATCACCAGTCAGCCAGGACAGGCAAGCAGAGCACTGCAGAAGCTCTAGAACTAAGTTCTAACCTACCCTTCACCTGTAAAGCAGGCATAATCCTACCCCACTTCTCCTAAGTGTGAACTGTGAGGAGACTACAGACCCTTGGGAACAATGACCCCCCCAGGGATGGCCCCTGGGTGAGTGGCCGGCGTTCTAGTCCAACTGCTTGAGAGCCGCCTAAAGATGCAGACAGAAGAAGAGGGGTACACACATGATATTGGCCTTGTGCACAGCTGTCACTTTCTTGCGCCCGGTCTCCTGGGCCAGCTTGAAGGCATATTCAGCAATGCGCAGGGACTTGGCCTTTGTGATGATCTTCAGGCTTTCCACCACTCCTGCCACGCTCTGAGAAGGGGCCAGAGAAGTGAGCAGTCCCTCCCCAATCCCTTTCCTCAGCCCTATCACTGAGTACTTCCAGCTTCTCCCTTGGGGACAGTCCCTGCCCTTTAAGGAGCTGCATCTGTTTGGTTCCTTAAGATCTCCCCTCTACATTGACCCTGGCTGGGCTCATTCCCAGTCTGCCATGACCCAAGAGGGTCACCTGGTTTTGCCCACCTCATGCTCCAGGCTGCTGTACTCGCCCTCTGTGTTTTCTCGCACAATAAGGATGTCTATGTCCTTGTGCCGGGTCACCACTCCTGGCAGGCTCTTACAGTGGATGACATTGGCGTAGAGGTCCAGGCTGGTGCTGGGGATGGGGGGGGGCAGAGAAAGGGTCAGGCTAAGCCTGACTGGCAGCTGGCCAGGCTACAACTCTGCTAGCATAGCTACCCTGGCCTTCTCTGAGCCACCACACTGTGCACTTGGCTCTCACCGAAGGATGTTGTTTCGGGATTTGTAGGATGGTGGCAGGTTATGGTTTGTTTCGATGTTACCTACAGAACAAAAACAAAACAGATGGGCTAGAGATCCCCCCATCTCGGCTCAGCTGTTCTACCAAATGCTTCTACCTGGCCTAGGGGATGTGCACCAAACACTGTTGCAACTGGAGAAGATGGCTTTCAGCAATAAGGTGTTTCATAGGATACTAGAATGTAACTTCCAATGTAAGCCCACAAGATCAGGTGTGCATGTATGCTCATGTGTCTCACTGATGGGTTCAAAAGACCTAGAAGAACACCTGGCACATAGCAGGCACCCAAAAATATTTACTAAGGGAATGAATAAATACAGTGGGCAGCTGGCCAGGAGGCCCTGCCACTCCCTACTCAGGATCTGGCTTGATAGAAAATGACTACTCCCACTTACAAACAGGCTGGCTGGCCAGGCCAGAGCCATCAAGGTGACCTTGTCAGAGATTACTGCCAGGCCCCAAATCAAGGTGCTATATGAGTCCCAGCTCAGGGGCAATCAGGGGCTGCCTAGAAAAGGTCACAGCTTTCTGGGCCCTGCTCTTTGGCCCAATGACACCAGGAGGCCAGGAGCTGCTAGGAGAAGGCAGTCAGAAAGTGCTAAGCAGAAAAGCCTTTTGGGGCAGCTCACCAGGATCACCTGCCTCCTGCCTCCTGCCCCAAAATTCTTTTATCCAGAATGCCTAGGGTGCTCTGTGCCCAGCATGTTGCCCTCAATTTGACTGCCAGCACCTAGGGTTCCACTTTGGTTCATTACCACTCACACACTTCTCATACAGAGCACCTGACGGGCTACAGTCTACAGAATGACTGATGTTGTTTAAGGGCTGGGATCAAACCATGGCAAAATCAAGACTCAATAGAATCTTATCTGTAATGTCCATGTCTGTGCCAGCTGAAGCCAAGGCAGCAGGCCACAACTGAAACTCTGTGATTTGGTTTGTGGAGAAACACTCTGAAGGTCAAAGTTGACCCCAGCAGAGAGGGTTGCCTCAAGAAGGAAGGACTAAGCCGGGCGTGGTGGCGCACGCTTGTAATCCCAGCATTTGGGAGGCTGAGACAGGAGGATCATGGTTAGTGGACAGCCTCAACTACTTAGTGAGGTCCTTTGCAACTCAGTGAGACCCTGTTTCAAAATAAAGAAAATAAAAGTAGGGCTGGGGGTGTCGCTCAGAGGTAGAATGCCCTTGAGTTCCATCCCCAGTACTGGAAAAGAAAAGAAGAAGGAAAGACTAAAAGACAGCCCGTCACTGGATTGACTGCCATACCCTATTGCCACTGGAATCTCAGAATCAAAGCATAGGCAGGCCCACAGAAGCTTCTACCCAGACTCCCAGAACAAGTCCTCTCTAGTCAGAAAAAGACTGGAAAAAAAATTGGAGTCATGGGTCCCTACAAGTGCCAGCTCAGAAGTAAAAGAAAATGTGCACAGAACCCCCATTCCCATGGCCCTTGAGCTCACCTTTCAGGGCCACTCGGTTCCGACGGATGGCCATGATAGCATTGCGGATGTCCTCCTCATCAGCATTGGAACTTACATGCACCTCTTCAAAGTCCACTGGCACACATGCATGCCTAGGGCAGGATGGGTTAGGGAAGCTGGCCCAGGGCATCCTATATCGCCTCTAGGGAGCCTGCCCAGGTTCTAACTGAGAGGGGACTGGGCCCACCAATACCAACTGATGAGGACATGCTTGAACTCCACAATGCACAGTTAGCAAGACTGGTGCCACCTTCCAGTGTGGCAGGATCAGAGATTTTGGGACATAAGGTCTATGCTTATAGGCCTTCTTGTCATTACCTCACCAAACACTTTGGTCAAGCCCCTGCCAATGGATTTCTAGGTTCACTGCCTTCTTAGCACAGAGTTTTCAGGGCCCCCCTGGCTAGGCCCAGGGCACAACTCTCCCTGAGGAACAAGGCAAGAGGAGATGGGCCTGAGGTTTTCATACCTGAATACAGATTTAACATGCAGCATGAGCTCTGGCCCAATGCCATCTCCTGGAATCATAGTCACCGTGTGCCGCCCACCATACTTGGCCGACGGAGGCTGCAAGGATGGAGAAGGTAAAGATGAACCTTCAGGGATCCCCATGTGCTCCCTGGATTGGCACCCAGGGGATCTAGCCAGTTCTTCCCACCAACACTGATTGCACAGGCCAGCCAATCTTGAGGTGCCAGCTTGGGGCACCCTCTCCCAGATAGGGCTGCTCAACTGAAGCTCCCTTGTCAGTAGCAGCCCCCAGGCCTGCCTAGACTTGGGCCAAACCCAAAGCAACTAAGAGCCCCCCCCCAATCTAACTCAGAGGAAAGAAGAATACTCACAATTGTTTGTTGCTAGAAGAAGGACAGAAAAAGAAGAAGACATGGATCAGCTAAGGTTGGAGGAACAAGGCTGTGACCAGGGAACCAGGGCCTTTCCCCTGGGGGTGCTGTCTAGCACAATTCAGGAAAGGATAAGGTATGAGTTACCGTTAGAGTCTGTGCCTCAAAGGGGAGTATGTGAGGGCGGGGAGGGAAGAGGCACAGGTGCACGTGCACACACTTAAGTACACACATAGTAGATGCATGTACAAGTGTACACGTGCACACACACACACGCACGCACACACACACGTGCCCCTGGGCAGGTACTTACTGAGGAGATGCTCCTCCAGGGGACCTCGTGGGCATCCAGAACCTGTCAAAGAGAACCCAAATGCCAATGTTGATTGTCCAGCCTCAAAAGTCAAGTTGGCAAGGGCAAGCTTCATCCCTGGCAGGGAGAAGAACTGGCCCCACTGTGCTCAGACAGACCTCCACTTGTATACCACCAACCAACGAACAATAGTATACCATGTGCCCAGGACAGATGGCTCCAAGGTTTGTTTCCAACAATGGCCCATTGGAGCACCAAAGTTCTTCCAATGCTTCATGCCTCCTTTAGCTCTTGGATCAGTTCATAAAAAAAACTTTCTGTTCCCTACTCCTTTTTATGTGTGTGGCATGGGGAATTGAACCCAGGGGCATTCTACCACTGAACTACACCCCTGGCCCTATTTTTTATTCTTTATTTTGAAACAAGGCTTCACTAAGTTGCAGAGGTCCTCACTAAGTTGCTGAGGCTGGCCTTGAACCTGCAATCCTACTGTCTCAGCCTCTCAAGGACTGGGATTACAAGTATGAGCCACCATGCCTAGCTCCCCCACGCCTTTTTGTGGCTTCTTTATTACATTTTGGCCAATAATTGCTGTTCGGTAATCTGCAAGGAAAAATTGGGAAACCAAATGTGCTCAAAAGGGAAACGTAGCTGAGTGTGATGGTGCATGCTTGTAATCCCAGTACTTGGGAGGCTGAGACAGGAAGATCGTGGCCAGGCTCAGATACTTAGTGATGCCCTCCTCAACTTAGTGAGACCCTGTTTCAAAATGAGGAATAAAAAATAGGGCTGGGGTATAGCTCAGAGGTAGAATGCCTAGGGGTTTCATCCCCAGCATCACAAAAAAAGGGAAATGTACAAAAGGGAAATCATTATAACAGACCACAGGGCCACAATAATGACAATATTATCATATCTTTTCTCATTTTCCCTTAATACAAAAGCAACACACGGCTACTACAGTAAAAGCAGAACAAGGAGATAAGAAGACAACAGCCAGCTACCCTGAGACAAGGACTGTCATCCCTGAGGAACAGCCCTTTGGAATAGAAATCAAAAGCAAATGTGTAGGGAAACGCAGCCACTTCTGGAAGACAGATGACAGATACTAATCTCTAGGAAGGTCTTCAGAAAGGACTTCAAGCTGCTTTGTGGCTTAGATGCTGAATGTTCCCTACCCATGCCTGGGAAGCAGACATGTTTGGCCATGCTGGTGCAACATTTGACAGCTTCAAGAGCAAAAGCTACCGAGGCCAAATGGGCAAGCTGCTGAGAAATGACCCACTATCCTGGAGGGAGAGGCCCAATTGCAGGAAGCTTTCCTCCTCTCCTTGCTGTCCCCCACCCAGGAACACACCTGCAGAAGTAGTGGTCCTCTTTGTCAATTAGGGATGCCCTGCCACTTGCCCACTAGGCAGCAGCAGTGTCCCAGCCAATGGCAGAGGCACCATGGCCATTTTCTAAAGACCTATGATTTTCTGAAGGGTTGAGCAGAGTGTGAGCATTCCCTGTTTAGACCCACCTGACCTCCATTCCCAAGGACCCATGTGTCTCAGCCCTGGCTATGCAGGCATGCCACCTGCACCTGCAACCTCAAGCTCCCTTGGGACTTTTCTGCTTCCTTTCTAGCCCTTGTCAATATCTAGATTCATCTTATTTGTAGGCTCTGCATACAAGCTCCCAGAAGGCAGCATATGGCCTCCCTCCAGGAAGCCTCCCCTGATGCCCTAAGGCTGCTAAGCCAGGCTCCCAAAGTACTACCTACTCCAGTCCCCCACCATCTAGGAATGCTTTAGGTTATTGCTGTCTTTCTCTCTTCCCAGACCCTGAGAGCAGAGGCCATGTCTATCTGTCCCTCACTGTCACTCCAAGACCCAGCCCGGTGTCTGGGCCAGAATGGGACATTTCTTAAGTGAACCAGCACATCAGAAAATGAGGAAACAGCCAGGCGGGGTAGCCCACACTTTTAATCCCAACATTTGAGAGGCTGAGACAGGAGGAACATGGTTCATGGATAGTCTCAGCTACTACTTAGTGAGGCCCTCTGCAACTCAATGAGACCCTGTTTCAAAATAAAGAATAAAAAATAGGGCTGGGGGTGTACCTTGGAGGTAGAATGCCCCTGGGTTCCATTTCTAGTACCGAAAAATAAATAAATAAGAAAGAAAGAAAGAAAGAAAGAAAGAAAGAAAGAAAGAAAGAAAGAAAATGAGAAAACTAGCCAGGCGTGGTGGCACAGGCTTATAATCCCAGTACCTGGGGGGCTGAGACAGGAGGACTGCAGGTTTGAGGACAGCCTCAACAAGTAGTGAGACTCTCATCCACCTAGCGATACCCTATTTCAAAATAAAATAGGGCTGGGGGTATAGCTTGGAGGTAGAATGCCTCTGGGTTCAATCCCCAGTACCAAAATATAAAAATAAAAATAAAGAAAATGAAGAAACAAGCCAGATATGGTGGCACACATTTGTACTCCTAGTACTTGGGAGGCTGAGACAAGAGGATTACAGGTTCAAAACCACCCTCAGCAATTTAGTGAGGCCTTCAGCAACTTAATAAGACCCTATTTCTTTTTTCTTTTCTTTTTTTCTTTTTTTTCTTTTTTTTTTTTTTGGTGGTACTGGGGTTCCTGGAAACCCTTCTACTTCTGGGCTACACTCCCAGACCTACTTTTTATATTTTTAGTTGGAAACAGGGTCTCCTAAGCCAGCGCGGCTGGCTTCGAACCCGCTCAAACCTCCTGTCTCCGCCTCCCAAGCGCAGGGATTACAAGTGAGCACCACCATGCCCGGCTTTTTTTTTTTTTTTTGCGGTACCAGGGATAGAACTCAGGGCATTGTACCTCAAAGCTATACCCCGCAGCCCTATTTTTTAGTCTTTTTATTTTTGAAACAGGGTCTGAGCTACACGAAGGGCCTTGCTAAGTAGCTGAGGCTGTCTGTGAGCTTTGATCCCCCGATCTCCGCCTCCCAAAGGCTGGGATTACAAGCGTGTGCCACCACGCCCAGCAGTAAGACTCTATTTCAAAATAAAAAATAAAACTGGGCTAGGGATGTAGCTCAGAGGTAAAGTGCTCCTGGGTTCAATCTCCAGTACCACCAAAAAATAAATGAAGAAATAAGCTGGGTATGGTGGCACATGCCTGTATTCCCAGTAACTGGGAGTTGGAGACAGAAGAATCACAGGTTCAAGACCAGTTTGGACAACCTAATGAGATCCTGTTTCAAAATAAAAAATAAATAGGGCTGTGGCTGCAGCTCAGAGGAAGAACACCCTTGGCCTCAATCCCCAGAACTACACAGACACAAAAAGAAAGAAAATAAAGAAACAGATGGAAACCAGGAAGAGCTCAGTCCAAATTCACCATCTGCTACTCTCAAGATGGCTTCATGTACCCATCTGAAATTTATAGAACAGAGGCACCTACTTTACATGACTGCTGGAAAACTTAAGCAAAAAAAGGCATTCTGTTCATAGGCCTCAGCAGGGCAGCCAGGGCCTTGCTAAGACATACCTGTCCCTTCACTCCACTGGCCCCTCAGGTCAGAGCTCAAAGCTGGTGTCTTCAGGAATGCAATGTGGACCCTTGGCAGCTCTCAGCAGTTAGTTCCTCCTGAGCTTCAGTTATCACAATGAGCTAGCCTCCTAAGGATCTACACTGGGCCTGGCTCCAAGCCTGTGCACCCATGCCCACAGACAGCATCATTACCACCAGGGTTGAAAGGCTCCTACACCTGCTTCCTATGTTAGATGTTCCACTGGACTTTGGCTAAACTGCCACAGAGCTTTCTACAGACTTCCCTGACCTTGCTCTGTATAGATGCAGGCATCTTTCTTCAGAGAATTACAATAGCTGCGTGTCATTTCCAGGTTGCCCCATAAAGCTACCAGTCAAAGGAGCCCAGTACTTAGGCAGGCTGGTATATGCATAGGTCTCCTGCTCATCCATCATCCTTTGACAGTTCCACAGAAAGATGGAGGTTCAGGGTAGTATATGCTCCTGCTGAAGAGCTCACACAAACCATATCTTACTAAGGCGTCTCTCTTTGGCAAATTCCTGTTGGATCAAGTGACAATTGTGCTGCATATTTCCCCAGGAGGTCCCAATAAGAGAGAGACCCAAGATCTGGGGTTCCTCTATAAGAGTTCCCAAACCCAGGACAACCAACCTCCAGACAAGACACTGCCTGGCTACCAAGTGTTCAATGCTCCCTTCCCCAACAAGGGTACACCCAAGCATATACACACAGGGGGAGGTAAACCAGGGAAAAGACAAATGTCTTCATCAAAAGCCTGCAGGAGCCTAGCTGCTGGAGAATTCAGGGCCTCTGGAGATCTTCTATATGCTGCTGTCCTTGCATTGGTGATTTGGGAGAAGTCAGAGCTTTAGAGAGAATTTCACAATGCAGGAGCAGTCCCCCCTCAGAGGTCAGAGGGGAGAAACATGTCAAGTACAAGTGTCCACGGGGAGTGTCTGCAAAATCATGGCGTTTTGGAATATCAGAGTTGGCAGGCTCCTTTGAGAACATGAAATCCCCTCTCCTACTGGACAGAGGGGAAACTGGACCCAGAGGGAGGAGGTGACTGGCCTAATGCCATGCAGTGGGTCAGTGGGGGAGCAAGGCTTGGAGGTCATACCTCTTATCCCCTAGGGCCAGTGTTGGCTTGCTTCTGCTACTGCTGCTAAGTAATGTTAACCAGGTCCTGGACTGGCCTTATTTCAAATGTGTGCAAGGAGGAAGAATCAGATTTGAATAACAAAGACCCCCAATACGAGAGCCGAGGAAGCAAAGGTGCCGTAGCTTCCAGCCCCCATTTGACTCAGAAACCCTGGCTCCTTCTTACGACAGGGCCTTGGGGAGGAAGGAATCTGGGGCTCTAAGAATACTGGAGGGATCAAGGGTGAATGGCAAAGTCCGACTCTCTTCCATCACCGGGAGAGGTGGCAAAGAGGTCCACGAGGAAACCTGAGGAGGAACTGAGTCAGGGAACAGAATACATAAGGCGCACAAGTAAGGCTGAGACGGGAAATGTGACCGCCTCGAGAGAGCTCCCACAAGGACAGTAGGGAGGTGACACCTAGCCGCCGCGGCCCACTCTCTTAGTGGGTCCAAACCTCCATCACTACATAGACCCCGGGGCAAACCAGACTAGGGCCAACTTCGGCCAATCCCTTCACTGACAGCGGAGGCGGCCAATGAACCCCGGTGCATAGCCCTATTCCCCGCCCTCCCGCATCCCGCATCCAATCGAACTCCAGGCTACCCAAAAACTGTCCGGGACCCAACCTCAGCGGGGTGCGAGGTCCTTCGGCAATCACTGCAGCCGTTCTGTAGCCCGTTCCCCACTCACCTCCCAAGGACGGCGGAAGAGGGCTGGCCGAAGCACTGTTTTCGCAGCGCCGACAGCCGTCACCACCTTCAACGCCATGACGGAAAATGAGAGCAGCCGCAGGTCCTAACGAGAAGCCACTTGTACTCGCGAGAGTTCAGCGGGGCGAGAAGTCCCGAGAGCAGGCTCAGGCACTGCGCACGCGCGCAAGAGCGCCGGTTCCCACACCTCCTTCCGGTGCCGGGAGCGCCGCCGCCGCCATCTTGAATAGGGGGCGCGGCCGCCCTGCCTCTGGCTCGGGGAGGGGACACGTCAGTGCCGTCGCCGTCGTCACAAGTCTGGCCCAGCGCGCCAGGGTACGATTGGCCCCGGCGTCCGCTTACGCGTCGCGCTTCCTCGTCTGCCCCGCGTGTTCAGGGGAGCTCGGTCTCTTTTCCCTCGGCAGAGAAGAGGTGATGGCGGCGATGGCATCTCTCGGCGCCCTGGCGCTACTCCTGCTGTCCGGCCTCTCTTGCTGCTCAGGTAGCGGCCTGGCCGGAGCTTGTTTCTGGCGAGCCTCTGTCCCAGAGCAGGTGGAGCTGGGGGTTGGGGGGTGCTGGCAAAGCGGGGGTTCTGGCCCTTAACCGGCCCCCTTGCTGCGGGTCGGGCCTTCCTCGGAGAGGCAGGTGGCCTCAGGGCGCTGGGATCAAAGCGCCACACACATTTACCCAGCAGCCAGGCTGCTGGAAGAAACAGCCAAGTCTTTTCCCTCGTTTGCTCGTGGGAGAGTCCCAAAGCCTGCACCGTGTTCCTGGACACCAGCTCCAGCAGGGAAGGTAACACACTTCCCGCTTCCTGTCTCAGAGAGTAGTCGGACAGAAGCAAAGCTGTCCGGGGTAAGAAACAGGGCTGACAGGAGCATCTGAGCCTATGCGGTGGAAGTCAGGCTTCCCTAAGAAAATAAGAACTAAGAGAAAGGGAGAAAGGGCAGTTCGGGCAGAGGGACAGGGAGTAAGATCATGGGGTGAGTTAGAGTTAGCTAGCTCAAGAGGTGAGCAGGGCTTTGGCGTGCCAGGCCAAAGACTGTTGAATGTGTCCATCCCAGGGTTCTAACAGAACTAGGCCACAGTTCCACTGATTTACATTGGTGAGGCGGGAACTGAGTTCAGTAGTGTGTGAGGTTATCACGGCAGCTGAATAAGGTCCAGGGGCTTGGACTTGGCAGGAACAAACACGTTCCTGAGTACTTCAGGCCAGCATCAGCCTAACTGGCCTCCCTCTCTGCACCCTTACCCCCCTCAAGAATTCCCCAGGCCGTAACCAGGAATGTCCTAAAAGGACAAACCTGGCTGTAAAACCTCTCAGGGGCTCCACCATAGGAAAAAGGCCCAACTTAGCAGGGCACAGAATGACCTATGTATCTAGCCCTCACTACCATTCACAGGTATCTTATTTCTGCTGTCCAGAACCAAAGCTTTCACTGACTTCCTCAGCTTAAGTCATCACTGCCAGCACATCACATGCAGAAAGTAGTTGGTTGAAAACTTCCCAGTTTGGGATAGTGATTGCTTCACACATTCTGGGACTAGCTAGGACTCTTCTGTGGCCCTCTGCAGGGGGCTTAATGCTGGGTCCTTTCTCTGGGGGCTGCTGAGTTTACAGAGACTAGTACCTCTGGAACCAGAGCCCCTCCCATTGACTTCTCTTGGGAATTGCCAAGGTGAGTCTTAGCCTTCTGTCAACTAAATAGGAGCAAAGACCCTTTCCCTCATCTTGAAAGCCTCTGCATTGCTGGCAACCAGCTTTGTGTCTCTGCTGAGGTATCTTTCAGTAACCTGTCTGGGCTCTACATGGCCCTGAATTGAAGGTTACAGGGTTCCCAGGTCCATGCAGGCTGTTGCATGGCCTCCCTCTTGCAAATCCAGGCACTAACATGAGTGATACAGTGAATCCAGTCCCCCAGACTCCCTAATCACATGCTGCTTCTTTCCTCACTGGTGTATCAAGGTTCACCTCTACAGAGCCTTCTCTGCTCCTCTCTGGCCTGCCTTAATGGCCATCACACCCCATTTTTCACTGAACTGAGCACTGAGATTGGCCTTCCAGACCCTACCTAACAGGGGCAGAAGGACCTGCGTGTCCTTAGCTGACCAGTCTGGGAGGCAGAGGTGGGGCAGGCCAGCCCTGCACACAAGTCGGCCTTGCCTCCTCCCTGCAGCAGAGGCCTGCGTGGAGCCCCAGATCACCCCTTCCTACTACACGACTTCAGATGCCGTCATTTCCACCGAGACTGTCTTCATTGTGGAGATCTCCTTGACATGCAAGAACAGGGTCCAGGTGAGGCAGTGGGGTTCAGCCAGGAGGGTGTGTGAGGGGGGTGAGAGGTGTTTCTTGCTGGCATTTGACACAGCCTGACATAAGGAGAATAAGGATTCTAATTCATGGAGTGTGGGAGAGATCAGGAAATGGTGAAGCCATATCCTAGCAGGTATTTTCAGGAAATTTTCCTGACCTGCCTAGTGTTCTTTGCCTACATGCAGTAACACTGGGTAGACCCCACTGCTTATTAAGTGAATGTCTGGAACATGAGAAAGGGTAGGAATCAGCTTCCAGCCCCTTCCCTTTTCTGGTTGCCAAAGTGAGCATTCCATAGGCTCAGGACTGAGGACCCCTGTTCTTGACCCCTAATCTGCATTCTCAAAAGTCTAAAGAAGGAAGTCAGGCCTCTTTGACAATACTCCTTGGAGTTAAACACCTCTTGAGCAGGGTATTAGATACCCCTGACCCTAGGCAGCGTCCCTTGCAGTCTCTGAGAAGTAACAAGAATATTTCTGTCATCTTGCCTTTGTTCTGGGGGTCCATTTAGGTAAAGCCATAGGGGGAAACTGGTCCTACCTCCACCCCTTGCTTAGGGAGACATGCAAAAAGATAGTGACAGTGTTGGTAGGTGGTGACTTGGAGGCCTACCCTTGTGGTTCTTGCATGGTGGCCTTTGTCAGACACTGCAGTCCTCACATAGGCCCGGCTTTCCCGCCTATAGTCATAGTGGTGCTATGAGCATGGTGGGGCCTCTATCCATATGCAGAGAGAGAGAAGGTGACTCTCCCTTTGTTCCCTCATCCAGAACATGGCTCTTTATGCTGATGTCAGTGGGAAACAGTTCCCTGTCACAAGGGGCCAGGACGTGGGCCGTTATCAGGTAAGAGAAAGGGTACCTGCTCACGAGCATGATTGGACCAGGGCTCAAGGGCTTGGGGTTGCTTGTAGCAGTGCTGTGTCAGCATTGGCAAAGTGTCCACTCTGTACTCTGTCAATTCCCTGCCAAACACCCAACCAGGTGTCCTGGAGCCTAGACCACAAGAGCGCCCATGCGGGTACCTATGAGGTCAGATTCTTCGACGAGGAATCCTACAGCCTCCTAAGGAAGGCAAGTATTGCCTGAAGCCCCAAGGAGGGAGGGCACACCCCATTTCTGCAGCCATCTATCTCTACCCTACTCACCCTGCTGTCTGCTGCTAGAGCTTCATCTTACCAGGGACCTCGCATACACAACAGAAAGGACCAGGCGAGCACCATCAATCCCATATTTGTCGTCCATTTCTTTCCTTTGCTCTTCTGTAACTTGGGCCGGTATTGCTATCCCTTGACTCCAGCACCTCCCTTGCAGGCTCAGAGAAATAATGAGGACATTTCAATCATCCCACCCCTGTTCACAGTCAGTGTGGACCATCGGGTAAGTGGCCTCATCCTAGGGGAACAGGGAGCACATGGCACTCCTTTTTTGGGGTGGGAGGGCTGAGGAAAAGTCCTGTGCCTCCAGCTTCACTTGATGAGCTGTCCTTAGCCAGTGTTTTTGTACTCCTGGGGTCTGGGGGCTGGGATTGGCTCATCCTCTTACCTGTTATTCCCATGAACTAGCTTTGGGTTTCTTCTTACAGGGCACATGGAATGGACCCTGGGTCTCCACTGAGGTGCTGGCTGCAGCGATCGGCCTAGTGATTTACTACCTGGCCTTCAGCGCAAAGAGCCACATCCAGTCCTGAGAGTGGCGTCCTCCACCCTTCCCTTGCTTCTTTCAATAAAGAGTCACTGGTTGTCATGAGTACGTGTGGGATACAGAGCTCCTGGCTTGCATTGCCACGCCTTCCTCACATGGGGAGAGCCAGGCACTCAGCATGCCCTCTGCCTGAACAGCAGAAGCAGAGAACTTCTTTCCTTCTCCCAGCTGAGCCTGCCCCAGAGTGCTATCTATCCTGGCAGCCTGCATGTTGGGCCTGTGGCAGGGCCCTGTGCCCTGGCCTGCCTCAAGATGGAGAGCAGAGTAGAGGGCTGCTCTGCTACACCCATGCCATTGGGAATGGTGCCTGGTCTAGCCAGAGAAGATAGAGACCTTTTCTAGTTTCCACAAAAATCCAGCAGTGAGTGTCCCCTGAATCTGGAGGTACAGCCTGCCTCATCTTCACAGTGGCTTCTGTGCATGGAGTCTGGGGCCACATAAAAGTACTTCACATGCCTTGCTTGCTGAGCACAGTAAGGCCCTATCTTGCTGATGCATGCATCTGAAACTGGAACATACCCTAGTTGCACACAGCCGTCCAGGCAGAATGTCCCTCCAAACACTACCCTGGCCACAGCAAGTGGCTTCCCAGCATGTTTCTGGTCAATCAGTACTGGGTTTGGCATGGGCTACTTAAAAATCAGGCTCCTAAGCCAGGTGTGGTGGCTCATGCTTGTAATCCCAGCATTCGAGAGGCCGAGACAGGAGATTTACAGCCAGCCTCAGCTACTTAGGCCCTTTGCAACTCAGTGAGACAGACCCTGTTTCAAAATGAATAAAATATAGGGCGGGGTGGGGGTGTAGTTCAGAGGTAGAATGCCCCTGGGTTCCATCCCCAGTACCACAAAAGAAAAAGAAAACATGCTCCTGTCCTCTGAAAGGCCTACTGCTTCTAGTAACCTATCTCCCATGAGCACTCAGGGCCTGCAGGAAACCCTGCACATGTTCAGGCTCCAGGCTGCAGCCCGGCTCTCCTGTCGGCCCAGTTGCCCAGCCTTGCATGTGCTAGGCACCAGCCACTTGAATGATTCTCCTTAGTGTCACAGACAGCTGTGGGGGTAGTACAGGACCTAGAGTCCAAAGGGCCTGGCTGCAAGTCTCAGCTGAGCCCTTCTCAGCTGTGTGACTGTCATGTTTATAGTGTGTACTCCAGGGTTTTCGTGAGGGAGTCACTGGGACCAGCTATCACCTAGGCACCCAGTCATCAGAGTGAACAGTAAAATCCTGCTCCCCCAGAGTGCACTGGTAAAATAGTTAAGGCCCAAAGCCTACTAGACATAGGCTTCCCCTGCCTGGGTTCTGCCATGTGGCACTGGGAGAACATAAGGGTGAGTCTGTCCTCCAACCCTGGTTAGTCAGGGGACCTCGAGACTATCTCCTGCCCCAAGTCCTTGGAACGTGGGTTGGGATGGGGATGACTGCCAGGAATGGGGATGTGGTAGGACTGGACATCTGGGGTTGAAAGGACCGTGTGCCTTGCTAGCTCAGGCAGCACATGAAGATTCCAGATTCTAAAGACAAATCTTTTGTAGAGCCAGGTGTAATAGCTTACACCTGTAATCCCAGTATTTGGGAGGTTGAGATAGCATTGAAGGTTCAGGGCCAGCACATGGTAATTTAGTGAGATCCTGTTTGAAAATAAAAAAGGGCTTGGAGTGTACCTCAGAAGTAGAATGCCCCTGGGTTCAATCCCCAGTACAATAAATAAGCTGCTGTGGAGAGCAGTGGCTGCTAAGAGACAAATAACCATTTCTTGTGTAGGCAGGCAGCAGCAGCCACCCAGTTGCTCTTTTTAGTTTTGGCTCCACCACCTGGCCTGATGGCAATGCGACCCAAATGTGAAGTCACTGTTCCAGGGCATCAGTAGCCAAGTGCTGCCAGCCCTCCTGGCGCCACCTCTCCCTGAGACAGCCAAGGGACTCTGGGCTCTGGGTCCATCTTGGCTCATGTCCTGTGAGTACCCACCAGAAGAATGGGGTGGCGCCAGAGCCATCAGAAAGCCCCCAGGTGGCTGGAGAAGGATGTCAAAGAAACAGTTGGCCTTGGGCCTCCAGTGTCCCTTCCCAAGGGGCAGGGGGCTAGTTGCAAGAGTTGGATATGACATGTTCTTGGTTGGAGAGGACCCAAGAAGAATGGGAAAGCCAGTTTTCAGCCCTCTGGCCTACTGCCATCCCCATTGCCCCCAACAGGCCTGTCGCTCCCTTCTTTGCTCACTAGTGTTCCCAGGCAGTACTGCCATGTGACATGCTGGGCCTTCCCTCCCACAGCCATTAGTGTGGCAGATAGATGTGGTTGTACCCCTGTGACCCTGCCTTCCCAGCAGCAGCACTCTTGCTTCTGGGAATGGGTCTTCAGATTTCCTGCTCACACCCATCTCTGGATCATCTGATCCATCACCAGCTTGCTGCCTGGATCTCAGGATTTAGAAATTAATGAACTGCCATCTCTATTTCCCAGCACAAACAGTACAATAAGAATGAACACAGGGAGGCCACAGTTCAAGTAAAAAGACAGCTTGCTTTATTCTCGAGATGCAGGTAGGGGAGGGAGTGGGGGCAGCCTGTCTGCCTCCAATCTGGGGCTCTACAAGCCTGAGGGGCACCATGTAGGCAGCACATTTGCAAGTTGTAATACCAGAAGTGGTTGAAGGTTGGGAGCATATTCCTCCTGGTCAGCCCACCGTTGGTCATCCAGGCCTGTGATGGCCACCAAGTCCTTTCCAGGCCAGACAGCCTGCGGTCTTCCAGTGTTGCTCATGGGGCTTGACTTCTAACCCTCTTGACATCTAACCACCCTCCTCAGGCCACTCAGAAGAGTGGCCCTGCTCCAGATGGTGTTGGGCAGATGAAGATTCAGTGAATTCTTGGGTGGACACTGCCCACTCAGTCCCTGCAGTCTCGCTCTCCTTCGGTCACTCTGGAAGGAGGTGGCCCCCCAGGGGTGAGCATCACAAACCTCAGCAGAAGCTCCCGGTCCCTGCCCCTTGGAGTGGAGGCCACCAAGGACAGCTGCTTCCCATTTCTCCCTCCGTCCCTTCCCCTTCCCTCCCACCCCAGCCCTCCCTCTCTTCCTCCCCCCACCTCCTTCCCAACCAACACTGTGGGGGTCCATCTTCAGGCTGCTTGAAGGAGCTGCCAGCCCCCAGAGGAGGTCCACAAAACAGAAAAACAACTATTGGCAAGCACAGAAAAGGGAGAAAAACCACAAAAATCAGGGTTGCCTTTGTCTACAAATAACCGCAGCTTCCAGGGGTGAGGAGAGGCTGCGTTCAGTGGCGAAGCTGGACTTTCTCTTGTGCTTAGGGCAGTCCACCTCACCTCTCTGCACCAAATTCCCTGTCTCCAAGTATACACGTTGAGAGCACCATGTGTATTCATGTGTGCACACGCAAATGAGCACACACACGCACACAGTGTTGTCCTTTATAGGCATGCCACCGCTGCCAGCTACTGACGTGATCTCTTTACTTGGGGAGAAGGAAGGAGGTGCCAGAAGTGTCCCTTCTCAGAGCTTCTCTGTTAACAAAGTCCTGTACACACACATAAAGACAGGAGTGTGCACGTACACACATACACACACACACACACACACACACACACACACACACACACACGATTCTAAGGGAGGGGAATGGCTGGGCCCGGGCAGCTTCCCAGGTCTGGGACAGGCTCCTGCCCGGGCGGCTCAGACAGTGGTGACGGAGAGCAGGGGGTTGTAGACTCGCTTGCCATCAGCCGAGCGCGCACCATGGGCCAGCATCTCCTGGATGGTGATCCAGTTGTCCAGGATCTTCTTGTTCCGCTTCTTCATGGTCTTGCGATGGCTCAGTGCAATGATGTTGAGCTCCGGCTTGCTGTCACCATTCTGCTGCTCCCTCAGGCACTCCAGCCGGCTCTGCATCATGAACTCCCGCCGCTTCCGCTGCTCCCGAGCACGGATCAGGTGCTGCTTTCGTTCCTCCTTACTCCAGTAGCGGCCCATCTTCATCTCACTTACGGCATCATCATCAGTGGTCATGCCGCTGCGCTCCTCCCGGATCTTCAGGGCCCGGGCCTTCAGCAGCCGATCTCGCACAGGCCGCTTGGCCACGTAGCGCGTCCCATCGCTGCGCACCTTCACTTTCCACTCCATGCGGGGTGCTTCGGCAGCGGCTGCAGCTACCACCCCACCTACCCGATGGCTGCCGGCTAAACTCAAGGGGCTGTGGCCCAACTCCTCCAGGCCACGTGGAGCCAGCTGCACACAGCTGTGGTAGTGCTCACTATCCTGGCCCTGGCCTCGGTGCCGCCTTGAGAGGTAAGGGCTGCCTTCTGGGCCCACACGCTCCAGGGTCACCCCCATCTTGGGGCTGCGGTGGACACGCTCCTCTGCATGCTGTCTCCGGCCTACCTCTGGATCCCGGGAGAGGGATCGGAACTTGGCAGGGCTCCCTGGTGGAGGAGCTGCCTTGGAGGGGGCGGTGACAGCAGGAGCAGGGGGGGTCCGGTTCAAGTTGGAGTTGCCAGCAGTGGCCCGCTTCAGGGGGCTCTCGGGCAGGGGCTCTATGAGCAGTGGGGTGCTGCGGCAGCTCTCCCCAGTGTTGTAGGCGCTGGTGCTGTCCTTATCTGACTTCTCCGGCAGCTCAGAGATATCAGACAGCTCGTGCTTCTTGGGCTCACTGGCTGCCAGGTCGTAGAGGCTCTCCTCCTCTAGCAGCCAAGCCTTCATGCAGCGCTCCCGCAGCTGCTGCATCTTCTGTGCCCGCAGGATGTTGCGGCACTTGAACTCCAGGTGCCGCAGCTCCTCCTCCAGCATGGCCATCTCGTGACCCAGGCTCTCGTTGCGGTTGACATCCAGGGCACTATTGCCACTAGAGGCCCGGGCGAAGAGGATGCCCAGCTGGTTGCCATTCTCCAAGTGGCACTTGATCTCCAGCAGCTCCCGGTAGCGCTCATACTCCTCATCAGTGAGACCTGGTACATCACTGCTGCCAAGCCCCGCGCCCTCGGCCAGCAACGAGTCCATGCTTAAGTGGAAGTCCCGGCTCTGCAGGGCATCCCCTTGCAGGCCAAACTTGCGCAGACTCCCAGGAGTATTGATGGTGCTGGGAGGCTCATCTCCAAGCAAGTCATGCTCGGAACTCTCTTCGTTTCGGGTACTCTCATCAGTCCGGCCCACCCCACTGTCCAGCTCCTGGCTGTTGCTCAGGCCTGGGCCCCCATCTGGAGCCCCCTTCTCCTCTTCATTTCCAGGCTGGAGCAGAAAAGACCCGCGCACTGGATTAGGGTCCCAGGAACAGGGATGTCGTAGGACAACCGAAAGGAGTTTCAAGGTTGTTTCCTCTCCCGGCCCAGACTGGGAGACCCTGCACATCCCCAGCTCCTTCTTCCCATCTTCTTCCTTCCTCACCTGCTGAGCAGGAGGTGATTTCAGCTTCCGAGCACGAAGATCACCCTCATTCTCAGAGCCAAAGTCATCCAGAAAGTCATCACGGTCGCTATCCTTCCACCGCTTCGCCAGCTGTGGAGATAGGCTCAAGCTATTCCCACCATGTTGAGGACCGCCCCAGATGGCCGTTTGGTCCCCTCCAGCTCCTATGCTTTCAGTGAAGTCAAGCAACCCAAGAGAATGGGCAGTCCCCACCAACTTGGCTAACAAGTTGGAAACAGAAGTGAGATCTGGATCTGGGACACCCTGTCCACCCACCCTCCAACTCCAGGCCATTGGCAGGTCTATGCTCAATGTTTGGGCCCCAGGTTACCCTGCCAACAGGCACACATACCTGGCTCTCTGGCCGGGCCACCAGCAGGGAGATGTTTGTATTCTCCTCCTGGCTCAGGATGGCCACTGCCTCTTCTCGGTTCTGGACATCCATGCCATTAATCTGCAGCCGGCCAGGGACAATCAACAAGAATGCTGGGGCTGGTCTGGGGCAGGCCTCAGCTGAGCTAGCACAAGTTCTTGAGCTCTGGGAGGGCATAACTAAGCAGAAGTTGCCAGGGAGGGGATTCTTGGCCCGTGTAAGAGGACATGTGTGTTCAAAGGACAGGGCAGAGCGAGGACTGCGAGAAAGGAGAATGGGGAGGCACATGGGAGCTAGTCTGAGCAACTGAGCAGAAGTGAGACAAGACTCGGCCCTGGTTATGGACCCAGCAGGCTACCTGGCATCAGGCAAGGTGCTCAGTGGGAGAAGGCTAGGGATGGGCTAAGGAGAGAGGGCAGGGCTGTTGTTAGATAGGGCAAAGCCTCGGGTTAGACCTGGCAGCCTGAAAGCACTCACCTGGATGATGCGGTCTCCCTCACGGATCCGGCCATCTTTGGCTGCGATGCTGTTGGGGTTTACCTGCAGGACATGTGCATCTTTGGGACTTGTCACCTAAGGTGGCTTTTCCAGTGGGAGGAGGCAGCCTCACCTCAGGGGACCCCCAAAGCAAACTCAAGGCTCTCTCACTCCCACTTCAGCTCAGAGCACCAGCTCCCTAGCTTGAGAGAACACACAATGACCTGACCTCCTAACCCCTGCCCAATACTTCTGTGTCCCTGCCCTTGTCCCTGGCAAAAGCACTGAAGCCAGGCAGCTGGATGCGTTCTCATAATGGAAAAAAAAAACCAGCCCTGGGATTGCTAGAGAGTGGAATCTGTCCTCCTAACAGGGGGGCAGTTGGGGAGTCAAGCCCCCTCCTCTTGACACACAGACACCCCACCAAAGATAGGGCAGGAGTGGGGAAGCCAGTCCCTGTCAAATCCTAGGGAGCTGGTCCCAGGATGTGAGTAAACAACACTGGGCATAGTTCTTCTGCAGAACTGCCTCGCTGGACACACTGAAGCCATCGGTGGCCATGGCCTCGAACTCTAGCAGCCTATTGTGATGCCTGAGCAGCCCGAGCCTCAGGCAGATCATGTGGAAGCCACAGGGCTGAGATGGCAGAAGAGCCCTCCCTGTGCCACAGCCTGCCTTGGCACCTGCCTCCATACCTCTCCAACGTAGATGCCCAGGTCCTCCTCGTCATCTGTGCGGTAGCACACCATCAGGCCCAACTTGTCACGGTGGCTGCTTTTATACAGCTCCACCTCCTGCCACAGGGGTATGGGAGGAAGCAGAAGTAGAAAGACCCAGGTTGTGTGAGCAAGGAAGCCTGCAGCCAGTGGCAGCCGTAGCCCAGCCCCTGCCTTCCCCTCCAGTCACCTGCACTGAGCATCCAGCCCCTATAGGGCTTCCTTTTCTTACCATACCAAATGGTGTGTGTATTCAGTGGTCTTTCCCTACCAGGAAGTGCCCGAGACACATAGGACATACAGGACACACAGGACACAGACATGCATGGGACATGGACTCACCGACAGACGGAACGCGCCACCTCACCAGTGCCCTCCCTGACTCAGCCAGGCACGCACCGGAAAGGGCCACGAGGCCCAGCCCCCTGGGGGCAGCAGGAGCCAGGCACGAGCAGGCTATAGACAGTCATCCTGTGCCTGCTCCTGAGGCTGGCTGCGGGCCCTGGCCCGGCTGCCCGGCTCACCTCATACTCCAGTTCGTCCATACGGTCTGCCTCCTGTGGGCCGCCCTCCATGAACTCCGCTGGGTCATAATACTCATGGCTGATGGGGGGGCTGCCCAGGAGAAGGTGAGGGTCAGGCTGGCCATCTGCTCCTCTGGCGCCCTAGCCCCAGCTCCTGGCTAGCCAGCCAGGCCCAGTGTACTCAACAAGGAGTTCTGCTTTAGAGGCATCCTGGAGGGCAGGTGGTCCAGCTGCCTCCTTGAGCCCCTCCTGAGCTCCAAGCACTCAGGGAAAGACCAGGAATGCTTCTCAAATGGGACTGTGCAGAGGACCCAGACATGCCTAGCTCTCCCCACCCTTTCTCCCAGACCAGGGATCAACTTCTCCAAAGCTCCAGGTGTCCTGCCTGCCCCGCCCCATACTGGCCCCACCCACGTAGCGCCCCCAGGAGTTACCCAGGCACTGGAGGCCTTCTGCAAAGCAGACAGGCACCCCTCTGCCTCCAGGGGCAGCCCTCCTTGTCCCAAAGCCCAGACTGGCTGCTGGTGGCCCTAGGGCCTACCTCTCTGCAGAGGAGGGATCCCGGGACCACCTCCCTGCAGCCTAGGCCAAGATTAGCAGAATGAGGCAGTGCTCACATGGTCAGGGGCCACCAGGCCTGGATGAAAGGCCCTTCTTCTGAGCGGGCCAAAGAAAGAAGCCGAAGAGATGGAGGAAATTCAGAGCAGGTAGAGGAATGGGACAGACAAGGGATGCGAGAAGATTCAAGGAGTGATGCTTGTGAGGAGGCAGAGACGATGGGGCGGCAGAGGAGGAGAGAGGATGGAGGAGCAGCGAGGTCCCGGGCATGTCGGCCTCCCCTCGGCCCCCTTCACCGGCTGGTGCTGAGGCTAGAGGCCTGGAAGTTTCTGAGCCCTCAGGTGCCATGGTCAGCTCTGGAGGCCAAGGAGCCTGCTTCCTGCCAGAGAGGGGCAGGCTGAGTTGGGGTCTCCCTGCTAGGGCCAGAGCCACATCAATGATGCCTCTGGGCAGCATGGGGACGGCTGCCCCAGGTGGCATGTCCTCTCTGGAGGCAGGGCCCGGGGCCCTCCTGAGGGCAACTCACAGCTCAGAAAGGACGTACGGCTCCAGGATGCCCATGGGTGGGGTGGGCGGGCGCAGCTTGCCCAGCGCCATGATATGTTCGAAGGTGATGTCGGTCTGAGTGCCACTGTCCACCAGTTGAAGGTCATGGCAGGAGCTGTCCCCCCGCAGGCGGGGGCTGCGTCTCAGCACCTGGATCACCAGGGGCTCCTTGGAGGCGCGCAGGGCCTCCAGGGTTTGCTCCTGAGACAGCTTGGAGAGCTCCTTCCCGTTCACCTGCAGCAGAGACACGCCTCTGTGAGAACCCGTAAGGGCCGGCTCTTCCCCTCCGGAGGTGGGGACCAGCAGGACTCTGAGCTGCAGATTAGCACCCCGATCTGCTCAACCAAGGAAGCCACTCTCCACCCATGGCCCAGCTGCTGTTGCTACCCTCAGTTCCCCACTTCTCAGCCTCCACCTCACCAAGTGCTATTTGGGGATTGCCGAGCCCCACTGAGATCCAGGGTGATCGGTGTCTGTGCACTGGGCATGGAGGCTATGCCCACACCCTAGAACACCCTTCAGTTCCTCCTTCAGCAGGAGCTATGTACAACCTTCCCATTCTCCCTCCCACCAGGATCTGCTTCTCCTTCCCGCAGCACTGAGGCCAGAGCTAACCCCTGGAAGCTCCCAGAGGTTCTCTGACAAGAACAAAACCACACTAGCCAACCTCAGTGAGCATCTGTGTTGTGCTCATCCATCACCAAGACAGGAGGCTGACCTGACTCCTTTTGTCTATCAACAAGTTCCTACACACTAGGCAGGGCAAGGTCAGCAAGGAGACGAAGAAGAAGATGCGTAAGGATCAGCCTATGTCCTTTCCAACACCACTGAATTGCTGAAAAGTCTTTGATACACAAGAAGCTGGCCTAAGAGAAGTACCAAGGAAGTGGCCCTTACAAAATCACCATTTTTTGGCACCCACTGCCTGCCATGTTCCAGCCAGGGCCTCTGATGTGAGTCCCCACTGATTCCTGACTCCCAGCAACCTTGAGGAAGATGCTGTAATTGCCTCCATTCTGCAGATGAGAAAACTGAGGTTCTGCACCAGGGTCATTAGCCAGGGGAGGCTACACAGTGGCCAGAATGAGGTTCAGGGGTGGTGGTGGTAGCCATACAAGGCTGAGGCCTGGGGCCCAAGACAGAAGTGAGACTGGAAACAGCTTGACAGGACAAGCAGGACCACTGTGGGGAAGATGGAGGGTCTTCCTGGACAGAGGTGGGCTGAGGTTCCGGTAGGTGGGCATCACTAGCTGGATTGAGAGCAAGGGATGTCCACGAGGTACTGCTAGTAGAAGGCTGGCCCCAGCCCAGGCAGATTTGGCAGCACTCAGCGGGCTTTGGGGTGTGTGGGGGATACTGGAGAATGGAACCCAGGGGTTTTCTACCTCCGGGCTACACCCCAGCCATATTTTATAATTTATTTGGAAACAGGATCTCACTAAGTAACTGAAGCTGGCTTCAAACCTGTGCAATCCTCCTGTCTCAGCCTCCCAAGCGCACAAGCATGCGCCACCACACCCCGCTTGGGCTTTGGGATTTGAGACAGTTGAACTATTAGGTCCTCCTGGGGTGGAGGTAGAGAGTTTGGAACAAACAAATGCTACCAGAATTCAGGGCATATCAGAGGACCAGAGGCAGCAGCATGAAGGGGCCTCCCAGGGGCTCATTCCCTCAGCAGCTTGTGGAAAGGTTGTTCTGGGCCTGACAAGGCCACAAGAGGTCAGTGTTGGGCTAGACATTACCCACAATGGGAGGAAGCCAGTGCTAAGGGAGAGAAGAGCCCAAAGGGAGAGAGAAAAGTAAAGCCAGTTTGCCTAAAAAGAAGGCAGCAGGAGGAGAGGTCTAAGGCATGAGAGAGGGAAAGGTGCCCACACTGTGGCTGCATGTGGTTGAAGCACAGAGTTCTCTGCTTTCCTCAGTTGTCCCAATACCTGCAAGTTGGCAAGGACCCTCTGCAGTCTATGACAAACAAGAAAGCAACACAGCAGCCCAGCACCCAGGACAGGTTGTCTGATCAAAGCCAGACTGTCTTAACCCTTCTGACCTTGACAATGGCTCCTGATTTCCGAGCTTGTGTAATACAGCTACCTTTCTATTTCGTTGCTTTATTTTATTATTTTTTGGTACTGGGGACGGAATCTAGGGGCATTCTACTTCCGAGCTACACCCCAGCCCTATTTTTTATTCTTTATTTTGAAGCAGGTCTCACTGAGTTGCAAAAGGCCTCACTAAGTAGCTGAGACTGTCCAAGAACCATGATCCTCCTGTCTCAGTCTTTCAAATGCTGGGATTACAAGCATGTGCCACCACGCCCGGCTATTCCATTGCATCTTTGTAGATAATAATTTGTTTTCTAGGTTTCCCTTCTCCCCCAAATTTTCATTTTCTGAAAAGTACGTGTGTGTGTGTGTGTGTGTGTGTGTTTATTGGTGCATTATAGATTCACATCATAATGTTGACAATGACATACATGCACACAGCTCCTGCCCCCCCCATTTCCTTCCTTCCCAATACAGAGTACCCAGACTGGCACTGGTATATTCACATGTATACACATAGTCAATGGTAGTATTTCCATTAACGAACCTCAGCCTTCCTCCATCCCTACCCTTATAAGTCCTCCCTGGCTCCCCTGAGGTTTCTCATCATCTGGAGTCTCTCTTGTATCCCAATTATTCCCTATCCCACACATACTGAAAAGTACTTTTTGAAAATTCCATTTTGTTTGATTACAAATGAAACACTGGTTCACCAGAGCACATTTAAAAAATACAGAAAACCATAACAAAGAGAGTCAAATTGCCTATGATCTCAGCGGTGTAAATGCTGTGGCCCTGTGGACATCCTTCCTGTCTTCTAGGTCTACCATCAGGCAGGTGCCATCCTCAAAGCCCTGCATACCTGCCCTAAATGGATGGTCCCCACCATACATCATTAGGGCCATTTTATTTTTTTGCTATGAAGAACAAAGAACACATTTTGTACATTTTCATATGTAAATTTTTGGATAATCTGTCATGTTAGAGAAATGTTTCTTAGAGGAGAACTGTTGGATCAAAGACTGTGAAAAAAGGAAATAAGAGTTTTTCAGCAAAGAAGGCAAAGTATAAGAGCATCTGTTTGAACAGAATGTGCTGGCCTGCAGGAGAGGTTGCATGCAGTTCAACAGGAAGGCTAGAGAAGGGGCTGTGTGCAGGACAGCCTGCAGAGCTGTGTGGAGGGAAAGAAGCCCTTCCTCCCCCCACCCCAACATTCCTAGTGCTGAAGACAGCTGTTCAAGACAACTGCAGCACCCAGCCTGTAGTAGTGCATGCCTTCAAGAGGCCAAGGCAGGAGAATCACAAGTTCAAGGCTATTACAATTTAGCGAGACCTTGTCTCAAAAATAAAGTTAAAGCCTGGAGTCGTAAACTGGGTGTGATGGCACACGCTTGTAATCCCAGCATTTGGGAGGCTGAGAAAGGAGGACTGTGGTTCACAGACAGCCTCAGCTACTTAGTGAGGCCATTTACAACTCAGACCCTGTTTCAAAATAAAGAATAAAATAGTCAGGCGTGGTGGATCACGCTTGTAATCCCAGCACTTGGGAGGGTGAGACAGGAGGATCGCACAGGTTCGAAGCCAGCCTCAGCTACTTAGTGAGGTTCTTAGCAACTTAGTGAGACCCTGTTTCCAAATAAAATATAAAACACGTCTGGGAGTATAGCCTGGAGGTAGAAAGCCCCTCAGTTCCACCCCAAGTACCACAAAAATAAAATAAAATAAAGAATAAAATTAGGGCTGGGAGCTGGGCGTGGTGGCGCACGCTTGTAATCCCAGTATTTGGGAGGCTGAGACCGGAGGATCGCGGTTTATGGACAGCCTCAGCTACTACTTAGTGAGGCCCTCTGCAACTCAGTGAGACCCTGTTTTAAAATAAAGAATAAAAAATTGGGCAGGGGATGTAGCTTGGAGGTCAAATGCCTCTCTGGGTTCCATCTCCAAACCTGCCCCAAAAAAAAAAATAGGGATGGGGGTATAGCTCAGAGATAGAATGCCCCTGGGTTCCATCCTTAGTACTTCCCCCCCCAAAAAAAAGAGTCTGGAGTCAGGCATAGTGGTGCACACCTGTAATTCCAGTACTTGGGAAGCTAGACAAGAGGATCACAGGTTTGAAGCCAGCCTCAGCAACTTTAGTGAGGCTGTCAGCAACTTATGGAGGCCCTGTTTCCAAATAAAAAATAAAGACTAGGCGTGGTGGCACACACTTGTAATTCTAGTACTTCGGAGGCTGAGACAGAAGGATCGTAGGTTCAAGGACAGCCTCAGCAAATAGTGAGAACCTCATCAACCTAGCCGGGAAAGGAGGATCACAGGTTCTCAGGCAGACTCAACTACTTGGTGAGGCCCTCTGCAACTTAGTGAGACTCTGTTTCAAAAATAAAGGATAAAAGCTGGGTGTGGTGGTGCATGCTTGTAATCCCAGTACTTGGGAGGCTGAGACAGGAGGATCGCAGTTTGTGGACAGCCTCAGCTACGAAGTGAGAGGCTGGGTTAGTGAGGTTGGGCACACACAGCCTCGGCACCTCAGATAGGAGAACCTTCAGAGAGAATTGTGACAGCTAGGCAGACTCTTTTCAACCCAGATGGGCTCTGAGCACAGGCAGATCTGGAGAGAGGACAGGGGCCCACTCAGCCAACCCTCTCTCTCTCCTGGTCAGGATAGATCCCAAAAGCCAATGAGGGTCGGTGGAGCACAGACAAGCCGTGACAAGGAAGAAACAAGCTCCTCCAGGGAGGATGAGATCAACAAGATGAAAAAATATGTGGCACTGAGCAGAGAAGCAAGGGCTAGGTAAGTGGTCAGGACTACCATGGCATCCTTAATCCTCTGATGACAGCAGCTCTTCTCATCTGGTCCAGAGCCCTGCCCCACCCTGCCAACTGTCTGAAGGCTGTGCACAAATGTCCCTGTCCTTCAGGTTGTCAGTCTCTAGAAGGTGTCCAGGGCCAGGGAAGTAGCTCAGTGGTAGAGCTCACCTAGCATGTGCAAGACCCTAGATCCCATCCCCAGAATCACACACACAAAATGAGGTGTCCAAACCCAGGTCGGCTTCCTCTACACATTCCTTCAGTCCAACAGGCCAAGGTCTCTGCACCCTGGGGCTCACCCCAGGAAGACATCCAGGACACCTCTCCTGCTACTACCTGGTGCAAGCCTGCCAAGCACTTCTCAATGGATTGGAGACCTTAATGGAGGAGGCCAAACTGCCTGCCTTGGAGACAAGTGAATGGTGTGTTTAGTGTTGGGATAGAGAAGAAACCCCAAAAATGAAAATGGGTACATGAGAATGGAAGAGGTATAAGACTTCTGGACAAGAAGAGACATTGTTAGCTGGGCATGGTGGAACATGCTTGTAATGCCAGCATTTGAGAGGCTGAGACAGGAGGATCACGGTTCGTGGCCAGCCCCAGCTACTTAGTGAGGCCCTTTGCAACTCAGTAAGGCCCGCTTTCTTTCCTTTCTTTCTTTCTTTCTTTCTTTCTTTCTTTCTTTCTTTCTTTCTTTCTTTCTTTCTTTCTTTCTTTCTTTTTTGGTGGTACTGGGGTTCCTGGAAGCCCTTCTATGTCCGAGCTACACTCCCAGACCTATTTTATATTTTTTTAAATTTGGAAACAGGGTCTCTTAAGCCAGCGAGGCTGGCTCCGAACCAGCGTGATCCTCCTGTCTCTGCCTCCCAATCGCGGGGATTACAAGCATGCGCCATCACGCCCGGTCTAAAACCCTGTTTCAAAATAAAGAATAAAAATAGGGCTGTGGGTGTATCTCGGAGTTAGAATGCAGCTGGGTTCAATCCCCAGTACCGGAGGGGGGGAAAAAAGAGAGACATCATAAACACTGACTCGGAGAGCTGCCCACAAAGCACAGAACTGAGTGAACTATCCAGAACTCATGAAGAATTTCTACAAAACACTAAGGAGATGCAACTCAATAGGAACGTGGGCAAAAAAAATCCCAATCCCAATAGGCATTCAGAGGACCAACAGACCACACTAACATGGACTGGAGCAGTGCTGCCCACTGGGGTCCCTGGGGCTAGCAAATTAGGACAGCCAGTTTGCGGCGGCCCCAAGTGGCAACAGTACAGAGAGTATAACATGCCAGGCAAGCTGTATGGGAGTGTATGGAAGCACACACGCTTCTTAATAGCAGAAACAGTAGAACCCCACATGAGAACCACCCCAAATCCCTACAGAGAGGGAGGGAGGAAGGCCCGGGGTAGTACACAAAGAGGGCTTTGAATCTGCCCTGACTTGAAGAAAAGTGAGGTGGCAAACAGGCAAAGTGAGGCTGGGGGTCAGTGTGTGCCTGACACCTCAGGACACCAGGCTAGAGTTCAGTCTTTGCTGTGTGGCAGGAGGGGTCTTGCAGGCGAGACAGATGGTGATCTGAAGCACCACAGCATCTCAGGCCTGGCCTGGCAGTGGACTGCAAGGGTTAGCTGGGGGGAGCCTCCCAGGGAGAGCTGGGATCTGTGGGAGGAAGATACCCACGTGGGGCTGGGATGGTGCGTGGGATCTGGGAGTGCAGGGACTGTACGGGAGGGACTGGTGTGGGTATCAATGGGGGTAGCAATTAACCTTATTCTTCCAGGGTGTCTTCTCTTCCTCCTGGCCTCCCAGCCAAGCAAAGCAACAGCCTCTGTCACTCTCCTCCTATCTTCTCCCTCAGTCTATGGCCAGCACCCAGTGTCCCTCTGGCATGGCCATCCTCTGACCCTCCCTCCTCTAAGCTCTCCGCTAAGGCAGAGCAACCTTCACACCTCTCTCCTCAGCACTCCTCGTCATTTCTTTTCTTTTCTTTCTTTTTTTTTGCGGGTCTGGGGGTGGAACCCAGGGGCATTTGACCTCCAAGCTACACCCCCTGCCCTATTTTTTTTATTCTTTATTTTGAAACCGGGTCTCACTGAGTTGCAGAGGGCCTCACTAAGTAGCTGAGGCTGTCTGCAAACCACGATCCTCCTGTCTCAGCCTCCCGAATTCTGGAATTACAAGCATGCGCCACCATGCCCAGCTCCTTGTCATTTCTTGTCCCCCTTGTTGTCACATCACACAAGATCTGGAGAGAATATATCTCATTACTCAACAGTAACCTGTAACCTGTCAGGGAGGGCACTGGAAGACTTGCACTAGGGTCCCGGAAGCAAGTGCAGAGGCAAAGACGGGGAACATTAAATGACAAGCAAGACCCCTGGAAACAAAGACACCACAGCCAGCAGCTCTGCCCACCTCCGCCAGGTGCCCAAGCCCACCACTGGCAATTACAAATGAAGCCACAGCAAACCTGGGGGGGGGGAATCTGTGGGTGTGGCAAACGTGAGAGTGTGCTGGCCTTGACCTATGGGTGTTTTTCTTTTTTGATGGTACTGGTGATTTAACCTAGAGACATTCTACCTTTCAGCTACACCCTCAGCCTGATTTTATTTCATATTTTGAAACAGGGTCTCACTAAGTCACTGGAGGCCATACCAGGTTGCTGAGGCTTACTTTGAACCTGCAATCCTCCTGTCTCAGCCTTGAAAGAACTGGGATTACAGGCGTGCACCACCATGCCCAGTTCCTACGAGTACATTTCAACAGCCACAGTGCTGGGACTTTCTTTGGGGTCTGAAAGCTCCGCTCACAGCACACTAAGGTCTCTGACTTGTGAAGGTCAAAGTGTATGGGCCTGCCAGGACCCAAGGGGTCTCCCACCCAGCTAGGGGTGCCTGAGAGCAGGTGTCTAGCTGCTTTTATATCCACCAAGACTCCCACAGCTTCACCTGGGGCACATCCAGTGTGGGGAGAGTGACACTTGCTGCCAGAGCTGGTGTCTGAAAACTCTAATTAGCTGGATGTGGTGATGCACACTTGTAATCCAGCACTCGGGAGCTCGAGACAGGAGGAACACAGGTTTGCAGCCAGCCTCAAAAACTTGATGAGGCCCTACACAATTTAGTGAAATCCTGTTTTATTTTTTATTTATTTATTTATTTTTTCGGGTCTGGGGATGGAACCCAGGGGCATTTGACCTCCGAGCTACACCCCCTGCCCTATTTTTTATTCTTTATTTTGAAACCGGGTCTCACTGGGTTGCAGAGGGCCTCACTAAGTAGCTGAGGCTGTCCGCGAACCGCGATCCTCCAGGTCTCAGCCTCCCGAATGCTGGGATTACAAGCGTGTGCCACCGCGCCCGGCTCTGAAATCCTGTTTTAAATTTAAAAAATGAAATAGAGCCGGGCGTGGTGGCACACGCTTGTAATCCCCGCGCTTGGGAGGCTGAGACAGGAGGATTGCACAGGTTTGAAGCCAGCCTCAGCTACTTAGTGAAGTTCTCAGCAACTTAGTGAGACCTTGTTTCCAAATAAAATATAAAATAGATCTGGGAGGATAGCCCGAGGTAGAAAGCCCCTGGGTTCCACCTCCAGTACCACACACACAAAAAAGGAAACTCTATTATAAGAACATTTCCTAAACCAGGCATGGTGGTACATGGGTATAATCCTAATACTTGGGAGGCTGAGACATGAGGATTTCAGGTTCTCAGGCAGCCTCAGCTACTTAGGGAGGTCCTGTGCCACTTAGTGAGACCCTGTTTCAAAATAAAGAATAAAAAATAGGACTCGGAGGTAGAATGCTCCTGGGTTCAATCCCCAGTACCACACACACACACACACACACACACACACACACACACACACACACAAAACAAACAAACAAACAAACAAACAGCCAGGCGTGGTGGCGCACACTTGTAATCCCAGTGCTTGGGAGGCGGAGACAGGAGGATCGCGCAGGTTTGAAGCCAGCCAGCTTAAGAGACCCTGTTTCCAAATAAAAAAAGTATAAAAATAGGCCTGGGAGTGTAGCCCAGAGGTAGAAGGGCTTCCAGGAACCCTAGTACCACCAAAAAAAAAAAAAAAACCCAAAAAATACAAAAAAAAACCCATTTCCTTCATCAAAGGCAATCTACTTCCTTTGGAACAATCCAGAACTCCACTATATCTCCCACACTTCATATACATGAAAGTCCACTTGGCCCTTTGTTCCGTCACCCAGTCCCAATGGCTGTCACCCCCTGCTCCTCTGGGGGGGGGGGTGCTGTGCTATATGCAGGATTCTGCACCCTCGCTCCAAGCTACTTTTTGGCAATCAATTCTGTAGTGAGCTTCAGTCAAAGTAAAAGCCTCAAGTCTTGTTCACACCCACGGCTCCTCCATTCTGTACTAGTACAACTGATTTTTGTACACATTTATGGCATCTTTCAAGTAATCAAAGTGCAAGCAGGACATGTAAGATGCACCTCAGTGGTCGTGTTTGCCTAGCATGTGTGAGGTCCTGGGGAGGAAGAAGAAAGGAGGAGGAGGAGGGCAGAATGGCTCACTCCTGGGATCCCAGGGACTCTGGAGGCTAAGACAGGGAGACTGCAAGTTTGAAGCCAGGCTGAGCAATTTAGTGAGGCCCTGTCTCAAAATAAAAAATAAAAAGGGCTGGAGGTATAGCTCAGTGATAGAATGCTTGTCCTGCATGTGAGATACCTTGGATTCAAACCCCAGTACAATAATAATAATGATGATGATAATAACAAAAGTGCTAAAACACCATGCTGAGGAGACTGGCTTTTTTATTTTTATTTTTTGTGGTACTAGGAATGGAACCCAGGGGCTTTCTACCTCCAGGCCATACTCACAGGCCTATTTTTAATATTTTATTTGGAAACAGAGTCTCACTAAGTTGCTGAAAGCCTCATTAAGTATCTGAGGCTGGCTTCAAACCTGCGTGATCCTCCTGTCTCAGTCTCCCAAGTACTGGGATTACAAGCGTGCGCCACCAAGCCTGGCGAGACTGGTTTTGCCTGGTGAGACTGGTTTTGATCTTTGTGTTCCTCTAAGTCCAAGCAATCATCACTCAGGGACAGTGAGGCCACCTGCTAGCACACCGCCATCCTGGCTGGGGACTTTATGTCCCTCCTGGATGACTGACTCTTTCTGGCACTGGAATCTGTTTCCTTCTTGATTTGCTGCCAACATGGGCCCAGTTGAGTTCAGAGTCCTTAGCTGCAACCTTTAGTCCTGCCCTGCCTTGAACCTTAGCAGAGACCATCTACCCAAATGGTGCTCAGATGGTCCCCATACTCTGCTTGAGGACACATAGCCTGCCTCCCATATGCACACCCGTAGCCTTCACTGCCCCGGGTCCCCTGCAAGCTCGTTCTCCACAGGTCTCAAGAGCAGTGGACACCTTCAGATGTCATGGCATTGATCCTTCTTCGTCCCAGCCCATATCATCCCCCTTTCTGGAAGTGCCATCAGTCAGACTCTTACCCCAGAGTGCAAAATGGTCAACTTTCCGGGGAGTAATTAATCAGTAACTGAAAAAGCCCTTGAAAAAGTTCATCAGACTCTTGGATTCAGCAAATATTCTAAGTAAGGTGTTTTTTTTTTTTTTTTTTTTTTGGTGTGTGTGGTACTGGGGATGGAACCCAGGGGCATTCTACCTACAAGCGACAGCCCTAGCCCTATTTTTTATTTTTTATTTTGAAGCAGGTCTCACTGAGTTGCAAAGGGCCTAAAGTAACTGAGGCCGTCCATGAACCGCGATCCTCCTGTCTCAACCTCTTAAATGCTGGGATTACAAGCGTGCACCACTATGCCCGGCTTCTTTAAGTAATTTAGCCTAAAATAATAACAGATATTATGTGAATTTAATTATAAGGGTATTCACAGTAGTGTTCATTATGGTAGGCTAACACTACATTAACCATTTTTAGATATGCAATTCAGTAACAATTTGGGGGGTACTGGGGATGGAACCCAGGGGCATTCTACCTCCGAGCTACACCCCCAGCCCTAGTTTTATTCTTTATTTCTGAAACAGGGTCCCACTGAGTTGCGGAGGGCCTCACTAAAGTAGCTGAGGCTGTCCACAAACCGCAATCCTCCCATCTCAGCCTCCCAAATGCTGGGATTACAATCGTGCGCCACCATGCCTGGCACAATTAAGTAACATTTAACACATTCACAAACTATGTAGCTACCCCCATTAATGTCACCCAACACTTTTATCCCCCCCAAAACAAGACTTCACTCCCATAAAGCATTCATTCTTGATGTCCCCAGCACACTACCCCTAACAATCCCACCTCTTTTTTGTCCCTATGAAACTGCCTCTTCTGGACATTTCCTATCAGTAGAATCGCACACTATGCAGCCTGTGTGTTTGGCTTCTTTCACTTCAGTTGCAGAATGAATCAGAATTTCATTCACTGTTATGGCTCAATCCTGTACATTGTATAAAAAGACCACATTTTCTTTATCTACTCTTCAGGTGACAGATATTTGGGTTCTCGTCTTTTGGCTATTGTAAATAATGCTGCTATGAACATTCCTGTGAGAGTCTGTGTAGCTCAGTGGTAGAATACTTGCCTAGTATATGAAAGGCTCTGGGTTCATCTCCAGCACTGCAAAAGTGTGTGTGTGTGTGTGTGTGTGTGTGTGTGAGTGTGTGTGTGTGTGTGTGTGTGTGTGTGTGTGTATAGATACTGGAAGCAATTAAATATAAAATCATTGCTCAAGAGAAATGGGAAGTTTTGGACATTTCTCCCCAATATTATAGAAATAGGGCTACATAATTTGAAAATACAAATGCGTAGCTAAGCGTGGTGGTGTACACTTGTAATCTTAGTACTCCAGATACTGAGATAGGAGGATCACAGGTTTGTGGCCAGCCTCAGCAATCTGTGAGGCCCTCTGAGACTGTTTCAAAATAAAGAATAAAATAGGTCTGGGGGTATAGCTCGGAGGTAGAATGCCCCTAGGTTCTAACCCCAGAAACACACACACACACACACACACACACACACACACACACACACACTGCTTACCAACTTGAAAAAATAGCATCACAGGAAAATCTTCATGATAAAATATTAAGCAAGCCAGGCATGGTGGTGCATGCCTTTAATCCCAGTAGTTGAGAGGCTGAGACAGGAAGACCGCAGGTTCACAGCCAACCTCAGCTACTTAGTGAGGAGATGTCCATCAGCAGATGAATGGATTACAAAATTATGGGATATGTACACAATGAAATTTTACTCAGCCATAAAGAAAAACACAATTACGTCATTTACAGGGAAATGGATGGAACTGGAGAACATTATGCTAAGTGAGATTAGTCAGTCACAAAAAAATAAGAAATCAGATGCTCTCCCTAATATGCAGAAGCTAGGGAGAAAATAGGTCATAGGAGGAACTCTAGACTAAAAAGGAGATGCTATAGATGAGCAAATAAGGTGACATGAGGGGGATGGGAGAGGGAAAGAAGGAAATTTCCTAATGTACATGATGTACATTAACAAATATATCAAAGTCAGTCAATAAGCCAAACATGTGAAGGAGAGAGGGGGGACGGAATTGGGTGGGAATTGAGTAAGGGCTAATTGGGTGGTGTGTGCATGTATGCCTCTACCATCTTGTACTCTATTAAGATGTATGACTACAGTGCACCAATTAAAAAAATTTAAAGGCCGGGCGTGGTAGCACACGCATGTAATCCCAGCATTTGGAGACTGAGACAGGAAGACTGCAGTTCGCAGACAGCCTCAGCTACTTAGTGAGGCCCTTTGCAACTCAGTGAGACTCTGTTTCAAAATAAAGAATAAAAAATACGTCTGGGTGTGTAGCTTGGAGGTAGAATGTCCCTGGGTTCCATTCCTAGTACCACACCAAAAAAATTTTGAAAAAAAGAAATTTGTTTGTAAATTGTCATGAGTAAAATATATCACATTTTATTTATTTTACAGATGCGTGCCACTGAAAAATTCTATTAAGCAAATTATATAAGATAGCATATACTTATAAATAAGATTAAAATATAATAAATCATATTAGTGAAAAAATAATGAATAAGAATAGGGCTGGTGGGGGAGCGCAGAGGTAGAAAGCTCCTGAGTTCCAACCCCAGCATAGCAAAAATAAAATATTAAACAAAAAGTCCTGCTTAGGTCCATGTGAATCCAATTTGAGAAGCAAGTGGGGCAAGAGGGTCCTGGAGCATTGGGGCTGTGGGAAATGGGGACAATGCACAGCCCCCAACCCCCATCCCCCAGAGCAGGTGGCCCAGCAACTTCCACACTTTTCCCCACAGAACCTTGGGAAGCTGGTTCTTTCTGGAAAGCCACAGAAGAGGACACGGGGTAGGTCTGAGCTTCAAGCCCCCTGACCCTCTGTGCAGGCCCCTCTGTTCTCCGCACTGTCCCTGTAAGATTTGCAGAAAGGGCTCTTGTGGGTGGCCAAGTTGTGGTGTGACCCCTCACTTCTCAGCTCAGTGTCTGAGCATAAGGGGACAAGAGGTGTCTGGTGTGGGGGCAATACTGATGGCCCTGCTGACCTGAGGAGGAGCAGAGCCAGAGCCCACAGGACCTCAGGTTGGCCCATCTCCAGAAGGAACCTGTGCCACGGCTGGCATCTCAAGAGAGCCACCACCTCTCAGCCCTCCGTGCGAGCAAGATGTCCCCTATCACCCACGGGCCTCGGGATATACAGGGAGGGCCTACTGCCAATATTTTGGGGGTACAGTGGCCAGGCTAAAAGCTGGGAATAGGGGAGGGTATCATGGTAGGCATGAGATGCCATGTACGAGTGTGTGGGGAGGTACTGGGGATTGAACCCAGGGGCATTCTACCTCTGAGCTACACCCACAACCCTATTTTATTTTTTATTTGGAAACATGGCCTAAGTTACTGCAATCCGCTTGTCTTAGCCTCCCAAGTAATGGGATCACAGGTGTGTGCCACTGTGCCCAGCATGGGATATCCTTTCTCACTACCTTTTTTTTTTTTCAGTACTGGGGATTGAACCCAGGGGCATTCTACTTCTGAGCTATACCTCCAGCCCTATTTTATTATTTTATTTAGAAACAGGGTCTCACTAAATTGCAGAGGGCCTCACTAAGTAGCTGAGGCTGGCCTTGAACCTGTGACCCTCCTGTCTTAGCCTCCCAAGTACTGGGATTGCAAGTG
>NC_137792.1:50971060-51143877 GCF_963383645.1 Muscardinus avellanarius | reverse complement strand
TGCTGGGATAACAGGCTTGCACCACAACACCTGGCCAGTTTGTGAGGGAGGCTGTTTGTTTGTTTGTTTGTTTGTTTTGTTTTGTTTGGTGGTACCGGAGATTGAACCCAGGGGCATTCTACCTCCAAGGTACATCTCCAGTCCTTTTTTTTTTTTTGGTGGTACTGGGGTTCCTGGAAACCCTTCTACCTCCGGGCTACACTCCCAGACCTATTTTGTATATTTTTATTTGGAAACAGGGTCTCTTAAGCCAGCGCGGCTGGCTTTGAACCTGTGCGATCGATCTTCCTGTCTCCGCCTCCCAAGCGTGGGGATTACAAGCGTGCACAACCACGCCTGGCTCCAGTCCTATTTTTAAAAATTTATTTTGAAACAAGGCCTCACTAAGTTGCAGAGGGCCTCACTAAGTAGTTGAGGCTGGCTGCGAACCTGCAATCCTCCTATCTCAGCTTCCTAAGTACTGAGATTACAAGCGTGCACTACTACGCCTGGCTCAGTTTGTGTTTTAAAGTAGAATGATGCTGGGCTGGGGGACAAAGACAGGGAGGGCTATAAAATGACAACCAAGGAGCACATGGAAAGATGTTCAACATCACCAATCATTGAGGAAATTGAATTCCACACCACAATGAGATCCCATAGATGGTTAGGAAAAGAACAAGTGTCAGTGGAAACACCGAAACCCTCACCCATTGCGGGTGGGAAAGTAAAATGATGGCATTGCTGTGGGAAAAGTCTGGCAGTTCCTTAAAAGGCTAAATTTATGCCCGGCGTGGTGGTGTATGCTTGTAATACCAGGATTTTGCAAACTGAGACAGGAGGATCGCAGATTCAAGGCCAGCCTCATCAACTTAGCAAGACCCTGTTTCCAAAAATAAAATAAAATAAGGCTGGGAGTAAAGCTCAGAGGTAGAATGCCCCTGAGTTCATGCCCCAGATCCTGAAAAAGAAACAAAAGAAGGTTAAACATAGAGTTTATGTATATACCCTGAAACTCCAAAAGAACCAAAAACAGACATTCAAGCAAAAATGTGTACACAAATGTTCATAGCAGCACTATTCATCACAGCCGAGACTGGGAAGCAACACAAATCTCCACCAACAGATGACTGGATCCACATAATGTGGCCCATACACGTAGAAGAGCATTATTCAGCCATGAGAACATACATGCTACAACATGGATGGAGCTTGAAAATGCTCTACGTAAGAGAAAGGAGGCTGACCCAAAGGCCACGCACTGCAGAGTGATAGTTGCCAGGAGCTGGAGGAAAGGAAATAGGGAGTGACCATTTAATGAGAGGGGGGAGGGAGGGGTGTGTGTGTGTGTGTGTGTGTGTGTGTGTGTGTGTGTATTTGGACTTGGTATTGACCCCAGTAGCATTCCACCTCTGAGCCACACCCCCAGCCCTATCTAATTTTGAATCAGGGTCTTACTAAGTTGCTGAAGCTGTCCTGGAACCTGTGATTCTCCTGTCTTGGCATCCCAAGTACTGAGATTACAGGTATCCCACACCCAGAGGTCTGAGTTCCCTTTTCCAGTGATAAAACTAAAGAGTGTTCTGAACTAGATAGTAGTGATGGCCACAAGACACCGTGAATGGATGAAATGTCACTAAAAGTAAATTTTGTTATATATAATTTACCACAATAAAAATATAAAACTGCTAGCCAGGCATGTTGGTGCACGCTTGTAATCACAGTATTCGGGAGGCTGGGGACTGAGACCAGAGGATCGCGGTTCATGGACCACCTCAGCCACTTAGTGAAGCCCTCTGCAACTTAGTGAGACCTTGTTTCAAAATAAAAATACAAGGCTGAGACAAGAGGACTGCGCAGGTTCGAAGCCAGCCTCAGCTACTTAGTGAGGCTCTTAGCAATTTAGACCCTGTTTCCAAATAAAATATAAAATAAGCCAGGAGTCGTGGTGCACGCTTGTTATCCCAGCATTCGGGAGGCTGAGACAGGAGGATCGTGGTTCGTGGACAGCCTCACCTACTTAGTGAGGCCCTCTGCAACTCAGTGAGACCTGGTTTCAAAATAAAGAATAAAAACTAGGGCAGGGGTGTAGCTCAGAGGTCGAATTACCCTGGGTTCCATCCCCAGACCTGCAAAAAAACCATCCCAGACCCCCCCCCAAAAAAAAACTGCTGCCCAGGCCCACAAAAAAAAAACAAAAAAACAAAAAACAAAACAAAACAAAACAAAAAAAACTGCTGCCCAGTGATGCCCTTACGGAAGAAAGGGAGATTGAGAAGGGGAGACTCCAGGGTGAGGCAGAAATGGGAAATGGGCATGTTTTATTCATTGCACAATTTTCATCTATAGCTTGTACTTAGACCTGCAGACATCTCCAGTGCCCCATTCCACCTCTGCCTGCCCAAATCCAAGCCACCAATGGAGTGTCCTGTGACCATTGTTGTTGAATTCAAGTAGGAATGCTTTTTTATTTAAAGTCATAATGATATTAGCTGGAGAATGAGTGTGTACAGGACCCCTGGGCCATGACAATGAGTGAGTGAGGAGACCAGAGCTTGAAGTCAGTGAGAGAGGGAAGTCGAGGGAGACGCTGCCTGGGAGGTGGGGGGCCAAGATGGAGAACGAACCTCTGGATCTGTTGGGGGAGGCACTACGTGGGATGGGGGCGGGGAACAAAGGCAGGTGAGAAAGCTTCTCTGGTATAGACAGAGCTTTGGAAGCTTTGGCAGAGAATGGGGCGGGGCAGCCCCTGAGAGACTTCAGGGTGGGGTCTGAATGGCGAAGAGGATCAAGAGAGGGAAAAGGCAAGAAAGCCAGGGCACCGAGGCATTGACGAGGGGGAGCAGGAGGGTGACGGGGACTAAGGGCCAGGAGCATCCGGCGGGGTCACCAATGTCTGGGGATTGGCCCCGCTAGGCGCGACGCCGGGAGCGGTGGCAGGCCCCGCCTCCTGGGCGCCGAGCCGCAGACAAAGAGCGCGCGGCGCGAGGCGGGCGCTGCCGCTCCCGGCGCGGTACTGGTCGGCTGGCAAGCCCGTGAATGGACCATCGGCGGCAAACGATGTCGCGCTTGACCCCAGCGCCGCTCTGGGCTCTGCTCTAGGGACGCTCCACACCCACGGACGCCGAAGAATTGCGAGAGGAGGGGTGAAGGAAGACAAAAAGAAAACAAACAAAAAAACCCAAACAGCCCGCCCAGAGTAGCCCTGCACTGCCTGCAGGAAAGGTCTTAATCTGTCATGCAAGGGATAGGTGGCGACACAAGCCAACCCTCCATACCCCACTTGCAGGTCAGGAGACTGAGGAACCTGAAGCTGCCCTCTGCCTGGGGGTCCCCGAGCCCCCATCGACCAGCAGGTCGGCACTCGATTCTACCCTCAGAGGATCCAGGCTCTTGGGGTGGGCAAACCCTCAGAGGGGAAAAGAGAGTCCAGAGGACCCCACACTGCGCCCTGGCACTCCTGGCTTTTCAGCGCTCCAACAAAAGTTCTCATTCATGCTTTGCCGACTCTAAAATTTTGAAAATTGCCAACCCAGAGGGATGCTGGAACATCTGCATGTGTCTTTTAAAAGCCCAAATCTCCCCAGAGGGCATATTCTAGCACACCTGTTCTTGGGCTTTTTATAGTCACACATTTGTAGAAGCCTTGGAAAGCAGGCCAGTACTCCCATTTCCTTGAAAGCACGACACCCTTAGAAATCCTTATCGTGGAATATACCACAGATACAATGGGTCACTTCCAAATAGCGCCTGTTGTGTCACTAAAGCCATATAGCTTCTCTTTTGATCCAGAAGCCAATTGATGAGGCAGGTGATGAGGCTCTCTCCTCCTCCCTCCTGCCCCCACTGTCCCCTGTCCACTGTTGGGGATGTTCAGTTTGATCACATCATCAAGGTGTTAGCTGCAGAACTCTCCCTTGTATAGTGTACTTTTTCTTCCTAGTTCACAAGTAATTTGGGATAATGCTTTGAGACCTTGTGAGCATCCTGTTCCCTCCCCACACACAAACTTCCACATCTAATGGTTTTACCATCCAGTGAGGATCCTTGCATAAATCATCCCATTGGTGGCTGTAAAGTGCCTGAATTCCTAACAATACTAGCAGGAAGAGGAGTACACCCCACCCACATCTGACCACCATGCCTAGTCACAGCTGCCTGGCCAAAACACATCATCCTCTCCTCCCCATTTAACTTCGTACCAACCCTTTCTGCCCAGGGCCAGACGATTGGGAAGGAACAGCATCTTCAAGGCGTTCTCAGTAGTTGGGGGCAGGGGTGCCCACAAAGCTAGCTGCCTGGATGTTGGTAGGAGTGTGGGCAGTGGGAAAAGAGAATGGAAGAAAGGTCATGTCCCTTGAAGCCCCACTTAGGCAACGTCCCCTGAAAGTCCTGATTTCCTGATTTAATAAGTCTTTGGTAAGGATTTATTTGTTAAAAACAAAATGAAGCTGGGCGTGGTAGCACACACTTGTAATCCTAGTACTTAGGAGGCTGAGACAGGAGGATCACAGGTTCAAAGCCAACCTCGGCAACTTAGTGAGGCTCTCAGCAACCTAGTGAGACCCTGTTTCCAAATAAGAAATAAAATCAGGCTGGGGGGTATAGCTTTGTAGTAGACTGCTCCTGGCTTCAATCCCTAACTCCCTCCTCCCTCCCCAAAAAAGAAATGAAACAAAACCCTCACTTCCCCAGTGATGTCGATGTAATTTGGGACTCCACTGATTTACCAAGTTCCTACAGAAGTTCTTTGTAACAGCAGCCTCAAACCCCCCACACACTCTGGCCCTTACAAGAAATGAAGAATTCCAGAGCCCACCAAGGACAGAACAGTGACAACATGTATTTTAACAAGGGCCTGAGGTAGAGGGAGGACTCTGTCCTAGAGAGTACCGCCCACGCCAAAGCTGCTGAGTGTCCTGAGTGGTGCTAGTCCAATGTCCTCTGAGGTCCCTCTCACCCCCCCTTTTGGTGCCTGAGGTTGAACCCAGAGGTATTCTACCTTTGATTTATACCCCTTTTATCTAACTCCAGTACTTGGGAGGCTGAGATAGGAGGATTGCAAGTTTGAGGACAGCCTCAGCAAGTACTGCGATTCAGAGGACCTATGAGACCCTGTTTCAAAAACAAAAGTAAAAGAAAGTGCTGGGGGTATAGCTCAGAGGTAGAATGTCTCTGGTTTCATCCCCAGTACAAGGGAAAGGAAAGGAAAGGAAAGGAAGAAAGGAAGAAAGAAAGAAAGAAAGAAAGAAAGAAAGAAAGAAAGAAAGAAAGAAAGAAGAAAAGAAAAGAAATATGGTCTTGCTAAGATGCCAAGAGACCCTACTAAGTTACTGAGGCTGGCCATGAATCTACAGTCCTCCTGTCTCAGTCTAAGTACTGGGGTTCCATGTGTGTGCCACCCAACGTGGCTTCTTCCCTCTTTCCAGAGGACACCGGAACCCTGCCTTAGACGCACACAGAAAATTGGAATGCCCCCACATCACATGTTAGCCAACCAATTCCTGAAGTCATCATCAAAGTCAACTTTCCATGGAAGAAAACTTGACTAGTATGGAAGGCCCTGGGTTCAATCCCTACCACTGCAAAAAAAAAAAAAAAAGGTGTGTGTGTGTGTGTGTGTGTGTGTGTGTGTGTGTGCGAGATGGAACCTAGGGGCATTCTACCTCCAAACTACACCCCTAGACCTTTTGTTCCTTTTCTTGCAGTACACTGCCAGCCCTATTTTTTATTTATTTTATTTTATTTTATTTTTTTTTGCGGTACTGGGGATGGAACCCAGGGGCATTCTACCACGGAGCTGCAACCGCCCAGTCCTATTTTTATTCTTTATTTTGAAACAGGGTTTCACTAAGTTGCAGAGGGCCTCACAAATTGCTGAGGCTGGCCACGAACCTGAGATCCTTCTTTCTTAGTCTCCCAAGTACTGGGATTATAAGGGTGTGCTACCACGTCCAGCTAAGATTAGCCTTTCAGTGTAGCTTTCCCAATTCCGTGAATTGGCCACTTACAGCACATCCTCCACCACCTGAAGAGCAGCCAGCTGGCCAAGGGCACTCCCTGTCTAGCAACAATCAGAATATTAGCTGCAAAGTGTTTTTCATTAGTGAGCAGGTATGAGAGACAGACCATACAATGAAAGGGAAGACAGCTAGGTGAGTCCCAGAGCCTGTGCTAATAGTTAAGTGTGTCTCTGGTGCTGTCCCTGTCCTTCTCCTAACCCCGCACAGCACAATTCCTCACAATGTGGATGCCTTCTCCTGTGTTGTTTCTTACTTTTTTTTTACATTAGAGAGACTCTCAGGATAATATGGGACAGTCTTCTGGCACTGGGCATTAACCAGGACATGTTCATCTGTAATCTGCACCCTTAACGACCCAAGCGAAATGAGCTGATAGCAGCAAACCCATTCTCTACCCAGTGAGTTCCCAGGGGACCCAGAGCAGACTGGGAAGTGTTGCCAGGCACGTGTAATTTGCTCTTCTTGGCACAACCACCCTAGGCAAATGCTCTTTTCACTTCCACTGAACAGGCAGAGAAACTGAGGCACTGAGCTCTTTGTTGACTTGCCCCTGGTCCCACATCTCGTGGTGAGGGCAGAGCCACAGCTGGAACGGAGCTGGAGCTGCCTCCATTCCTATAGCCACAGCTAAGTGAAGTATTAGGAAGGAAAGAACAAAGAGCACCCAGACTCCCTCAGGTCCCCGCACTGAGCTCACACACTATTTTTCCCTTTGGAGTGAGCATGTGGTTCTCAGTCTTAATGCTTTACTGGAATATAGTTGCCACAGTACACATACTGCGTAGAGTTTGTAAGGTTTCATATCACATCTACATACAGTGAAACCATCACCATGTCCATGCCTACATGCCCTTCTGTCCCTGCAACCACTAATGTGCTTTCTGTCCCCAAAGAATTTTCTCTTTCTTTCTTTCTTTCTTTCTTTCTTTCTTTCTTTTATTCTTTCTTTTTTTTTTTTTTTGGCGGTACTGGGGATGGAACCTAGGGGCATTATACCTCCAAGCTACATCCCCAGCCCTAGTTTTTAGTCTATTTATTTATTTATTTATTTATTTATTTGGTGGCACTGGGGATGGAACCCTTCTACCTCCAGGCTACACTCCCAGACCTATTTTATATTTTATTTGGAAACAGGGTCTCTTAAGCCAGCAAGGCTGGCTTCAAACCTGCATGATCCTCCTGTCTCTGCCTCCCAAGCTTGGGTATTACAAACGTGCACCACCATCCCGGCATAGTCTTTTTATTTTTGAAACAGGGTTTCACTGAGTTATGAAAGTCCTCGCTAAATAGCTCAAGATGTCTGCAAAACGCGATCCTCCAGTCTCCACCTCCTGAATGCTGGGATTACAAACATGCGCCACCATGACTGGCTAAGATTTTTATTTCAATGGATCAGGCAATCCTCAAAACTCCAAGATAAGGAAGAGACATTTGAAAGTCTTAAGACGGTGGCACAATGCTGGGTGAACCTGTCCAGAAGATGCCTGTCAGAATTCTGTGCCCCCCTCACCAGGCATAGCGGCATGTGCCTATAACCCCAGTCCTTGGGAGGCTGAGACAGGAGGATCATAGGTTCCAGGCCAGCCTCAGCAATTTAGGAAGACCCTATTTCAAAATAAAACATAAAATAGGGCTAGAAGTATAGCTTAGAGGTAGAATGAGCCTGGGTTCAATTTTCAATCTCAATACCCCCCCCAAAAAAAATTCAATGCCCCCCTCTCCACTCACGCCTTCCATGGCAACTTCATTTCCATCCAGAAAAGATACGGAGTGTAGTGCACAGCCTGACCCAAATCCCTGAGCTGGGTTGGGGGCCACATGTCCTGTGCCAGATCCTTAGCACCAAGGACAGTGGCTGCAACAGCAAGGGCTCAACAAGTAGGTGGTAAAGGAGTGAAGCTTGGGAGCCTATGCAAGGGTTGTCCTGAGGTAGAGAGAAGGAGACCGGTGGCCCTGATTCAACTGGCCCAGAAGTCCCACTGGGCACCTTACTGGAAGGAATTCATGGAATACAGTGGTTAATAAATATTAACCGAGTATCTCCACATTTCTGATGGAGTCAGAGAAGGGGATACCAAGTTTAGTAAGAACAGGCTGGCAAGGGAAAGACTAAGAGGCAGAGAGGTCAGTAGCATGTGGGACATGACAGGTGTGTCAAGGTGGCTGGCAGAGAGGATGAATGGAGTGGCAAGCAGAGGCACCAGGCAAAGCTCTGGAGAAGGGCTTTGTAGCTTGGCCAGGTGCACACTACTTCCTATCTTTTCTCCTTTGGTAACCTGGCCACTTCCTTTTCCTAAATCAACATGCAGTAAATAGTTCCCCTTTTCCAGGGCAGCCCTAGATTTTGCCAAGCATGTAACCTCCTGCCTCCCTCCCCTTCTTGTTCAGTTAAGTGTGCTAGGAGGCTACTGCTGGAAGAATAGAAATGGGTTGGAAGTTCTGAAAGGGCCAGTGACAGAGCATGTCAGTAGAATAAAGGAACAAAGACATGAAAATCCCAACAAACAATCATGATAAAAGCACTCAACAAATTAGGAACAGAAAGAAACTTCAACTTGATAGCATCAACAAAAAAGCCTCCCCTTGATGGGCTGTGATGCCGATCCTAATCCTTGGCAATCCCAGTACATGTGATCTCTGTGATCCTCTAAGAGAATTACAGGTTCAGGAGGAGCTTCAACAACTTAGTGAGGCTCTTAGCAATTCAACAAGACTCCATTTCAAAATAAAAATAATAAAAAGGGAGTTTGCCGGGTGTGGTGGAACATACATTTTGTGTGTGTGTGTGTGTGTGTGTGTGTGTGTGTGGTACTGAGGGTGGAACCCAGGGGCTTTTCTATCTCTGGGCTATATACTCCCAGACCTATTTTATACTTTATTTGGAAACAGGGTCTTACTAAGTAGATGAGGCTGGCTTCAAACCTGTGCAATCCTCCTGTCTCAGCCTCCCAAGCACTGAGATCACAAGTGTGTGCCACCACTCCAGGCTGGAACACACTTTTAATCCCAGCATTTGGGAGGCTGAGATAGGAGGATTGCGGTTCGCGGGCAGACTCAGTTACTTAGTGAGGCCCTTTGTAACTCAGTGAGACCCTGCTTCAAAAAATAAAGAATAGCCAGGCATGGTGGCACACGCTTGTAACCCCAGCATTTGGGAGACTGAGACAGGAGGATCCAGGTTCAGAGCCAGCCTCAGCTATTTAGTGAGGCCCTTTGCAACTCAGTGAAACCCTGTTTCAAAATAAAGAATAAAAAGTAGGGCTGGGGGTGTCACTTGCAGGTAGAATGCCCCTGGGTTATATCCCCAGTACTGCAAAAAATAAAAAATAAAATAAAGAATACAAAATAGGGCTGGGGTATAGCTCAAAGGTAGAATGCCCCTGTGTTCCATCCTCAGTACTGAAAAAATAATAAAATAATAAAAATAAATAATAATAATAATAATAATAATAATAGGGCTCGGGGTGGAGCTAAGAGGTAGAATTCTCCTGGGTTCAATTCCCAGTACTCCCCTTTGCACACACACACGCATAAAATCAACTGTGTTTCTATACAGTAGCAGTGAGAAAACCAAAACTGAAATAAAGGAAATTTCACTTAAAATAGCATCATAAAGAATAAAATAACTCAACCAGGCGTGGTGGTGCATGCTTGTAATCCCAGCATTTGGGAGGCTAAAACAGGAGGACCAAGTTTCAAGGGCAGCCTCAGTTACTTAGTGAGGCCCTTTGCAACTCAGTGAGACCCTGTTTCAAAATAAAGAATAAAAAAAATACTGTTGGGGGTGTTGCTTGGTGGTAGAATGTCCCTGGGTTCCATTTCCAGTACCGCAAAAAAAAAAGAATAAAATAACTCAAATAATTTAACAAAAGAAGTACAAAATATCATTGAAAGAAAATGAAGAAGCCGGGTGTGGTGGCGCACACTTGTAATCCTAATAATTGGGAGACTGAGACAGGAGGATCACAAGTTCACACCAGCCTCAGCAACTTGTGAGGCCCTCTGCAACTTAGTGAGACCCTGTTTCAAAATAAAGAATAAAATAGGGCTCGGGGGTGTAGCTAAGAGGTAGAATGCCCCTGGGCTGGTTCAATCCCCAATACTGCCCAAAAAAAAAGGACACTGAGGTGGGCATAGTGGTGCACACTTGTAATTCCAGTTCTTGGCAGGCTGAGACAGGAGGATCCCGGGTTTGAGGATAGCCTCAGCAAATAGTGAGACTTTCATCAACCTAGTGAGAACGTTTCAAAATAAGAATTAAACAGGGTTGGGGGTGTAGCTCGGAGGTAGAAAGTCCCTGTGTTCAATTCCCAGTATCACCAAAAAGAAAGGAAGGAAGGAAGGAAGGAAGGAAGGAAATAGGGATACCTATAAATGGAAAGACACTCCATGTTCATAGGCAGCACTCCCAAAATTGATCCATACATGCAATACAATCTGTCAAATCCAACTGCTTTATTTTCAGAAATTGACAAGCTGATCCAGAAATTTACATGGAAACTGGAGGGACCCAGCACATAGCCAAATGATCTTGAAAAAGAAGTACAGCTGGGCATGGTGGTGCACGCTTGTAATCCCAGTCCTTGGAAGGCTGAGACAGTATGATTGCAGGATGTAGGACAGTCTTAGCAAGTATTGAAACTCTTATCAACCTAGTGAGAGCCTGCTTCAAAATAAAAATAAAATAGGGCTGGGGGTGTAGCTCAGAGGTAGAATGCCCCTGGATTCCATCCATCCCCAGTACCACAAAAAAGAAAAAAAAAAAGAAGACGTACAAAGTTGGAAGGACTCATACTTCCTGATTTCAAAACTTCCTACCAATGCTCCACTAATCAGAACAAAGTAGTAATAACGTAAAACATTTCCCCAAAGCAGGCATGCAAATGGCCAATAACCTCAAGAAAAAATGTTCCACATCATTTAGCCAACCAGAAATGTAAATCAAAACCACAATAAGAAGACAGGTGTGGTGGCGCACGCTTGTAATCCCAGTACTTGGGAGGCTGAGACAGGAGGGTCACAGTTCGAGGACAGTCTCAGCTACTACTTAGTGAGGCCCTCTGTAACTCAGTGAGACCCTGTTTCAAACTAAAGAATACAAAATAGGGCTGGGGAAGCCGGGTGTGGTGGTGCACACTTATAATCCCAGCGTTAGGAAGGCTGAGATGGGAGGATCGTGGTTCACGGACAGCCTCAGCTATTTAGTGAGGCCCTCCACAATTTAGTGAGACCCTGTTTCAAAATAAAGAATTAAAAAAAATAGGGCAGGGGGTGTAGTTTGGAAGTCGAATTCTCCTGGATTTCATCCCCAGACCCACAAATAAATAAATAAATAAATAAATAAATAAATAAATAAATAAATAAATAAGGCTGGGGGTATAGCTCCCAGTACCACAAAAAAGGGGGGGGGGCTAGAGCTATAGCTCAGTGGCAATGCTCTCAAGTGCAACAACAAAACAAAACAAGGAGATGCCACTTCCAAAAAATAACAAGTATTGGCAGGCAGGTGGAGAAATGAGAACCATTGTTTGCTACCGGTGGTAATATAAATGGCATAGCCATTGCAGAAAAATGACAGAGAATTACCATATGATCTATCAATTCCATTTTTAGGTATGTAAAAGAATTGGAAGCAGTGACTCAAATACGTACCTGTCCATTACTCAAAACAACCAAAAGGTGGAAGCAACTCAAATGCCCATGAACTGCTAAATATTATGTGGTATATCATGCAATGGAATATTTGGCCATGAAAGGAAATTTACTGATCCATGCTGTGACATGGACCAACCTGAAACACATTATAAATGAAGAAGCCAGACACAAAAGGTCATATATTGTGTGGCTTCATTTCTATGAAATGCCCAGAACAGCCAAATCTGCTGAGGCTATATATTTCTCTGGCCCATATTTTCCCTTGAATGTGTATTTACTTCCTGAGGTAGTCTGCAGTCTTGCATTCTTCCTGGAATGTGTAGCTGCTTTCCTAAAGAAATCTGTCTGTGTCTCTGAAAGAAAAATAAATCCACAAAGTAGATTAATGGAAGCCGGGAGTGCTGGTCCATGTTTGTAACCCTAGTATTTGGGAGGCTGAGACAGGAGAATCGCAGGTTTGCATCCAGCCTCACCTACTTAGTGAGGCCCTCTACAACTTAGTGAGACCCTATTTCCAAATAAAGAATAAAAAAATAGGGCTGGGGTGTAGCTTGGAGGTAGAATGACCCTGGACTCCATCCCCAGGTATCACACACACACAAAAGGTAGATTAATGTTTGTCACAGGCTGGAATGTTGGGAGGGGGGATGGGTACAAGATTTTTTTTTCTTTTTTGGCACTGGGGATAAACCCAGAGGCATTCTACCTCTGAGCTACACCCCATCCCTATTTTTATTTTTATTTATTTTCATTTATTTTCTTGTGTGTATGGTACTATGGATCGAACTCAGGGCATTCTACCTCTGAGCTACACCCCTAGTTCTATTTTATTTTTATTATTTATTTATTTATTTTATTCTATTTTATTTTATTTTATTTTTTGTGGTACTGGGAGTGGAACCAGACCTATTTTCTACCTCCCAGACCTATTTTCTATTTTATTTGGAAACAGGGTCTCACTAAGTTGTTGAGAGCCTCACTCAGTAGCTGAGGCTGGCTTCAAAGCTGTGTGATCCTCCTGTTTCAGCCTCCCAAGCGTGGGCCACCATGCCCGGCCTTTATTTTTCTTTTAGTTTGTTCGTTTTTTTTGCAGATCTGAGGATGGAACCCAGGGGCATTCGATGACTTCTGAGCTACACCCCACCCCTAAATTTTTTGTGTGTGGGTCTGGGGATGGAACCCAGAGGCATTTGGCCTCTGAGCTATACCCCCTGCCCTATTTTTTATTCTTTATTTTGAAACATGGTCTCACTGAGTTGCAGAGGGCCTCACTAAGTAGCTGAGGCTGTCCGCGAACCACAATCCTCCTCTCTCAGCCTCTCAAATGCTGGGATTACAAGCATGTGCCACCACACCCGGCTTTATTTTTATTTTGAAAAAAGGTCGAGCTGGGCGTAGTGGTGCACACTTGTAATCCCAGCATTCGGGAGGCTGAAACAGGAGGATCGCAGTTTGTGGACATCTTCAGCTACTTAATGAGGCTCTTTGAAACTCAGTGAGACCCTGTTTAAAAAATAAAGAATAGCCGGGCGTAGTGGTGAACGCTTGTAATCCCACCCCCCACCTACCCCCCACCCCCACCCCCGCTTGGGAGGTAGAGACAGGAGGATCGCGCAGGTTCAAAGCCAGCCTTGCTGGTTTAAGAGACCCTGTTTCCAAATAAAATATAAAATAGGTCTGGGGAGTGTAGCCTGGAGGTAGAAGGATTCCATCCCCAGTACCACCAAAAAATAAAAATAAAAATAAAAATAGAATAAAAAATAGGGCAGGGGGTGTAACTCGGAGGTCGAATGTCCCTGCGTTCCATCCCCAGACCTGCAAAAAAAGAAAAAGAAAAAAGGTCTTGCTAGGTTAATGAGAGTCTCACTATTTGCTGAGGCTGTCCTCAAATCTGCAATCCTCCTGTCTCTGCCTCCAAGTACTAGGGTAACAAGCATGTGCCACAATGCCCGGTATTTATTTATTTGTTTATTTGTTTGTTTATTTATTTATTTATTTAGTAGTAGTGGGGACTGAACCCAGCGGCCTTTTACCTCAGAGCTACACCCCCAGACCTATTTTATTTTTTATTTTGAAACAGGGTCTAAGTTGTGGAGGGCCTCACTAAGTGGCAGAGGTCGGCTTTTATCTGTATTTTGAAACAGGGTCTCGCTAGGTTGCTGAGAGTCTCGCTACTTGCTGAGGCTGTCCTCGAACCTGCGATCCACCTGTCTTAGCTTCCCAACTACTACTGAGTTTACAAGTATGTGCCGGTTTATTTTTGTTTTGAAACAGGGTCTCACTAGGTTACTGAGACTGTCCTTGAACCGGCAGTCTGTCTCAGCCTCCTAAATACTGAGATTACAGGTGTGTGTCACCACGAATAACGGTACCATGGACCTTCGAACCAACAAAAGGCAGCCCTTCCTCAAGGTTTCTAGTTGTTTCTCTTACTGTCTTCATGCAACAAGAAGATGGTCTGTGGGAGCTTAGGGGGTAGTGGAAGTTGAACCCAGGGACATTCTACCTCTGAGCTATACCCCCACTCCTATTTTATTTTTTTCTTATTTTGAAGCAGGGTTTCACTAAGTTGAGGAAGGCCTCACTTCTAAATTGCTGGGGTTGGCCACAAACCTGCAATCCTCCTGTCTCAGCCTCCTAGTACTGGGATTACAGGTGAGCACCACCACACCCTTCGGATTTTACTATTTTTTGTTCAAGCTTCTTTTATTTTCTCTTAATTTTAAAGAATGGTTCTAAACAATACAACGGTTGAAATAATACTATAAATTCCAATTCCAAACTCAAAACATGTGTGGGGGAGGGACACAGTGGGGAGGACACCAAGAGCTATATGCGTGTGTGTGTGTGTGTGTATGTGTGTGTGTGTATGTATGTATTATATATAATATATATGTGTGTATATGTGTGTGTGTGTTACTGGAGGTGGAACCCAGGGGCTTTTCTACCTCTGGGCTATACTCCTAGACCTACTTTCTATTTTATTTGGAAACAGGGTCTCACTAAGTTGCTGAGAGCCTCACTAAGTAGCTGAGGCTGGCTTTGAACCTGCAAAATCCTCCTATCTCAGCCTCCCAAGTTCTGGGATTACAAGCGTACACCACCACACCCAACTTGTTATGCATATATTTTTCTAATACTTTGTACCCCAATGCAAAATTACAATGCACCAAATAAAACCAAAAAACAAACAAGCAAAAACAGAAACAGTAAAAGGGCTGAGAGTATAGCTCAGAGGTAGAATGACCCTGAGTCCAATCCCCAGTACCAAAAAAAAAAAAATTGTAATCTTTTTTGGGGGCACTGAGCATTGAACCCAGAGGCATTCTACCTCCAAGCTACACCCTCGAGTCTTATTTTATTTATTTATTTTACTTTTGGTCCTGGGGATTTGGCCCAGAAGCATTCTAGCCTGATTTTATTTCTTATTTGGAAATGGTCTCACTAGTCAGGCATGGTGGCCTGTGCTTGTAATCTCAGCCTTTGGGAGGCTGAGACAGGAGGATCACGGTTTGCGGACAGCCTCAGCTACTTAATGAGGCCCTTTGCAACTCAGTGAGACCCTGTTTCAAAATGAAGAATAAAAAATAGGGCTGAGGGTAACGCTCGAATGTAGAATGCCCCTGGGTTTCATCCCCGGTATCGAAAAATAAAATGGTCTCACTAGTTTGCTGGAAGGCCTTGCTAAATTGCTGAGACTGGCTCGAACCTGTGATCCTCCTGTCTCCCAAGTACTGGGATTACAAGTGTGTGTCACCACGCCCAGCTTTTATTTTTATTTTTATTTATTTGGGGAGGGGAATGAAACCCAGGGGCAGTTGACCTCCGAGCTACACCCCCTGCCCTATTTTTTATTCTTTATTTTTGAAACAGGGTCTCACTAAGTTGCAGAGGGCCTAAGTAGCTAAGGCTGTCCGCAAACCGTGATCCTCCGGTCTCAGCCTCCCAAATGCTGGGATTACAAGTGTGCGCCACCACGCCCGGCTTTTATTTTTGTTTTGAAACAGAGTCTCTCTAAGTTGATGAGCGTCTCACTAGTTGTTAAGGCTGTTCTCAAACCTGCAATCCTTTTGTCTCAGACTCCTAAGTACTGGGATTAGAAGCCTGTGCCACCATGCCCAGTTCATAACAGTCTTAAATGGAAAAAAAATAAGCCAGGTGTGGTGGGAGGCTGAGACAGGAGGATCACTGGTATGTGGCCATACTCCAGACTCAGCAACTTGTAAGGCCCTCCTCAACTTTCAGCTGGGGGTGTAGTTCGGAGGTAGAATGCCTTGGAATTCAATCCCCAGTATCATACACACACACACACACACACACACACACACACACACACCCCACACAAAGGTAAAATGGTTCTGCTTTTAAAGCCATCCCATCGTCGGACGTGGCAGCGTATGCTTGTAATCCCCACACTTGGGAGGCGGAGACAGGAGGATCGCGCAGGTTTGAAGCCAGCCATGCTGGCTTAAGAGACCCTGTTTCCAAATACAAATATAAAAAATAGGTCTGGGAATGTAACCTGGAGGTAGAAGGGCTTCCAGGAACCCCAGTACCACCAAAAAAAAAAAAAGAAAGAAAGAAAAGAAAAAGAAAAAGAAAAAGAAAAAGAAAGAAAGAAAGAAAGAAAGAAGAAAAAGAGTAAAACCATCCCATCTCCAAAGTGAAGGCATGCGTCTCGACTTTCATAGGAGCTTTAAAGGGGGCAGCGTCCCCTGGGAGCTCATTAGTGGTGACCACGGCCACCAAGACAGAATGTTGAGGTGACTGGTCTGCAATAGTCCTCCTCCTGGTGGGCCACCTTGCCAAGGGCAAGTCCCTTCCATGAAAGAGAAGGATGGGGAACATGTGCTGTTGTTCCCCTCTCCCTCTTTTTGTGGCATTGGGGATTGAGCCCGGGGAGAATTCTTCCCCTAAGCTATGGAGTCTCCCAAGTGCTGGGACTACAGGCATGCACCACCACACCTGGCCAGGACTCTCGTAAGGAAACTCTCATCCAGGGGTTATCTCAGCCCTCTTCTCCATTGGAACCTCTCTGAAAGCAGTCCTGGTGGGACCTGTGATGGCCTTCTGAGACTGCCATGGGGAGCCCATTTCAGGCCTGAAGCGCAGCTCATATTGCCCTCTCCTTTCCATGAGGTCAACCTTACATAAAGCTCCAAGAAAGTCAAGACAAGGGTGGGTTGGAACCACTTGCCATTTCATGAGCCAGATTCCAGAAAAGAAAGGATTCCAGAAAAGGAAGCAATGAAGATGGGATCCTGAGTTCCCATCAACCAGCAGAACCCACCTCCCACCTGAAGTCAGAATCTGCGATCCTACAGAAGGCCCACTAAGTGCCAACCTGGCTCATTCCAGACACTGGGGAAACCTTAATGGCCAGAGATTTCCAAACAGTGGCAACAAGAGCAGAGGAGAAACGCCTGGAGTACAGAAGAAGGAAGAAGGTGGAGAGCAGCATGGGAGGGAGAAGCGAGAGCAGTGTGGGCTCACAGAAAAGGGACAAGGAGAGGGGACCAGAAGCGCCATCAGGCTGGGGCCCCTCACCTCTTATTCACGGTGGCCTAAGGAACTAAGCTCACAGCACAAATGCTGAGCCCCCGCCCCACGGCCACCTCAATACCTTGATTCGTTCTGACTGCGCCCCATTTCCTGCCGATGCCTGCAGGGGTTCTCCATTATTTGTCTAGGAGCCTCCAGGTTCTATCCAGTCAACCTTCTCCTGCATGCACCTGCTCCCAAATCCTGAGCAATAAACCCAGGAGCTGAGGCAGGACACACTAAATGCATACCTGTCTGCACTCCCGTCGCTCCTGGGTCCCGACTCCCTCTGACCTTGACCTCCCAGCACTTAGCCCCAGTGGGTCTCAGTTCAGATCATCCCCGACATATTTCTCTAGACACCTCGCAAGGTGCACATAGAAAGCACACAAACGCGGGGCAGGAGAGCCTCCGCGCACACATAGACGGGGCACAGGCACGCACTCACGTAGTCACGCCACGCACAGGCAAAAAAGCCCCGCTTGGGGCTGCGGGGCTGGGCTCCAGGTGCGAGCCCACGGCCCGGTGTCTCTCCGCTCCCAGTGGCTCACCGCCACATCCATGCCCCCCTTCCCCCGCCAAGGCCCAACAGGACTGCGTGTGGTCCAAGCTGCAAAGCGCTGGCCGTGTACCGCCGACCCCAGCAGCGCCCACTGGCTCGAGACGCCCAAGGACCAAAAGCCCACAGTTCACACAGGGCCCGATCCAGCAGTGGGTACAGAAATGGACACCCAGCTCCAGGCTGAACGTCGACGCCCCTTGGGGCTTCTGCTTCTCTGGACCACTGGACCTAGATTCGGCCGTCCCACACATGGTGGGCGCCCAGCCGCTTCTCTGGTTCTGGGTTTAGCCTGAAGAGCAAGTGCCCAGAAAGGAGCCGTTGCTATGCAACCTGCATCCCGCGCCCGGTACACCGCGCCTCCTGGCTGCGGGCCCAGGACGCAAGCGTGCCCTAGCCGGACCAACCCCAACTTCCCATCCTGGGCTGATTTGGACGCAGGACTGGTGTCCCAATCTTCTTCGAGCCCCTAACACCCCACCCCCACCCAGCTTCCCCCCACCATTCGTGGCTGGTTTCCACGGAGTGCCAACACCCAGCAAGCCCAGAATCTGAGGGTGAGGTTGGTTTTTCCTCTCCAAACCCTCCTGCCTCCCACGCAGGCCTTCCCGCGTCCACCTGCCCTCCCCACATGGTCTGACCATTCCCTGGGCGGGCTTTGCCCCTCGACAACCACCTACCTGAAGCATCACTTTGTACTGCTCCTCCGGTTTCTGGACCACGCACATATTACATCCCATGGTGCTGGCCGGTGAGGGAAGGAGGGTGGGAAGGCGAAGACGTCTTTCACTGGCCCGGGCGCGGGACCTCGGGTCCCGGGCCGGGGCCGGGGGCCATATCCTAGAGCGGGGGCGGGCCGCCTAGCGGGGGAGGGGGGCACGCCCCCAAGGAGGGGGCTGCTCCACGCCCCTCGGCTTAACTCTTCGCTGGCCGAGGCCAGGCGCCCGCATGCTCCTTCGCACGGGGCCAGGAGAAAAAGGGCAGCGGGGGATGGGCGGGCGGGCGCGCCGGGCGTTGCTTGGCTACGGCCCCCCAGGAGGCGCGGGGGCGTCAGGGGCCCTGGGCCGAGCGCCTCCCCGCCCACGGGGCCCGCCGCTGCCGCTGCCGCCTGCGGCTCCCGCCCATGGCCGCTGGCCCTGGGAGCCCGGCCTTTGCGCTCGGCGCCGCGGTCGGGCCAGCCAACAGGGGCGGCGGCACGAGGCGACCCCCGCCCGCAGCCAGGCCCGCGCCCGCCCGCGCTCCAGCCGCGCCCGAGAGTCCCCTCTCGAGCCCGCAGCCGGCGATCTCCAGCTCCCGCCTGGAACGACTGGCACGCGCGCGCGCGCCCGCGGCTATAGCGGGGGAGGCATGCGGGGACCGGGCGCACGCGCGCGAGGGAGGGGAGCGCGGCTTAGTAGGGGCGGGAGCGGGTGCGGGAAGCAAGCCGGGGTACCCCCTGGCACCACCCCCACCCTGATCTCGGCATCTGATCCCTAGGTGCTAAGCGGACCTGTAGCCTACGCGGTACCGCTCCCGGAGACTGAGGTCCTATTTAGAGGAGACGCCTCCTCTCCTCCTCGATCCCCTAGAGAGATCGACAGGCCTCCGGGCAAGGGGGACGCAATTTCAGCCCCTTTCCCAGGGACTGAATCTAGCAGCCCGAAAGCCTGTACTCCTCCCTCTGTCTTCTCTTTAATGACCGCTTCCCTCAGTCAACTCAGCCATTCCCTTGCTGTCTCCGAAATGAACACCTTTGTTTAGAGAAAAGAAAAAGAAAAGCGTGGAATTCCATAGATAGTGGGGTGAGCCCTCTGAGCAACCTCACGCCCTCCTCCTGAGCCCAGGACCGGCTGGCCTAGGGCTGCTATCTACTTGCTATCTACTTGCCTACACTCTGATCCACCACCTTAACAGTCCCTCTTTATCTTCTCTCCCACAGCTGGTCTAGTCTTCTTGGACAGGCACGGGGCTTAAAGAGGATTTTTGCCTGGAAAGCAGCAGCCGATTGAGGGCCCTGTTCCCAGGGAGGACTTGGGAGAGGTGTTTCAGCCCATGGTCCCTGGCTGCCAAAGATCCCTTGATTAAACTGCTGCTCACTTCATCTCCAGGTTTAGGAAGGTGAGGGAATCCTTAATTATGCAAGTATGTTTAATTAGCAGTGCTGGGAAGGTTCCTCCAGGTCCCTTCCCTGGACTGAAATCTGGAACTGTGGGTCTTCTTGGAATCTAGAGCTTATGAAGAGTTTCCCAGAGAAGAGAACTTGAGACAAAAGCTGGTATGCAGGTTGCAACCTGCCACCAAGTGTCCAACTAGTCTTGAGGAATAGGTTTCATTGAGACCTCTGCACTGGTCTCTATAGCTGGTGGCAGTAACCAGATCAGCCTTGAAGAGAGAACACCCCTGCTGTTGGGCCCAGACAGAGCCCTCAGCCTTCCCATCATGGCCACTGGTGATAGCCATTCCCTCTGCCCTTTTGCATGCCCCCTGGTTGCCAAGGTGGTGCATGTGTGCATGCGTACATGTGCGCGCGTGCACGCGCGCACACACACACACACACACACACACACACACACACACACACACACCAAGAACACCTGCTTAGGTACCTTTCCCCAAAACTTGCCACTCACCTTCCAATTATATTAACCAAGGCACTTCCCACCACCCCTAGGAGTCCATGGACACCCCTACCCCAGGTCATTTTTCTCTCTCTACAAACAATGGTACTGCTCACTGTGAAGTTTCCCCTCACCAATGTTACTTGAGACCATCTTGGGGCAAGCAGCCTGTTTTCATAGTCCCAACATGAGGTGACCCATGCAGCCACTGGGTCTGAGTGTTTTCCTCTGTCTGTTGCTGACAGGGAGCGAGATCCCCCACCCATGACTCCATACGTGTGAGCTGAGGGGGGAGTGCTGGTGCACTAGAAGTGTTTGGCCCGGGGTTCACATACCATGGACAGTTCCCACCCACATCATTAGATTGGCAGGGTCTTCAGGTTCAAGCAGCACAGCGGCTCACTTAGCAGCTCAGACCTTCTGCAGAGCACATCCTTACTCTGGGCCCCATTCAAAACTGGTTCTCTAAGCAGAGCATGTTGATGCACACTCCTAATTCCAGTATTTGGGAGCCTGAGACAGGAGGATCGAAGATTGAAAGCCAGCCTTAGCAATTTAGCAAGACCTTGTTCCCAAATAAAAAATAAAATAGCCCAGAAGTAGAAGGCCCCTGGATTCCATCCCCAGAACCAACACACACACACACACACACACACACACACACACACACACACACACACACGCCCTGGTTACCCCACATTACTTAGTCAGTTTGGTGATCTCTGCAGCACCATGCCAAATAAATTCCTTTTCTTCCTAAACCAGAGTCAGTTTCTTTCTGCAATTAGAAAATCCTCACAAATCAAATCCAAAGCCCTGGGAGGGTGTGGGGGAGAAAAGACGTCAGGGATCCTCAGAAGATCCAGAGGCAGCTACTTGGACCTGAGCCCAGCAAGAGGGACAGTACAGAGCTGGGCATGGTGGCTCATACTTGAAATCCCAGCATTTGGGAGGCTGAGACAGGAGGATAGCGGTTTGCAGACAGCCTCAGCTACTTAGTGAGGCCCTTTGCAACTCAGTGAGACCCTGTTTCAAATTAAAGAAAAAAAACATGGCTGGGTATGTAGCTCAGAGGTAGAATGCCTCTGGGGAAAAAAAGGACAGTATAGGAAGAGCCCATCCTGCTCAAGACTGTGAGAATATAATTAGATCTTTTCTGTCAAGTAAGTAGCATAACTTAAACTCCATTTTGTAAAACACCATCCTTTTGTAACCCCACAGAAACTTAGATTCCTTTGTAAAACTAGCATCTTTTAAGAAATTGCAAGTGTCAACCCCTCCCCCCTCATCCTCTCTAGCTGACTGGGAAAACAGTGAAGCTGTAACTCCTACCAATAGGAGTCCCGCACAGAAGCTTTGCATCAGGGATGCAAAACCCACCCCCACCGGTTCTTTGTCATGCCAGGCATGCTCTCTTATACCTCAGAGCACCCCTCTTTTTTGAGGTACTGGAGATGGAACCCAGGGGGTATTCTACACCCTCAGCCCTTCTTCTTCTTCTTCTTCTTCCTCCTCCTCCTCTTCTCCTTCTCCTCCTTCTTCTTCTTCTCCTTCTCCTTCTTCTTCTGTGGTACTGGGGATGGAACCTAGGGCATTCTACCTCCAATTGATACTCCCAGCCCTATTTGTTTATTCTTTCTAATTTCTTTCAAAACAGGGTCTCACTCAGTTGCGAAGGGCCTCCTTTAGTAGTTGAGGCTGTCCGGGAACCGCGATCCTCCAGTCTCAGCCTCCTGAATGGTGGGATTATAAGTGTGTACCACCATGCCTGGTTTTTTTAATTTTTATTTTGAAACAGGGTCTCTTAAGTTGCAAAGGGCCTCACTAAGTAGCTGAAGCTGTCTATGAACCGTGATCCTCCTGTCTCAGCCTCCCAAATGCTGAGATTATAAATTTGTGCCACCACGCCCAGCTTGGAAGCACTTTTTTCTGCAAAATAATAATAATAATAATAATAATAATAATAATAATAATTACCTTGCCAAACAATTTTCAAACATGTGCCTTTTTGACACCATGAAAATCTATTTCTAACAAGAGATAGACATGGCTGGGTGGATGCTTCTAATTCCAGCCACTCAGGAAACAGGAGAAATATGTCCAAGCTATACTCCAGCCCTTTTTCTTTTTTGTTTTGAAACAGGGTCTCACTAGATTGCTTAGAGTCTTGCTACATTGCTGAGGCTGGTCTCAAACCTGCAGTCCTTCTATCTCAGTCCCCCAAGTACACTGGGATTACAGGCATGTGGCACAATGCCTGGCTATTTTTATTCTTTTATTCTTTTTTGTGGTACTGGGATGAAACCCAGGGGCATTCTACCTCCAGTCTACACCCCTAGACCTATTTTTTAGTCTTATTTTGAAACGGTCTCACTGAGTTGCAAAGGACCTCACTAAGTAGCTGATACTGTCCAGGAACCACGATCCTCTGGTCTCAGCTTTCCGAATGCTAGGATAACAGGCATGTGCCACCATGCAGCCATTAGCAGAGACTCTTTCAAATAAGAGAGACAATATCAACAATGCCTGAGGAGGCCCGCATCACACTATAAAGGCCACTGCTCCCATTGTAGGGGTAACCACATCTGGAGCTGTGTGTGGCTATGTCTATCTCTACTCCAGCCCAGCTGCCATGCAAGGATATTTCTATACCATCCTTCTCATTGCTAGGCTCAGATCAAAGTAGCTGTTCCTAGCCAGGCGTGGTGGCGCACGGCTGTAATCCCAGCATTCAGAAGGCTGAGACCGGAGGATCGCGGTTCACAGACAGCCTCAGCTACTACTTAGTGAGGCCCTCTGCAACTCAGTGAGCCCCTGTTTCAAAATAAAGAATAAAAAATAGGGCAGGGGGTATATCTGGGAGGTCGAATGCCCCCTGGGTTCCATCCCCAGACCCGCAAAAAAAAAAAAGTAGCTGTCCCTGAGTCAGATATTCTTCCTTCCCCCCTCCACCCCCACACCCTCCTAGGGCTTTGTTAGGATTTTCTGATTGCAGGAAGAAACTGACTCTGATTTCAGCAAGGAAAGGGCTTTGTTTGACATAGTGTCAGGTAGATCACCAAATCAATTAATGTCTGATCAAGCAGAACTGAGGATGTAGCTTAGTGGTAGAGTGTCTCAGGTTCATTCTTCAGTACGAGAGAGAGAGAGAGAGAGAGAGAGAGAGAGAGAGAGAGAGAGAGAGAGAGGAAGAAGAAGAAGAAGAAGAAGAAGAAGAAGAAGAAGAAGAAGAAGAAAGGAGAGGAGAGGAGAGGAGAGGAGAAGAGGAAGGAGGAGGAGGAGGAGGAGGAGGAGGAGGAGGAGGAGGAGGAGGAGGAGGAGGAGGAGAAGAGATTGTTGAATTCAGGCTTAGCGAGAAATGAGAAACTGAAGAGTCCAAGGGAATGTGCCAATTAAAGCCTTTGTTAGCTGACCAGCAGCGGTACCCTCAGTCCAGAAATCTGACTGGAGGGGCATGCTGACTGGCCAGGGGTTAGGGTTTTATAAGGGAGAAAACCATAAGGGGGTGAGTCACCTATTAAGCAAGCAGGTTTACAGAAGCAGAAGTTGGCGGTTAGCTTATCTGGTATGCAAGGTCCTGCTGTTCTGGTCAGGTGCTGGGTGAGGCCTGGGCTCCACCCAAGGTCAGACTTTTGGGAGGAATTCTTTAGCACAAATCACAGGAATTTCAGGTGGGGAGACAGGACATTATGATTTTTAAAGTATGGGTCTATTGAGTACTATTGCCCAAGAAAGGACAGACCACATAGGCTATTTTGGTTACAAGTGTGGCCTATGGAGGGCTTTTTGTTTTTCTAAGAAAGAACAGACCTTGCAGGGTATTTTCTCCTTTCTTTCCAGTTTGCCTCCTTTTTCCTTTTGCCATTACAGGTTTAATGGCCTTTCTTTTATTGGGGGTGGGGGTGGGGGTACTGAGGATGGAACCCAGGGGCATTCTACCTCCGAGCTACATCCCCAACCCTATTTTTTTATTCTTTATTTTGAAACCGGGTCTCACTGAGTTGCAAAGGGCCTCAGTAAGTAACTGAGGCTGTCTGCGAACCATGATCCTCCTTGTCTCAGCCTCCCAAATGCTGGGATTACAAGCGTGCGCCACCACGCCCGGTTTAGTGGCCATTTAAATGATACAACTAGCCAGACATGGTGGTGCACACTTGTAATCCCAGCACTTAGGAGGCTGAGACAGGAGGATAGCACAGGTTTGAAGCCAGCCTTAGCTACTTAGTGAAGCCCTTTGCAACTTAGTGAGACCCTGTTTCTATATAAAATATAAAATAGGTCTGGGAGTCTAGCCCAGAGGTAGAAAAGCCCCTGGATTCCACCCTCAGTACAATAATAATAATAATAATAATAATAATAATAATAATAGCCAGGTGTGGTGGTGCATGCTTGCAATCCCAGTACTTGGGAGGCTGAGACAGGAGAATCACACAAGTTTGAAGCCAGCCTCAGCTATTGAGTGAGGCTCTCAACAACTTAGACCCTGTGTCCAAATAAAATAAAAATAGGTATGGGAGTGTAACCCAGAAGTAAAAAGCCCTTGGGTTCCATCCCCAGTACCACAAAATTAAATAAATAAATAAATAAATAAATAAATAAATAAATAAATATTGAGCCAGGTATGGTGGTGCACCTGTAATTCCAGTACTTAGGAGGTTGAGACAGGAGGATCATAGGTTAGAGGACAGCCTCAGTAAATAGTGAGATTCTCATCAATCTATTTAGACCCTGTTTCAAAATAAAACTAAATAAGACTGGGGGTATAGTTCAGAGGTAGACTTTTCCTAGGTTCAATCGCCAGTACCACAAATATATATATATATACTATTGATATGGAATGATGCAAGAAAGGGTGTGGTGGTACAAACCTGTAATATCAGGACTGCAATCTCAGTACTTGAGAGCCTGAGACAGGAGGATCACAGGTTCAAGGCCAGACTCAGCTACTTAGCCAGACCCTCTTGGGAGTGACAGGTTGATTCCTCAACTCGGGCTTCCATGGCAGAAAAGCATTTCAGCACACATCAGTTAGAGGCATAGACAGAGATTTATTTAGGGAATACACATTCAAGGGAGAACGGGGACCATCTCCAGAGGGAGAGAGAATACCCTTTGAGAGTGCAGAACTCTTTGTTTATAGGGGCCTGTCATGAGGAGGGGGCAGGAGGGGTGTGAAGATGACCTCCCTGGTAGTCTCAAGGTGATTTAGGGGATTCCAGGTCTTGAGCTGTACTGTCCAGAACAAACAAAAAGGTTGAGGATATTGCTCTGAGTAGTGCCTAAGTAGATTCCTCTTTTGTGTGATCTGTTGTCCAATAAACAGACATCACCCTAAAGGTAGTCCACAGTGCTCTGGTCTCTTGTATATCCCTCAGGAACTTTTGGGTCTAATAGACCTGGTCATAGGCTTTCGTATTAAAGTTACATTTTCATTGTTCTATTCTAGATCAACCCTATTTCAAAATAAAAAATAAAAAAGAGCCAAGCTTGCTGGCACACACTTGTAATCTCAGCATTTGGGAGGCTGAGACAGGAGGATCGTGGTTCGAGGCCTCAGCTACTTAGGCCCTTTGCAATTCAGTGAGACCCTATTTCAAAATAAAGAATAAAAATTATGGCAGGGGGTATAGCTTGGAAGTCAAATGCCCCTGGGTTCCATCCTCAGACCCGCTATATATATATATATATATATATATATATATATATATATATATATATATATATATAATAAGCATAAGCAGGGCACACACTTGTAATCCCAGTGCTTGGGAGGCTGAGACAGGAGAATCACACAGGTTTAAAGCCAGCCTCAGCTACTTAGTGAGGCTCTCAGCACCTTAGTGAGACCCTGTTTCCAAATAAAACTATAAAATAGGTCTGGGAGTATAGCCCGGAGGTAGAAAAGCCCCTGGGTTCCACCCCCAGTACCACACACAAAAAAATTAAAATTAAAAAATTTTAAAAAACAAAATAAATAATAAAAAATAGAACTGGGAGTGTAGCTTGGAGGTAGAATGCCCCTGGGTTCCACTCCCAGTAACACACACACACACACACACACACACACACACACACACACAAAGCCGGTCATGGTGGCACACACTTGTAATCCCAGCGCTTCGGAGGCTGAGACAGGAGGATCACACAGGTTTAAAGACAGCCTCAGCTACTTAGTGAGACCCTGTTTCCAAATAAAATATAAAACACGTCTGGGAGTATAGCCCGGAGGTAGGAAGCCTCTGGGTTCCACCCCCAGTACCACAAAATAAATAAATAAAAATAAAAAAGACTGGGGTGTAGTTCAGAGGTAGAAATGCCCTTGGGCTCAATTCTCACTGCCAGAAAAATGAAACAAAAGACTAAAAAACCAAATAGTGCCACAAACAGTTAAAACCGGAATTTTCCTTGTACTCTTGAACTCATAGTCAGGCTTCTAAACTAGATAATGGCCATCTTTGTGGTTCAAAAGGAGACGCATTATTTATGAAGATGAAATTGTTAGGTAGTTATTAGAGGTAAGCAAGGCAAGGAAAGAAATGGGACAGGGTATATCTGGCCAGCCTTCCGGAGAAAAGATATGGAGATTGGCCCGGCCAGCTGTGCTAAGAGACCTGCAGCATTTACATTGCAGCTTTAGACACTAGTGGAAAAATTCCAACATGACTAACTTAATGCATTTGCAATAAGCTGTGGTGTTAAAACCAGAAGTGGATGCCTCAAATTACTAAGCATGAGGAGGAGTCGAGTTCCTGGACAGCATAAGAACTCAACATGTGTCCGTCTGTCTGTCTGCCTCTCTCTTTCTCTTCCATTCCTAGACCAACCAGCTCTGCAACCTTCCTGGTGAGCTCACCCAATAAAACCCTATATGTTTACTCAGTGGCCCAAAATGAAATCTTTCTTTTGGGGATGACAAGAACAGAGGAAAACTCGCCACCCTGTGACATGAGAATAACCAAAGAGCCTGGATTATCATGTAAATATGATGTTACTTATTTATTGATGAAAACGAAGCCAAGAGTAGTAGCACATGCTATAATCCCTGTAATTGGGAGGCTGAGACATGAGCATCGCAGGTTCAAGGCTAGCCTCAGCTACTTAGTGAGGCCCTACACAACTTAGTGAGACCCAGTTTCAAAATAAAGGATAAAAAATAAGGCTGGGCCAGGCATGGTGGTGCACGCTTGTAATCCCAGCATTCGGGAGGCCGAGACCTGGAGGATCGCGGTTTGCGGGCAGTCTCAGCTACTTAGTGAGGCACTCTATAACTTACTGAGACCCTGTTTCAAAATAAAGAATAAAATATAGGGCAGGGGGTGTAGCTTGGAGGTCAACTGCCCCTGGGTTCCATCCCCAGACCCGCAAAAAAAAAAAAAAAAAAAAAAAGCGCTGAATTCTTCTCAGCAGCCCATGGAACCTTCTCCAAAATAGATCCAATCCTGGGACACAAAGCAAGCACCAGCAAATTCAAAAGATTAAATATAATTCCTTGCATCTTTTCAGACCATCATGGAATGAAAATAGAAATCAATAATAGGAAACTCAAAAGAAACTATTTAAATACATGGAGATTGAATGATACACTATTGAACGATAAATGGGTAAGATTGGAAATTAGGGGAGAAATACAGAAATTTCTGGAAATAAATGAAAATAGAGACACAAATTATCAAAATATATGGGACACTTTGAAGGCAGTAATTTTTTATTTTTTTTTATTTTTTATTTTTTTAATTTTTTATTGGTGCACTGTATTCATACATCATAGTGGGGTACAAAAAAAACTTTTGTAGACATACATGCACACATTGCCCAGTCAGCCCCCACCCGATCCCCACCCCATTCCCTCCCCATCCCTCCTTCCCATGCTTGGCTTAGTGGTTGACATCTAATATTATAATAATTTATCCAAAATTAAAAATGATAATCTCACATAACAGTTTCATTTGTCTGATACCAAGCTTTTGATAACTTAAAGATAACATTTCAATATTTCTTTTTACTTTCATTCTTATCAGAGAATTTTTTTTCTTTTTCTTTTTTTAGGTGAAACTATCATATATTTATATATTTATTTTTCAGAAAAAAATCTATCCTAATATGGAATATGGACTCTAGATACCCAAAACGATCTCGAAAAAGAACAAAGCTAGAAGATATATATTTTCTGATTTCAAACCATATAAAGCTACAATAATTGAAACAGTGTAGTACTATTTTAAAGGCAGATATATAAACCATTGGAGTTAAATAAAAGCCTAGAGATACATTCTTCCATATATTGTCAAGTTATTTTTGACAAGGTTTCCACGAACATTTGGTTGGGGAAATAATAATCTTTTAACTAAATATTGTTGAAAAATAATAATTACACGAAAAAGAATAAAACTGGACCCTTACCTGACACCATATACAAACATTAACTCAAAATAGATAAAAGACCTAAATATAAATCTTAAGGCTATAAACTTTTAGAAGAAAATCTGGGTCATAAAACCTCACAACATTGAAATTGGCAGTGATTTCTTGGATATGATTTCAATGGCACAGGCAACAGAAGAGTATACATACTCCCTAAAAAAAATATTGTATATCCAAAGACAATGTAAACAGAGTTAAAAGTTACTAATAGAATGGGATAAAATATTTCCAAATGCTATATCTGAAGGTATATTAGTATTCCAACTAGAAATCCTAAAAATTAACAACAATAAAGGCAAACAATACCATTTAGCGATAGGTAAAAGACTAACATAAATAATGAATCTCCACAGATAACCAGTCTTTGTTGTCTGTTGGATGGAAACTCTTGTTTCTCTGGTTCTGGTGTGTGTTACCTATTTCTTCTTTGTAGTTAATCTCTTTGAGTATTTTCTCTAGTGCTGGTTTTGAAGACATAAATTCCTTCAGTTTCTGTTTGTCATGGAAGCTTCTTATTTCTCCATCCAATTTGATAGAAAGTTTTTCTGGGTAGGAAATTTTTGGCTGGAAGTTGTTTTCTTTCAGAGTTTGGAATATGTTACTCCAAGCCCTTCTGGCTCTCATAACTTGGTTTGGGAAGTCTGGAGTGATTCTAATTGGTTTGCCTCTGAATGTCACTTGGCCCTTTGCTTTTGTTGCCTTTAAGATTCTCTGCTTGGCTTCCACATTAGTCATTTTGACAATTATGTGGCGTGGGGATCCTCTTCTCCAATCCTGTCTAAAGGGAGTTCTATAAGTTTCCTGGACCTGTGTATCGACCTCTTGCTCTATGTCTGGAAAATTTTCTGTTATTACTTCCTTGAAGAGATTGTTGATCCCTTTGGTTTCACTTTCTTTTCCCTCCTCTATTCCAATTATTCTTAGGTTAGCTCTCTTAAAATGGGCCCATATTTCTTCAATATCAGATTCCTGCTGTAGGATATTTTTTTCTAGATTAGAAACTATGCGTTTATTTTTGGTTTGCTCATCTTCTAAGAGTGAGATTCTGTTCTCCATGTGTTCTAATTGGTTGTTTGTGCTTTGAATTGAGGCCTTTACTTCATTAATTGCATCCTTTATCTCTATTTGGCTCTCTCTGAGTTCTCTTCAAAGCACCTCTATTATTTCTACAGTTATTTTCCTGATTTGATCTTCTAGAAATCTCTGATTTTCAGTTTTATCGGGTTCTGATGTTGTGGGGTTGTGGGCATTTATTGCTCCAGTATTATTCCTCTTTCCCATGATTTCGGATGTTTGTGCCTTCTCTGGGTTCTTCCCTTGGGTCACTATGACTTCACTTAAGGTGTTCTGGAGCTCGAGTCAGTAGTATCTCAGACCCCACTACTCCTTTACTGGGTTTTATCACAGAGTCTCCGACCCAGAGAGTCGATAGAGGCTGTTTTAGACTGTGGGGGTGCCAGGTTGGGTGTTCTCCTATGGTATGATATCTCTGCCACCGCCCTCCCCCACTGGGTCAAGTCCCACGGAGTACAGTACTGGGATTTCTCCTCTGTGGCCCGCAATTTGACTCACTGTTCTTGAGTACGCAGATGTAGCTGTACTGGCCTCGCTGAATTCGGTGCTGCTGCCGGCCGGTGGCAATATGGCGCTGCTGCTACGCCCTCGGCCGTGGGGCTGGTGTTTTTCTTCTTGGTTTTGATTTCCACTCTGAATCCCTGCAGCGTGTGCTGAGCTCGGCCACTGGGAGCTTTAGATGCTCTCTGCGCGGAGAAATCCCGCCTGGCTGTTCCGCAGTGGCTCACCTCGGCTTGCTGTAGCCATCCCGTGAATTCGCCGGTGCCGCCGTCAGTATGGCGCTGCTGCCGTGTCTGCCGCGTCCTTGGGCGTGAGGCCGGTTATCTCCTCTGTGGCTCTGTTCTCAGTCTGCTTTCTCTCTGGAGCCTGGTGATTTTTTGTTTCACTGGTGATGGTGTTTTCTGTCTATGAAATGCGCTGATTTTGTGGTAATGGAGATTTGTTGTTAGCCGGGCTCTTAAGCCCCGCTTTTCTCGGTCGCCATCTTCCCGGAAGTCAATATACTTCACAACTTGTTCTGGGAAATTGAAAGAGATGGAACTCTCCCAAATTCCTTCTGCAAGGCCAGTATCACATTAATCCACAAACCAAATAAAGATACCTCAAGAAAGGAAAATTACTGACCAATATCCCCAATGAACATAGATGCAAAAATTCTAAATAAAATGCTAGCTATAAGCATTCAAAACCATATCAAGAGAATAGTACACCATGACCAAGTTGCTTTCATCCCAGAAAAACAAGGCTGGTTCAACATACACAAATCAATACATGCTATTCACCACATAAATAGAACCAAGAACAAGAAACACATCATAATAGCAATAAATGCGAAAAGGCATTCGACAAAATCCAACACCCATTTATGTTAAAATCACGGCAGAAAATTGGAAGAGAAGGAATGTATTTCAATATCATTAATGCAATATACAACAAACCCAAAGCCAACATCGTACTGAATGGGAAAAAACTGCAAGACAGGGAAGATGGCGGTCGCATCAACAATAGCTAGCAGCAGCAAAATAGGACACATATTCCTCTGAGAAACCCCGGACATCAGATTTTGGTTTAATATCTGATTGGGTCAATATATAAAGACATTTATAGCCATGACTTCCTGATTAAAATATAAGAAAGAAGAACTTCCGGGAAGATGGCGATGGAGAAAAGAGGCATTTATGAGTCCCGCTAACAATCGATATCTATTACCACAAAATCAGTGCTTTTCATAACCAGAAAATACCATCAGCAGAGAAATAAAAACTGTAAATACAAGGGACAGAGAAAAAGAGGGCTAGAAGAACAACCAGACACCAGAAAAGAAACCAGCCCGCGTTGCCACAGCGGAGCCGCGCCGGCGCCATCTTCCCTCACAGCACCAGGCTCCAGAGAGGAGGGGGACTCAGAACAGAGCTCAAAACCAGAGAGGAGATCGCCAGCCTCACGGCTGAGGACACAGCAGCAGCCCTATACTGCCGGCAGCAGTGATGAGTTCACGGGACGGCTCCAGATCAGCACACTCAACAAGCCACCAGGCTCCAGAGAGGAGGAGTGGACAGTGAGCTGAGGTGAGCAGCTGCTGAACAGCTGGGTGGAATTCAACAGTTTTTTTGGTGCAAGGAGAGTCTAAAGCTCCCAGGGGCTGGGCTCAGCATGCCTTCCAGGGACTCAGAGCAGAGCTCAAAACCAGAGAAGAAATACGCCAGACTCACAGCCGGGGGCGTGGCAGCGGCTCCATATTGCCAGGAGGCAGCAGGGAGTTCACCGAGTCTGCAAAAGCTACACATCAGTGCACTCAACAACCGTGAGTCAAATTGTGGCCCCTAGTACTTCACCCCCAGGGACTTGCGGAGCTTTGATAGTCTCCCAGGGTCTGAGATTTTGCAGACCAACCCAGTGGAGGAGTGGCGGTGGCAGAGATATCACACCCTAGTCACAGCTTCCCATGGGAGAATGCTCACACTGGCACCCCCATGGTCTCAAGCAGCCTCAATTGATTCCCTAGGTCTGAGATTTGCGATATAATGCAGTAAAGGAGTAGTGGTGACTGAGATACCACAGACTTGAGATCCAGAGCACCTAAAGAGAAGTCGTAGTGACCCAGGGAAGAACCCAGAGAATGCACAAACTTCTGAAATCATGGGAAAGAGGAATAACAATGGAGCAATGAATACCCACAACCCCACAACATCAGAACCTGATAACACAGAAATCCAGAGATCTCTAGAAGATCAAATCAGGAAAATAACTGTAAAAATAATATAGGACCTTCAAAAAGAATTCAGAGAGAGAGTCTAAAAGAAATAAAAGAAGCAATCATTGAAGTAAAGGCCTCAATTCAAAGTATAAACAACTGATTAGACCACATGGAGAATAGAATCTCGCTCCTAGAAGGTGATCACTCCAAAAATGAATGCATAGTTGATAATTTATAAAAAAATCCAACAGTAAGAATTTGACATTGAAGAAATATGGGCCCATTTTAAGAGAGCTAACCTAAGAATAATCAGAGATTTAAAAAGAGGCATTACCACTGACAGTGTAGAAATCCAGAGGATTATCAGAAACTACTTTTTTTAAGAATATGTAAAGTACTTTATTTTTTATGGGATTTGTTTTTTCTTTAAACAAATTTTTATTGAACATAAATGGTATACATTTAAACTATACTTGGTGCCCTCTCCCCTCCGCCCCCATTTTCCCTTCCCTCCTCCCACCAATGGTTGTCCAGGGTAATCATGCCATATTCATAATTTTACACATATTCAGATGTAGACCCTCATTAATCAAGTTCATCCTTCCTCCTCTCCTATCTTTCCATTCAAGCTTTGCTGATATTTCCCCTCCATTATTTGGAGTTCCTCTGGTATCCCCTATGTTCCCTAGTTTGGGCATATTAGAGGAAACATATGTACCTTCTCCTTCTGTGCTTGGCTGATCTCACTTAACATAATGTTCTCCAGGACTTTCCATCTTCTTGCAAATGTTCTTCTTTATGGCTGAATAGAATTCCATTGTGTGTATTTCCCAAAGTTTTGCTATCCATTCATCTGTTGATGGAGATCTGGGTTGGTTCCATATTTTGGCTATTATGGATTGTGCTGCTATGAACATAGGTATGCATATGTTGCTGTATTTCTCTGAATTCAACCCTTTTGGAAAGATACCCAGGAGTGGTAGAGCTGGATCATATGGTGGATCTAATACCACCTTTCTTAGGAATCTCCACACAGATCTCCATAGTGGCTGAACTAGTTTGCACTCCCACCAACAGTGTGAAAGAGTTCCTCTTTCCCCACATCCTGGCCAGCATTTGTTGTTATTTGATTTCTTTATGCTTGCCAATCTGACTGGGGTTAGATGGAATCTCAGTGTTGTTTTGATTTGCATCTCCCTGATGGCCAGTGATGTAGAACATCTTTTCATGTATCTATTGGCCCTTTGTATCTCTTCTTTTGTGAAGCGTCTATTTAGTTCATTTGCCCATTTCTTGATTGGGTTGTTTGTTTTACTAGTGAAGAGCCTTTTGAGCTCTTTGTATATTCTGGATATTAGCCCCCTATCAGAGTGGTGGCTGGTAAAGATCTTTTCCCATTCTGTCGGCTTCCTCTTTAGGTTATTGATAGTTTCCTTTGATGAAAAGAAACTTTTGAGAAGAAACTTTTGAGTATCAAACTCAAAAATCCCACTTGTTTATTCTTGCTTTAATTTCCTGAGCTTTGGAGGTTTTGTTGAGAAAGTTACTGCCTGTGCCAGTATGTTGTAGTGTTGAGCCTATGCTCTCCTCTAATAACTTCACAGTCTCAGGTCTAATTTCAAAGTCTTTGATCCATCTTGAGTTGATTCCTGTGCATGGGTATAGGGGTTTAGATTCATCTTTCTACAAATGGTTAGCCAGTTCTCCCAGCACCATTTGTTGAAAAGGCTGTCTTTTTTCCAGCGTATGAGTTAGGCCCCTTTGTCAAAGATTAATTGACTAAAGATGTGTGGATTTGTTTCTGTATCTTCTATTCTAATCCACTGGTCAGTATATCTGTTATTGTGCCAGTACCATGCTGTTTTTTCTACTACTGCTCTATAGTATAATTTGAAGTCTGGGATTGTGTTGCCTCCTGCATGTTTCTTATTACTGAGAATTACTTTGGCTATTCTGGGTCTTTTCTTTCTCCATATAAAGTTCATGATTGATTTTTCTAGGTCTGTGAAGAATGTCGCTGGTATTTTAATGGGAATTGCATTGAATCTATAGATCTATAAAACACAAACAATAACAAATGCTGGCAAAGATGTGGAGAAGTTGGAACTCTAAAACATTGTTGGTGGGATTGCAAATTAGTACAACCACTTTAGAAAAGAGTATGGAGAATCCTCAGAAGAATGAGAACAAATCTACCATTTGATCCAGCAATACCCCTTCTGGGTATCTACCCAAAGGATAGGAAACCAAACAACCAAACTAATGCATGTGTATCTATGTTCATAGCTGCACAATTCACCATAGCCAGACTATGGAACCAGCCAAGATGTCCATCAACAGAGGAATGGATTACAAAACTGTGGGATATGTACACAATGGAATTTTACTCAGCCATTAAAAAAACTCAGTTACATCATTTTCAGGGAAATGGATGGAACTGGAGGACATTATGCTAAGCGAGATTAGTCAGTCACAAAAAATAAGAAATCAGATGCTTTTCCTAATATGTGAGAGCTAGGGAGAAATGGGTCATAGGAGGAACTCTAGATGCAAAAGGAAATCCTATAGAGGAGCAAACAAGTCAACCTAAAGGAAGAGAAAGGAGGGGGGAAGAAGGAAAATCTCTAAAACACATAATGTACTTAAACATATCGAAGTCAACCACTAAGCCACACAAGGAAAGGAGGGATGGGGAGGGAATGGGGTGGGAATTGGGTAGGGGTTAAATCAGTGATGAGTACATGTATGTACACACAAGTTTTTTACCCCAATATGATGTATAAATATAATGCACCAATAAATAAATAAATATATAAATGAAAGAAGGGACAGGCCAAGATGGTGGAGACAGTGGCGGCAACAGCAGCCAGTATTTGGGAGAGGTAGAGAAAACCAATTCAACCTGCCTTGAACTGTTGAGAAATCTCCCAAAAAAAGACTGTTCCTGCCCCACATGCTCAGGAATTCTGGACAAAATACTATGTAAGAAAAATGCTCAGGAGGAGGGCCAAGATGGTGGCCGTGGCAATGGCCAGTATTGGGGAGAGGCAGGTAGAAGTATTGGGGAGAGACAGGTAGATTAATTCTAATCCACCTTGAACTTTTGAGAAAATCTCCCCAAAAGTAGACTACACCTGCCCCACATGCTCAGGAACTCTGGGCAACATACTATGTAGGAAAAATGTTCGGGGCGCATCAGATGGATCTCCCCATAGTTGGGTCAGCTGGCGCCGCATGTCCTGGGAGCCAAGGGCACTCCTGGCCGCCGGGCTCCTCTGCGCAGCGCTGGGGCTGGGTGCACTCGGAGCAGCAGAACCCGTTCTCTGTGGTGAAGCTGTGGGTCTCCACTCTTGACAGGGAGATAAAACACATTGCTACTAAGTACTTGGGCCCCCAACTCCTTCAAAAGACATGTACTGCTTTCTTTTATTAAAAAATATTGAAGAGGGAGGAAGATGGTGGCGGCTGTAGTTGCAGCTGCAGCGGTGACCACGGCCGCAGTGGTGATGGCTAGCAGCAGATACAAATGGCCAATAGATACATGAAAAGATGTTCTACATCATTAGCCATCAGGGAGATGCAAATCAAAACTATGTTGAGAATCCATCTAACCCCAGTCAGATTGGCAAGCATATAGAAATCAAATAACAACAAATGCTGGCCAGGATGTGGGGAAAGAGGAACTCTTTCACACTGTTGGTGGGAGTGCAAACTAGTTAAGCCACTATGGAGATCTGTGTGGAGATTCCTAAGAAAGGTGGGATTAGATCCACCATATGATCCAGCTCTACCACTCCTGGGTATCTTTCCAAAGGGGTTGAATTCAGAGAAATACAGCAACATATACATTCCCATGTTCATACAATTCATAATAGCCAAAATATGAAACCAACCCAGGTCCCAATCAACAGATGAATGTATTTCAAAATTATGGGAAATACACACAATGGAATTCTATTCAGCTATAAAGAAGAACAAAATCATGTCATTTGCAAGAAGATGGAAAGTCCTGGAGAACATTATTTTAAGCGAGATCAGCCAAGCACAGAAAGAAAAGGGGCATATGTTTTCTCTAATATGCCCAAACTAGGGAGCATTGGGAGACTAGAGGGACTCCAGATAAGGGAAGGAAAATCTCAGCAAAATTTGAATGGAAGGATAGGAGAGGAAGAAGGCTTAACTTGATTAATGGAGGAGCTACATCCTAACATGTGTAAAAGAATGAATATAGCATGGTTACCCTGGACACTCATTGTTGGGAGGAGGGAAGGGAAAACGGGGGTGGGAGGGAGAGGGCATCAAGCACAGCTTTAATATATACCATTTATTTTCAATAAAAATTTAAAAAATTTGCAGTTCTCATAAATTGCCTTGAAATGTAGTCATTTGATGGATATAAGTGAAGTAACACAAGGAAATCTGACAGTGTTAAAACTTGTTATTTCTAAGTGGTAAAATTATGCATCTATGGAAACCTACTTACTTGTGTATATTTTAAATCTCTATAATAAGCATATATAATCATTATTTTATGCTCAGAATCAATGTTTATTAAAAATAAATTACTCATGTGAATATAAAAAAATAGAGCTGGAGATGTAGCTTGGAGATAGAATGCTACTGGGTTCCACATCCAGTATTGCAAAAAAGAAAGAAAGAAAGAAAGAAAGAAAGAAAGAAAGAAAGAAAGGGAAAAAAGAAAACCCAGGCATGGTGACGCATGCTTGTAATCTGAGCATTTGGGAGTCTAAAACAGGAGGGTCACAGTTTGTGGACAGCCTTAGCTACTTAGTGAGGCCCTTTGCAACTCAGTGAGACCCTGTTTCAAAATAAAGAATAAAAAATAGGGCTGGGGGTGTCACTGAGAGGTAGAATGCCCCTGGGTTCCATCCCCAGTACCACAAAAAAAAAGAAAAGAAAAGAAAAAAAGAAAAGAAAGAGCCAGGTGTGGGGGCACAGGCTTGTAATACCCATGCTTGAGAGGCTGAGACAGGTACATTGCACCGGTTTGAAGCCAGCCTCAGCTACTTAGTGAGGCTCTCAGCAACTTAGTGAGACCCTGTTTCCAAATAAAGTATAAAATAGGTCTGGGAGTATAGCCCGGAGGTAGAAAAGCCCCTGAGTTCCACCCCCAGTACCACAAAAAAAAAAAAAAAGGAAAGAAAAGAAAAGACAGACAAACTGGAGACATTTGGGGAGGGCTTATAAGGAAAACTCTTTTAAATTTTTAATTAATAGCTTCCCTAATAAAGCGGGGCATGGTGGAGCATGCTTGTAATGTTTCCAAATAAAAATATAAAACAGGATTGTGAGTATAGCCTGGAGGTAAAAAGCCTCTGGGTTCCACCCCCAGTACCACAAAAAGAAAGAAAGAAAGAAAGAAAGAAAGAAAGAAAGAAAGAAAGAAAGAAAGAAAGAGAGAAAGAAAGAAAGAAAGAGAGAAAGAAAGAAAGAAAGAAAGAAGAAAGAAAGAAAGAAAGTAAGTCGGAGGACAGCCTCTGCAACTTAGTGAGACTCTGTCTGAAAATAAAAAATAAAAGCCAGGTGTGGTGGCACACACTTGTAATCCCAGCATTTAAGAGGTTGAGACAGGAGGATCCAGGTTCACAGCCAGCCTCAGCTACTTAGTGAGGTCCTCCGCAACTTAGTGAGACCCTGTTTCAAAATAAAGAATAAAAAATAGGGCAGGGGGTGTAGCTCGGAGGTCGAATACCCTTGGGTTCCATCCCCAGACTTGCCAAAAAAAAAAAAATAGGGCAATAGGGCGGGGGGTGCAGCTCTGAGGTAGAATGCCTCTGGGTTCCTTCCCCAGTATCAAAATATAAATAAAAATAAATAAAAAATAAACCAGGCATGGTGGCGCACACTTGTAATCTCAGCTGAGACAGGAAGAACAGTTCATGGACAGCTTCAGCTATTTAGTGAGGTTCTTTGCAACTCACTGAGACCCTGTTTCAAAATAAAGAATAAAAAATAGGGCTGGGAGTCGGGCATGGTGGTGCACACTTGTAATCCCAGTGCTTGAGGGCTGAGACAGGAGAATCGCACAGGTTCGAAGCCAGCCTCAGTTACTCAGTGAGGCTCTCAGCAACTTAGTGAGAACCTATTTCCAAATAAAGTATAAAATAGGTCAGCCAGGCGTGGTGGCGCACGCTTGTAATCCCCACGCTTGGGAGGCTGAGACAGGAGGATAATACAGGTTCGAAGCCAGCCTCGGCTACTTAGTGAGGCTCTCAGCAACTTAGTGAGACCCTGTTTCCAAATAAAATATAAAATAGGTCTTGGAGTATAGCCCGGAGGTAGAAAGCCTCTGGGTCCCCCCCCCCAGTACCACCAAAAATAAATAAATAAATAAATAAATAAATAAATAATAAAATAAAACAAAATAGGTCTGGGAGTATAGCCTGGAGGTAGAAAAGCCCCTGGGTTCCACCCCCAGTACCACACACACAAAAAAAAATAGGGCTGGGGGTATAGATCAGAGGTAGAATGCCCCTGGGTTCCATCCCCAGTACTACAAAATAGAAATAAAATAATAAAGGGCTGGAGGTGTAGCTCAGAGGTAAAGTGCCCCTGAATTCAATCCCTAGTAACACACACACACACACACACACACACACACACACACACACACACACACACACATTCATATTGTAATTCAGATTGTTTTGAGTTGCATTCCACTATGGTCTTGCTGAATATTTAGGCTCCACAACTTGACCAGAAAAAGATAAAAACAACAATGGAGATAATGAAATCTTATACGGATACTATTTCTTGGTAGCACAGGGAGAATATTGTAAGAGCAAATAAAAATTTTAAAAAGAGGCTTAATTTTCTCCATTGAAAATAAAGTCAAGAAAGCCTTAAAAAAAAAAAAAAAAGAAAGAAAGAAAGCCTGGCATGGTGGTACACATCTATAATCCCAGTATTTGGGATACTGAGCCAAGAGGATCACAGGTTCGAGGACAGCCTCAGCCAGTAGTGAGAGTCTCATCAACCTAGTGAGTCCCGGGCTGGAGATTTAGCTTGAACGTAGAATGCCAACAGGTTCAGCCTTCAGTACCACACAAAAAAATAAATTAAGTTAAATGAAAATAGCTGGGCATGGTGGTGCATGCTTGTAACCCAGCATTTGGGAGGCTGAGACAGGATGATCGAGGTTTGAGGACAGCCTTGGCTACTTAGTGAGGCCCTTTGCAACTCAGTGAGATCCTGTTTCAAAATAAAGAATGAAAAATAGGGCCGGTTATGTTGCTCATAGGTAGAATGCCCCTGGGTTCTATCTCCAGTACCACAAAAATAAATAAATAAATAAATAATAAATAAATAAATAAATTAAGTAAAACCAAAATGTTCCTATTTCCCTTTTCTTTTGGAAAAACTTTTTCTGTCCTTTTCACATGTACATAATGTATGTAAATCTTCCCCTCCCCAACTGGAGACTGGACCCAGGAGTATTCTACCTCTGAGCTACACCCCCAGCCCTATATTTTATTCTTTCTTTCTTCTTTTTCCCTTTCTTTCTTTCTTTCATTATTTCTTTTTTGTGGTACTAGGGATGGAACCCAGGGGCATTCTACCTCTGAGCTACACCCCCACCCCTATTTTTTTTTTTTTTTTGGTGGTACTGGGGGTGGAACCCAGGGGCTTTCTACCTCCGGGCTATCCTTCCAGACCTACTTTATATTTTATTTGGAAACAGGGTGTCACTAAGTTGCTGAGAGCCTCACTAAGTAGCTGAGGCTGGCTTCGAATCTGCGCGATCCTCCTGTCTCAGCCTCCCAAGCGCAGGGATTATAAGCGTGCGCCACCACGCCCGGCCCCCAGCCCTATTTTTTATTCTTTATTTTGAAACGGGGTCTCGCTAAGTTGCTAGGGGCCTCACTAAGTAGCTGAGGCTGGCCACAATCCACGATCCTCCTGTCTCAGTCTCCCAAATATTGGGATTAGAAGCTGCACCACCATTTCTGGCATAAATCTTTTTTTTTTTTTTTTGCAGTACTGGGGATTGAACCCAGGGGGATTCTACTTCTGGGCTACACCTCCAGCCCTATATTTTATTCTTTATTTTGAAACAAGGTCTCACTGAGTTGCAAAGGGCCTCATGAAGTAGCTGAGGCTGGCCGGGAACAGGGATCCTCCTGTCTCAGCCTCCCAAATGCTGGGATTACAAGCGTGTGCCACTATGCCTGGCTGGCATAATCTTTTTTTAAGTTTTTATTTATTTTTTGTTTAAATTTGTATTGATGCATTGTATTTATACATCATAATGAAGCAAAAAAAACTTGTGTAGACATAAATGCACACATCACCCAGCCAGCCCCCACCCAGTCCCACTCTACTCCCTCCCTATCCCTCCCTCTCATGCTTGGCTGAGTGGTTGACTATGATATGAATAAGTACATCGTGTGCTTTAAAGAGTTTCCTTCTCCCCTCTCCCATCCCCTCAGTTAGGCTGCCTTATTTGCTCCTCTATAGGATCTCCTTTGTCACCTGGAGTTCCTCTTATGACACCTTTCACCTTAGCTTTAACATATTAGGGACCGACTAATACTTGCTTAGCATAATGTCCTCAAGATCCATCCATTTCCCTGCAAATGCTGCAATTTTTTTAATGGCTGAGTAACATTCCATTGTGTACATATCCCACAATTTTGTAATCCATTCATCTGTTGATGGGCATCTTGGCTGGTTCCATATTTTGGCTATGGTGACTTGTGCAGCTATGAACATAGATACACATGCATTAGTTTGGTAGTTTGGTTTCCTTTCTTTTTTAATGGGCAAAAAATCCTCTGGCTATGTTCACACTCAGGAATGTTTCTGCTCCTCTGGGACCCAAGAGCCAACTCTTTTGAGATATAACAATGAATCATCCAGGAAAGTAGAGAAGCCAACCTCCCAGTTTCTTGAGAGGGGCCCACCTCACTTCAGTTGCCACCTGACTCCAAATTGCAAAACCTTCCACTGGTCCTGGCTTTCTCTATGCTAAGTTAGCAAAGGGAAAGAGCAAGCTTGCTTTCTGCCTTTGCAATCTCTCTAGCAGCCTCACTTCCTGGCTTGATGTCTGTTCAATAATCGAATTGTTCTTTCTCTTCTACTTTATGTAGAGATTTTCTAGGTTTGAAAGAGAACTTTTTTTGGTACTGAGGATTGAACACAGGATCATTCTAACTCGGAACTACATTCAGCCCTATTTTACTTTTTAATTTTTTAATTTTTTATTTTTATTTTTGGTACCAGGGGTGGAACCCAGGGACATTCAACCTCGGAGCTACCGCTCCAGCCCTATTTTTCATTCTTTATTTTGAAACAGCGTCTCACTGAGTTGCAAAGGGCTTCACTAAGTAGCTGAAGCTGTCCGCGAACTGTAATCCTCCTGTCTCAGACTCCCAAATGCTGGATTTACAAGCATGTGCCACCACGACTGGCTACTTTTTTATTTTGAAACAGGGTCTTGCTAAGTTGCTGAGGCTGGCCTCCATCTGCAATCCTATATCAGCTTCTCAAGGGCTGAGATTACTAGTGTGCACCACTGCACTCAGAGAGATTTTGTTTTTGAATATATTTCCCCAATATACTTAATAACAATAAATAAAGGATAATTTTTCAAAAAATGAAGAGGAGCCGGGCGTGATGGCACACACTTGTAATCCCAGCATTCGGAAGGCTGAGACAGGAGGATCGCAGTTCGCTGACACCCTCAGCTACTTAGTGAGGCCCTCTGTAACTCAGCAAGACACTGTTTCGAAATAAAGAATAAAAATTAGGGCAGGGGGTGTATCTTGGAGGTCGAATGCCCCTGGGTTCCATCCCCAGACCCACAAAAAATTTAAAAATAAAAAAGAAGTAGCTGGGCATGGTGGCACGTACTTGTAATCCCAGTACTTAAGAGGCTGAAACAGGAGGATCTCAAGTTCCCGGCCAGCCTCAGCTATTTGGTGAGGTCCTCCACAACTTAATGAAACCCTATTTCAAAAAACAAAGAATAAAAATTAGGGCTGGGGGTGTAGCTCGGAGACAGAATGCCCCTGAGTTCAACCTCCAGTGCTGCAAAAAGAAACAGACAAACAAACAAACAAATGAAAAGATGCCGAAACTGGTAGCACGCACTATGCTTGTAATGCCAGTACTTGGGAGTCTGAGACAGGAGGATCGCAGGTTCGCAGCCAGCCTCAGCTATTTGTGAGGCCCTCTGCAACTCAGTGAGATCCTGTTTCAAACACAAGAATAAAAAATGGGGCTGGGATATAGCTCGGAGGTAGAATACCCCTGAGTTCAATCCCTGGTACTGGAAAAAAAGGAAAAGGTATTAGTTGAATTAAGCCAAAGTTTAACACACAAAGTAAAAAGGGCACATATCATTGGCGCAGGAGTGAAGGGTGTCAAGCATGGAACCTAGGGCCTCTAGCATACACCCCCAAACCTCATAAAGGTACAGTTTGATGAATTATCACAAAGCGAGCATATTCACATGGCCAGTACACCAAATAAAGAAACAGAAGATGCCAGCTATGCTGGCACACTCCTGTAATTCCAGGACTTGGGAGGCTGAGAAAGGATATGGATAGCAGGTTCTAAGCCAGCTTCAGCAACTTAGACCCTGCTTTAAAAAAATGCTTGGGGGTACAGCTCAAAAACAAAATGCCCTGAGTTTAACCCCAATATGAATAAATAAATATATAGAAATAAAAAATAAAATAGCTTGGAGGTAGCCTGGCATGGTGGCGCACACTTGTAATCCCAGCACTTGGGAGGCTGAGACAGGAGGAGTGCATAGGTTCAAAGCCAGCCTTGGCTACTTAGTGAGGCTCTCAGCAACTTAGTGAGACCCTGTTTCCAAATAAAGTATTAAAAAAAAGTCTGGGAGTATAGCCCGGAGGTAGAAAGCCCCTGGGTTTCACCCCCAGTACCACAATAAATAAATAAATACATTAATTAATTAATTAATTAGCCTGGAGGTGTGTGGCTCAGTGGTAGAATACCCCTGGATTCAATCCCCAATACCACACACACACACACACACACACAAATATATATATAATGTACATATTCCTGAGAAGATAAAACATTTATTTTCAGGGTGCAAGAAGATTTCTATTTAAGAGATAAAAATCTGCCAGGCATGGTGGAGCATGCTTGTAATCCCAGTACTTGGGAGGCTGAGACAGGAGGATCATGCAGGTTCAAGGCCAGCCTCAGCTACTTAGGGAGGCTCCCAGCAACTTAGTGAGACCCTGTTTTAAAATAAAGAATAAAAAATAGGGCTTAGGAAGTCAGGTGTGGTGGCACACACTTGTAATCCCCGCGCTTGGGAGGCTGAGACAGGAGGATCGCACAGGTTCAAAACCAGCCTCAGCTACTTAGTGAGGCTCTCAGCAACTTAGTGAGACCCTCTTTCCAAATAAAGTATAAAATAGGTCTGGAAGTATAGCCCGGAGGTAGAAAAGCCCCTGGGTTCCATCCCCAGTACCACAAAAGAAAGAAAAAGAAAGAAAAAGAGAGAGGAGAGGGAGGGAGGGAGGGAGGGAGGGAGGAAGGAAGGAAGGAAGGAAGGAAGGAAAGAAGGAAGGAAGGAAGGAAGGAAGGAAGGAAGGAAGGAAGGAAAGAAGGAAGGAAGGAAGAGAAATAAAAATCTAGCCAGGCATAGTGATGCATGCTTATAATCCCAGTATTTAGGAGACTGAGACAGGAGGATTGCTGGTTCAAGGACAGCCTCAGCAAATCATGAGACTCTTATTAACCTAGCTAGACCCTGTTCCAAAATAAAAATAAAAATCCTGGTGTGGTGGTGCACACTTGTAATCCCAGTACTCAAGAGGCTGAGGGGAGGAGGATCTTAGATTTGCAGCCAGCCTCAGCTACTTATCAAGGCTCTCTGCAATTTAGTGAGCCTTTGTGTCAAAAATAAAGAATAAGCGGGGAGTGGTGGTGCACCCTTGTAATCCCAGTACTTGGGAGGCTGAGACAAAAGGATTGTAGGTTCGAAGCCAGTCTCGACAATTTAGCGAGGCCCTTTGCAACTCAGTGAGTTTCCAATAAGAAATAAAATCAGGCTGGGGTATAGCTCGGAGGTAGAACGCCTCTGGGTTCAACCCCAATGCCACACACACACAAAAAGAAAGAATAAAAAATGGGGCTGGGAGCTTGGCATGGTGGCATAGGCTTGTAATTCCAGTATTTGGGAGGCTGAGGCAGGAGGACCTAAGGTTTGCGGCCAGCCTCAGCTACTACTTAGTGAGGCCCTTTGCAACTTAGTGAGATCTTGTTTCAAAATAAAGGATAAAAAATAGGGCTGAGGGTGTAGCTCAGAGGTAGAATGCCCTTGGGTTCCATCCCCAGTCACGAAAAAAAAGGGGGGAGCTGGGGGTGTAGCTTGGAGGTAGAAGGCCCCTGGGTTCTATTCCTAGCACCACTAAAAAATATTAACGATAAATAAATAAAGAATAAAAGCATAGGGCTAGGGTTGAAGTTCGGCGGTAGAATGGACTCCATTTCCCAGTATTGCAAAAAAAAATAATATTAGTAAAAATTAAAAATAAAAGTAAAATAGGGCTGAGGGTGTAGTTTGGAGATTGAATGCCTCTGAGTTCAATCCCCAGAGCCACAACAAAATAAATAAATAAAAATCTGGGCCACTGCCTAACACTATGCATAATAATCAGTTCCTGTTGAATTGCAAATCTCAGCCTACCTAAGACTCTTCCTAATCTTAGGGCTTGGGAAGATTTTGTAAATAGGACATTCAAATGCTAACAATAAGGGAAGCATGGAAGCGCCTAATATGCTATGCCTCAGGCTAAAGTCCTCAACTACACTAAGTGTTTTCTGCAATTTCGTTATGCTATTCCGTTATGCTCTTCACATTTTAATTGCAAGGACCCCCTAGGTGGCTTCTGTTTCATCTCTTCCGGGGCTTCCCTAGGCCCTATGGCCCTTTGCTGCATGCAAGGGATAAACCTCATACAAGCAGGAAGGCACCTGTGTTATTCTGGGAGAGGGAGTTTAGGGAAGCCCATTGTTTACTCCCAGGGCCCGTGCCCCAAGGCTTCCATGCAAAATATAACTACCTTTGCACCCTGACATTTTGACAGTGCTCAGGCTGGCAACTTCCCCGTTTACAGGCTGTGGAGGCTGGAATGAGCCACTGTGCCTGGCTGTTGTTCATTTATTAGGATACTGCTGGGGATTGAACCCAGAGGCCTTCTACATCTGAACTATATCTCCAGACCTATTTCATTTTTATTTGGAAACAAGGTCTCATTACTGAGACTGGACGATCTTCCAGTCTCAGCCTCCCAAGTAATGGGATTACAAGTGTGCACCACCACGCCTAGATGAGAATATTCTTAGGCAATACTTTTTGCAGTGCTGGGATAGAACCCAGGGCTTTACACATACTAGGCAAGGGCTCTGAGCTATACCCCTAGCCATCCTATACAACAATTATTTTCTAAGACTGATTTAAGAAAGACATTAAAAAGTGGAGCATGGTGGCACATATGTATAAGCCCAGTACTTGGGAGGCTGAGACAGGAAGATGGTAGGTTCATGGTCAGTCTGAGCTACTTAGTGAGGCTCTCTGCACCTTAGTGAAACCCTGTTTCAATATAAACCGGGTATGGTGGCACATACTTGTAATCCCAGTATTTGGGAGGCTGAGACAGGAGGATAACAGGTTCAAAGCCAGCCTCGACAATTTAGCGAGGGAGGCCCTGCACAACTTAGTGAGGCCCTGTTTCCAAATAAGAAATAAAATCAGACTGGGGGTTTAGCCCAAAGGTAGAATGCCTCTGGATTCAATCCCCAGTGCCACAAAAATAAATAAATAAATAAATAAATAAATAAATAAATAATAAAAATAGGGCTGGGAATGTGGCACAGAAGTAGAATGATCCTGGGTTCTACCCACAGTTCTGCAAAACAACAACAACAACAAAAAGACAAACAAGCTGGGCTTGGTGGTGGTGCACTCAGAGGCTGAGACAGGAGGATTTCAGATTTGAGGTCAGTTTTAGCAACTTAGTAAAGTCCTCCACAACTTGATGAGACTCTGTTTCTTTTTTTTCCTTTTTTTTCCCACCATGATACTGGGGATTGAATCCAGTGGCATTCTACCTCTGAGGTAAACCCCAGCCCTATTTTTTATTCCTTATTTTGAAACAGGGTCTCACTAAGTTGCAGAAGGCCTCACTTAAGTAGCTGCGGATACCCGTTTGCCTCAGGTAACCAAATGCTATCTGGCCACTGGTTTAGAGAAGGATGGGAGTGCGAAGAGCATTATAAAATAAACCAAGTATTCATGAAAGGGATTAAGTGTGAACCGTAATTCTTGCCACTGTGTCAATAAGACTCATAGCACTAGTGTTAACTAAAAGAAATTATTATTATTTTTTTGTGTGTGGTACTGGGGTTCCTGGAAGCCCTTCTACCTCCGGGCTACACTCCCAGACCTATTTTTACATTTTCATTTGGAAACAGGGTCTCTTAAGCCAGCGCGCGCGGCTGGCTTCGAACCTGCGCGATCCTCCTGTCTCTGCCTCCCAAGCACGGGGATTACAAGCGTGCCCCACCACTCCTGGTGGTAAAAGAAATTATAATTGTTCTGTGAAACACCAGGATAGGGAAGAAAGAGAAGTTTATTGTTTATTGGGGATTGGAGGTGGTGTAGCTGACAGGCTGCCTGTGGTAAGAAAGAGAAAAGCAGTCCAGGCCTTTGGTGCTGCGGTCTTCTAGGGCCCTGGGCGGAAAGAAATGGCAAAGAAATCCATTCGAGATGAGGATTGACATTTATAGAGCTATTTTCTGCTTAGTCATGGTCACCTGATATCTGAGAAGCTGACATCAGAGTCTTAAAATGGCTGCGCTTATGCCAATACCCTGTGCATTGATAACAAGACAAGTACAATATTTTGAGAAACCTATAATTTAGGACATGCTCCAGTTTATGTCAATCAGATAATGAAGACCTCAATCAGCCCGAGGACCCTAAGATTGGCCAGACCACCAGGAACTGCTTAGGGACTAGGGAATTGATATCATCCTCCCTAAAGCTGACCAGACTACCACACCACCAGAAACTACTTCAGGGACTACCAGACTGAGATCATCCTTACATACCTCCTCTAGCCCACTCCTCACCAAAGTCCACTATAAGAAAAGAGCCCTAGGCCGGGCGTGGTGGCACACGCTTGTAATCCCCGTGCTTGGGAGGCTGAGACAGGAGGATCACACAGGTTTGAAGCCAGCCTCAGCTTCTTAGGGAGGCTCTCGGCAACTTAGTGAGACCCTGTTTCCAAATAAAAATATAAGATAGGTCTGGGAGTATAGCCTGCATGTAGAAAACCCCAGTACCACCAAAAAGAAAAAGAAAAAGAAAAAGAAAAGAGCCCTGAACTGCTGCCCAAAAATGCCTTTCTCATCTTGAGATGGTCTGCATTCATTCACATTCTCATTCTCTCTCTCTCTCTCTCTCCCCTCTCTCTTTTGGTGGTGCTGGGATGGAAAACAGGGGAATTTTAACTCCCAGGTACCCCCCTCAGCCCTATTTTTTGATTTGGAAACAGGGTCTCACTAAGTTGCAGAGAGCCTCACTAAATTGCTGAGGCTGGCTACGAACATCTGATCCTTCTGTCTCAGTCTCCCAAATACTGGGATTACAAGCGTGTGCCACTATGCCCGGCCCACATTCTGTGTGTGTGTGTGTGTGTGTGTGTGTGTGTGTGTGTGTGTGTGTGTAGAGAGAGAGAGAGAGAGAGAGAGAGAGAGAGAGAGAGAGAGAGAGAGAGAGAAACATTGAAAATAGAGTTTAGGGAAAATGCAAAGGAGGTAAATACTAGCCAGGTTATCAAAAACTGCTACTTTAATCAGCTTAAAAAACAGGCGCCTTTGGATGGGTCTGCTGGCTGTGGGGGAAGGGATCAATGAGCCACGCAGTCCAGAGAGTCATGCATAGTCCCAGTCAGCCGGTGGAGTCACATAGCAGGGCAGAAGTACCCGTGTTATAAGTGGGGGGTTTGGGGGCCTAGGGCTAACAATATGGGAATGCTGATTCTCTCGTGACACCTGGAGCCTCGAGATGCCTGTAGTCTGCCTCACAATGCCTGGGATCTCGTGGCACCTGGATTCTTGCAATATCTCTGCTTCTGGCTTCTGGGCTTCTGCCTTCCTGGCCCCGCTGCGGGGTCACGTTAAGGAGAGGGGGGCCTGATCTATCAGTGTGTACTAGGGATGGAACCCAGGGACATTCTACCTCCAAGCAACATCCCTAGCCCTATTTTTTTATTCTTTATTTTGAAACAGAGTCTCACTGAGTTGCAAAGGGCCTCACTAAGTACCTGAGGCTGTCTGCAAACTGCGATGCTCCTGTCTTAGCCTCCCGAATGCTGGGATTACAAGTGTGCACCACCGTGCCTGGCTCCACATTCTCTCTTCAATGTGTATTTCTTCTCTTTTCCCCAAATAAACCTCTGTCTACATCTCTGATGTCTCTGACTGGCCCATGCTGAAATTCTTCTCCGTCACATTAGCCAAGGACCCTAAAGATCCAGCGTTCCTGAGATGAGGACTCATCTTGACAGTTCTGTGTGTGTGTGTGTGTGTGTGTGTGTGTGTGTGTGTGTGTGTGTGATACTGAGGACTGAACTCAAGGACATTCTACCTCCAAGCTACACCCCCAGCCCTGTTTTATTCTTTTTTTTGTGGGGGTACTGGGGATGGAACCCAAAAGTATTCTACCTCTAAGCTATACCCCCAGCCCTATTTTTTCTTTCTTTCTTTCTTTCTTTCTTTCTTTCTTTCTTTCTTTCTTTCTTTCTTTCTTTCTTTCTTTCTTTTTATGGTACTGGGGATGGAACCCAGGGGCTTTCTACCTCTTGCTACACTCACAAATCTATTTTATTTGGAAACAGAGTCTTCACTAAGTTGCTGAGAACCTTATTAAGTAGCTAAGTCTAGCTTTGAACCTCTGTGATCTTCCTGTCTCAGCCTCCCGAGTACTGGGATTACAGGCGTGCGCCACCATCTCCAGCTTTTTTATTCTTTATTTTGAAACAGGCCTCACTGAGTTGCAAAGAGCCTCACTAAGTAGCTGAAGCTGTCCACGAACTGAGATCTTCCTGTCTCTGCCTCCCAAGTGTTGGGATTACAAGCATGGGTCACCACACCAGGCTTTTTATTCCTTATTTTTGTAACATTGAAATTGAGTTGGGGTCACAAAGAAGGCAAGAACCAGCCAAGTTATTAAAGGCCTCTTTAATTAAACTGGCACTTTTAGGCGAGGTCGGCCGACCATGGGAGAAGGGACCAATGGCTGAGCAGCAGAGTTAGGATCAGCAGAAGCATTCGAGGAGAGGAAATGAGGGTATTTATCTTTGGGTGGAGCTGGTGGTGGGGGAATGCCGGTTCCCTCATCCTCATGAAATCTGGAGTCTCACGACCTCTAGAGTCTGCCCCGTGATGTTGGGAGTCTCATGGATCTCCACTCTGGCTTCTAGGATTCTGCCTCCTGTCCCCACTGCCGGGTCCATGAGGGAAGGGAGAAACTCGACCTATCAATTTCGAAACAGAGTTTCACTAAGTAGCGGAGGGCCTCACAAGTTGCTGAGATTGGCCTCAAACCTGAGATCCTCCTGTCTCAGCCTCCAAGTACTAGGATTACAAGCATGTGCCACCATGCCCAGCACCATGATAGTTTTATAGGCAAATTTTAGCAACTCTTTAGACTTTCAGAGAATTGAAAAGGACTATTACCCCATTTATTCTAGAAGGCCAATAAAACTTTAATATTAACTAGACAAAGACAGAATAAGAAAGGAAAATGGTCAACCCATTTTAGTCTTCAATACAGAGACTAAAGTCCTAAGTAAATATCATAGCAAGCCAAAGTCAAATGCATACAAAGGAAAATAACCAATAAAGACCAAGTTCTGCAAATGTCAGTAATGCAAGAGTGATAATACTGGATATCTAGAAATGTCCTTCAACACAGGAACAGGCCACATGAATGACATAATGATAATCGCATTATATGAACAAAAATACTTGATAAAATGCAACATTTATTCAAAACAAAGCTACATAATAAGCTGGAATAAAAGAAACTTCCTTGACTTGATAAAATACAAATATATTTATTTATTTATTTATGGTACTGGAGATGAAACCCAGGGGGCATTCGATCTCCGAGCTACATCCCCGGCCTGATTTTTTATTCTTTACTTTGAAACAGGGTCTCACCAAGTTGCAAAGGGCCTCACTAAGTAGCTAAGGCTGTCCGCGAACTGTGATCCTCCTGTCTCAGTCTTCCAAATGCTGGGATTACAAGCGTGCACCACCACGCCTGGTTTAGTCTATCATTATTTCATATGAAGTAATTAGTGATTGAAAAAAAATTCCAAGAGGATATAAAGAAATATTATTTGAAAAAATAGGAGAGTTTAGCAAGCTGATTGCACATAATAATGAACATTTAAAAATCTGGTGTGTAGCCAGGCGTGGCAGCGCACTCTTGTAATCCCCGCACTTGGGAGGCAGAGACAGGAGGATCGCGCAGGTTCAAAGCCAGCCGCGTGCTGGTTTAGGAGACCCTGTTTTCAAATAAAAATGTAAAAATAGGTCTGGGAGTGTAGCCCGGAGGTAGAAGGGCTTCCAGGAACCCCAGTACCACCAAAAAACAAAAACAAAAAAATAAAAATAAATAAAAATCTGGTGTGTAAAGCCAGGCTTGGTGGCGCAGGCTTATAATCCCAGCATTTGGGAGGCTGAGACAGGAGGATCACAGTTCGCGGACAGCCTCAGCTACTTAGTGAGGCCCTTTGCAACTCAGTGAGACCCTGTTTCAAAATAAAGAATAAAAAATAGGTTTGGGGGTGTAGCTCAGAGGGAGAATGCCCCTGAGTTCCATTCCCAGTATCTCAAAAAAATAAATGAATAAACCGGGTGTGGTGGCACACCCTTGTAATCCCAGCATTTGGGAAGATGAGACTGGAGGATCATGGTTCATGAATAGCCTCAGCTACTTAGTGAGGCCCTCTGCAACTCAGTGAGACCCGGTTTCAAAATTAAAAGAATAAAAAATAGGACTTGAGGTGCAGCTCAGAGGTAGAATGCCTCTGGGTTCCATCTCCAGTACCGAAAAAAATAAAATAAAATAAATGAATAAATAAATTTAAAACCTTGTGTGTAGCCACATGTGGTGATGCACACTTGTAATCTCAGCATTTGAGAGGCTGAGACATGAGGATAGAGATTTTTGGCCAGCCTCAGGTACTTAGTGAGGCCCTTTGCAACTCAGTAAGACCCTGTTTCAAAATAAAAAATAAAAAATAGGGTTGGGCAGCTGGGTGTGGTGGTGCACACTTGTAATTGCCATGCTTGGGAGGCTGAGACAGGAGGATTGCACATGTTCGAACCTAGCCTCAGCTACTTAGTAAGGCAGATCTCAGCAGCTTAGTGAGACCCTGTTTGCAAATAAAGTATAAAATAGGTCTGGGAGTGTAACCTGGAGGTAGAAAAACCCCTGGGTTCCACCCCTGGTACCACACACACACACACAAAAGAATCCATGTGCCTAAGAGAACAAAAGGGTTTGCGTGTGGTCATGGCTTCTGGAACAGCTTGTGAACTTGGCCCTTTGCCTAGTCCTAGGAAGACCTTCTCTTCCTGCAGCATATGCCTTCTGCCAGACCTCAAAGTGGTCCATGCTTGTAATCCTAGTACTTGAGAGGCTAAGACAGGAGGATCTCAGGATTGAGGACATCCTGAGCAAGTAGTAAGGACATGCAGCAACCTATCAAGACTCTGTTTCAGGACTTCCAGGAAGATGGCAACCGAGAAAAGCGGGGCTTAAGAGCCCGCTAACAACCAATCTCTATTACCACAAAATCAGCGCCTTTGATAGCCAGAAAACACCATCACCAGAGAAACAAAAAAATGTAATTACAAAGGACAGAGAAAAAGAAGGCTGGAAAAACGGGACACCAGAAAGAAACCAGACTGCAGTGCTGAGGCCAGAGCCGCGGTGTGGAGCGGCAGGCACCATCTTTCCTTGCAGCGCCAGCCCCAGAGAGGAGGGGAACTCAGAATGGAGCTCAGAGCCACAGAGGAGATATGCCGGCCTCACGTCTGAGGACGCGGCAGCAGTGCCTTACTGCCGGCGGCAGTGGCGAGTTCACCAGATAGCTACAGCTACAGACCAACGCACTCAACAGCCCACCAGGCTCCAGAGAGAAGCGGCAGACAGCGAGCCAAGGTGAGCGGCTGCGGAACAGCCGGGCAGGATTTGGCAGATTTTTCGGCGCAGGAAGCATCTAAAGCTCCCAGTGGCTGGGCTCAGCACACGCTGCAGGGACTCAGAGTAGAGCTCAAAACCAGAGAAGAAATACGCCAGCCTCACGGCCGAGGGCGTTGCAGCGGCACCATATTGTCACTGGCAGCAGCAGCAGCAGCATATTCACCGAGTCCACTACAGCTCCATCTGCGTACTCAACAACAGTGAGTTAAATTGCAGGCCCCAGAGGAGAAATCTCAGTACTGTACTCCCAGGGACTTGACCCAGTGGGGGAGTGGCGGTGGCAGAAATATCACACCATAGGCCGGGCGTGGTGGCGCATGCTTGTAATCCCCGCGCTTGGGAGGCAGAGACAGGAGGATCGCATAGGTTCGAAGCCAGCCACGCGCGCTGGTTTAGGAGACCCTGTTTCCAAAATGAAAATGTAAAAATAGGTCTGGGAGTGTAGCCCGGAGGTAGAAGGGCTTCCAGGAACCCCAGTACCACCAAAAAAAAAAAAAAAGAAATATCACACCATAGGAGAACGCCCAACCTGGCACCCCCCATAGTCTAAAGCAGCCTCTATTAACTCCCTGGGTCTGAGACTCTGTGATACAACCCAGTAAAGGAGTAGTGGGGTCTGAGATACCACAGACTCGAGATCCAGAACACCTTAAGTGAAGTCATAGTGACCCAAGGGAAGAACCCAGAGAAGGCACAAACTTCCAAAATCATGGGAAAGAGGAATAACAACGGAGCAATGAATGCCCACAACCCCACAACATCAGAACCTGATAAAACAGAAATTCAGAGATTTCTAGAAGATCAAATCAGGAAAATAACTGTAGAAATAATAGAGCTGTTTCGAAAAGAATTCAGAGAGAGCCAAAAAGAGATAAAGGATGCAATTAATGAAGTAAAGGCCTCAATTCAAAGCACAAACAACCACATGGAGAATAGAATCTCACTCTTAGAAGATGATCAATCCAAAAATGAACGCAGTTTCTAATCTAGAAAAAAAATATCCGACAGCAGGAATCTGACATTGAAGAAATATGGGCCCATTTAAAGAGAGCTAACCTAAGAATAATTGGAATAGAGGAGGGAAAAGAAGGTGAAACCAAAGGGATCAACAATCTCTTCAAGGAAGTAATAGCAGAAACCTTTCCAGACATAGAGCAAGAGGTCGATACACAGGTCCAGGAAACTTATAGCACTCCCTTTAGACAGGATCAGAGAAGAGGATCCTCACGCCACATAATTGTCAAAATGACCAATGTGGAAGCCAAGCAGAGAATCTTAAAGGCAACAAAAACAAAGGGCCAAGTGACATTCAGAGGCAAACCAATTAAAATCACTCCAGACTTCCCAAACCAAGTCATGAGAGCCAGAAGGGCTTGGAGTAACATATTCCAAACTCTGAAAGAAAACAACTTCCAGCCAAAAATTTCCTACCCAGAAAAACTTTCTATCAAATTAGATGGAGAAATAAGAAGCTTCCATGATAAACAGAAACTGAAGGAATTTATGTCTTCAAAACCAGCACTAGAGAAAATACTCAAAGAGATTAACTACAAAGAAGAAATAGGTAACACACATCAGAACCAGAGAAACAAGATTTTCCATCCAACAGACAACTAAGATTAGTTATCTGTGGAGATTCATTATTTATGTTAATCTTTTACCTATCCCTAAATTGTATTGTTTGCTTTTATTGTTGTTAATTTTTAGGATTTCTAGTTGGAATATTCATATACCTTCAGATATAGCATTTGGAAATATTTTATCCCATTCTATTAGTAACTTTTAACTCTGTTTACATTGTCTTTGGATATACAATATTTTTTTTATTTTTTAGGGAGTTTGTATACCCTTCTGTTGCCTGTGCCATTGAAATCATATCCAAATCACTGCCAATTTCAATGTTGTGAGTTTTTCTTCTAAAAGTTTATAGTCTTAAGATTTATATTTAGGTCTTTTATCTATTTTGGGTTAATGTTTGTATATGGTGTTAGGTAAGGGTCCAATTTTATTCTTTTTCGTGTAATTATTATTTTTCAGTAATATTTAGTTAAAAGATTATTATTTCCTCCACCAAATGTTCGTGGAAACCTTGTTAAAAATAACTTGACAATATGTGGAAGAATTATTTATCTCAAGGTTTTTATTTAACTCCAATGGTTTATACATCTGCCTTTAGAACAGTACTACACTGTTTCAATTATTGTAGCTTTATATGGTTTGAAATCAGAAAATATACATCATCTAGCTTTGTTCTTTTTCAAGATCATTTTGGCTATCTAGAGTCCATATTCCATATTAGGATAGATTTTTTCTGAAAAATAAATAAATAAATGTATGATAGTTTCACCAAAAAAAGAGAAAAAAAATTCTCTGGTAAGAAAGAAAGCAAAAAGAAATATTGAAATGTTATCTTTAAGTTATCAAAAGCTTGGTACCAGACAAATGAAACTGTTATGTGAGATTATCATCGTTAATATTGGATAAATTGCTATAAAACTAGATGTCAACCACTAAGCCAAGCATGGGAAGGAGGGATGGGGAGGGAATGGGGTGGGCATCGGGTAGGTGCTAACTGGGCGATGTGTGCATGTATGTCTACAAAAGTTTTTTTTTTTTTATCCCACTATGACGTATAAATACAGTGCACCAATAAAAAAAAAAAAGACTCCGTTTCAAAAAAAAATTAATGGGGCTTGGGTGTCGCTCAGAGGTAGAATATCTCTAGGTTCAATCCCTGGCACCACGTACACACACACACACACACACACACACACACACACACACAGTGCCATGCTCTAAATGCCAGCTTTCTATATGTCTATTAAATAGATTGTTTTCAACTGGATTTTTTTTTGGTGGTACTGGGGTTCCTGGAAGCCCTTCTACCTCCGGGCTACACTCCCAGACCTATTTTTATATTTTTATTTGGAAATAGGGTCTCCTAAACCAGCGCGCGTGGCTGGCTTCGAACTTGCGCGATCCTCCTGTCTCTGCCTCCCAAGCGCGGGGATTACAAGCGTGCGCCACCACGCCCGGCTTCAACTGGATTTGATGGAACATGCCATCTGCTCAGGAGGCTGAGGCATGAGGATAATAAGATTGAGGCTAAACTGGGCAATTTAGCAAGAATCTAACAAAATTCATCTAAATAAATAGAGCTGGGAACGTAGCACAGTGGTAGGTAGAGTGCCACCTCTGGGTTTGATCTTCAGTACCAAAAAATTAGATGCTTTTTCTTTTCTATGCCGTTTTCTCTCTCTCTCGCTCGCTCGCTCGCTCTCTCTCTCTCTGTACCAGGAATTACCAGGAATTGAACCATTGAACCCAGAGGTATTCTACCTATATACAAACTATACACCCAGCCCTATTTAATTAATTTTCATGGTGCTAGGGATTGAACCCAGGTGCCTTCTACCTCAGAGCTATACCTCCAGCTCTCTTTTTTTTTTTTTTTTTTTTTTGCGGGTCTGGGATGGAACCCAGGGGCATTCGACCTCCCAGCTACACCTCCTGCCCTATTTTTTATTCTTTATTTTGAAACAGGGTCTCACTGAGTTGCAGAGGGCCTCACTAAGTAGCTGAGGCTGTCCGTGAACTGCGATCATCCGGTCTCACTAAATAGGGCCTCACTAAATAGCTGAGGCTGTTGGCAAACCATGATCCTCCAGTCTCAGCCTCCCGAATGCTGGGATTACAAGTGTGCACCACCACACCCGGCTCATTCCAGAGGTTTTGTAATATTTATATTGGGAAATATGGACAAGGGATGAAACCTGAAGAGCTGAAGAAGCAAGGCAGGGTGAAAAGAGGCAAATTTGGATGATGGTATCGAGGGGAACAGGTATAACAAGGTTTATCATAATCATCTGAAGGTGGAGGGCTGAAGGAATCTGATTATATTGGCTCAGGTTCAATCCCAGTACCACAAAAATAAATAAATAAATAAATAAATAAATAAATAAATAAATAAATAAATAATTAAATAAATGAAAAAAGAAGCTGGGCATGATAGCTGATGCCTGTAATCCCGGTACTTGGGAGACTGAAACAGGAGAATCTCATGTCAAAGCAGTCTCAACAATTTAGAAAGGCTCTCAGCAACTTAGTATGACCCTCTTTTTTTGTGGTACTGAGGGTGGAACCCAGAGGCTTTCTACCTCTGGGCTATACTCCCAGACCTATTTTATATTTTATTTGGAAACAGGGTCTCACTAAATTGCTGAGAGCCCAATAAGTAGCTGAGGCTGGCTTCGAACATGTGCGATCCTCCTGTCTCAGCCTCCCAAGAGCTGGGATTACAAGTGTGCACCACCACGCCAGGCTACCCTCTTTTCAAATTAAAAAAAAAAAATAGAGCCGGGTGTGGAGGCGCAGGCTTGTAATCCCAGGATTCGGGAGGTTAAGACTGGAGGATCATGGTTTGCCAACAGCCTCAGCTATTTAGTGAGGCCCTCTGCAACTTAGTGAGACCCCGTTTCAAAATAAAGAATAAAAGATAGGGCAGGGGGTGTAGCTAGGAGATGGAATGCCCCTGGGTTCCATCCCCAGACTCGCGCGCGGGCGCACACACACACACAGACACACACACACACACACACACACACACACACACACACACACAAAAAAAAAAAAAAAAAAAAAACCTCCAGAATGTGGGCACTGTGAGGTCTGGCTGTGAGGCCTAGCCAGAGGATGTGGAGAACAAAGAACTCCAGCAGTGGCAGGAGAAGTGGCCCTAACTATCCCCCTGCCTCAGCCCCAGCCCATAAACCTACCTGTCCTGCCCCTGTCAAGACCACCAATGGGGAAAAGATACAACTTTGTAACTATCCCTCCCACCTAATGCCCCATAAAAAGCCTCTAGTCTGTAAAGCAAGAGCCCCTGATTCTCCTGGACTCTCTCTCCTGGTCAGGTAACTCTTCCCAGATTTATCCCCAAATAAATCTGTTCCTGCTGTTAAGCTGTACACTCCTTGTCCCGAAATTTACCAACATATGACGTTTAACAACAGAACCCAGAGGCATTCAACCTCTGAATTATACCCCCAGTCCTATTCTATTTATTTATTTATTTATTTATTTATTTATTTATTTATTTATTTATTTTATTTGGTGGTACTGGGGTTCCTGGAAACCCTTCTACCTCTGGGCTATACTCCCAGACCTTTTTTATATTTTTTTATTTGGAAACAGGCTGGCTTTGAACCTGCACGATCCTCCTGTCTCCGCCTCCCAAGTACTGAGATTACAAGCGTGTGCCACCACGCCCAGCCTATTCTTTATTTTGAAATGGAGTCTCACTAAATTGTGGAGGGCCTCACTAAGTAGTTGAGGCTGACCACGAACCTGCGATCCTCCTGTCTCAGCCTCCCAAGTACTGGGATTACAAGCATGTGCACCACCATACCCAGCTCTTTAATTTTTTTTTTTTGAGACAGGGTCTCGCTAAGTTCCTGAGGGTCTCACAGAGTTTCTGAGGCTGGCTTTGAACCTATGATCCTTCTGTGTCAGTCTCCTAAGTACTGGGATTACAGTCTGTGCCACCACCCCTGGCTCTTTCATCTCTTTCAGTAGTCATGTTGGGGTGAGTTCTCAGCTCAGGAACTCGGGGTCTGCAGGGTCCTTGGCTAACGTGACGGAAAAGAATTTCAGCACGCGCCAGTTAGAGACATAGACAGAGGTTTATTGGGGAAAGGGGGAGGAAATACACATTCAAGAGAGAATGCGGGCCCCTCAAGATGAGGAAGGCATTTTGGGGAGTTCAGGGTTCTCTTCTTATAGGGGACTTTCGTGAGGAGTGGGCTAGAGAAGGTATGTGAGGATGAGCTCAGTCCGGTAGTCCCGAGGCAGTTTATGGTGGGCAGGTGGTCTGGTCGGCCTGAGGGTGGATGAGCTCAGTCCAGTAGTCCTGAGGCGCTTCCTGATGGTCTGATGGTCTGGTCAGCCTTAGGGTGGATGATCTTGGGGTGATTGGGGTCCTCCTTAGTTGATTGACGGATAAGCTGGGATATCCTAAATTATAGGTTTTCTCGGAAATATTGTTAACTCTAGGATCTACAGGTTTCCCAGGAATTTATGGTAGAGTCAGGCCTGGGAAAGAGAACTGTTTTGTGGACTAGAGGCTGAAGCATTTCAGCTCCAGGTTCTTATATTAAAGTTATATTTTTACTTTTCCTTCCTGTCTGTCTCCTTTCTACCTACTTATTCCTTCTATCCTACATCAGTCATAGCCCCAATTGTTTCCTTAAATATGGACAGTCCTGTGATATGAAACAAGAGCTGCCATTATTGAGCTGTTTTCTAGCTAATTGCTGCAGGACTGTGCAAATGAGGGCCTCTGAGAGTTGATGGGGATTCTTTTTTCCCAGCATTAAATTTGCCAAGCAAACTGGGCATGGTAGTGCATACCTGTAATCTCAGTATTTGGGAGGCTAAAACAGGAGGCTCACAGGCTCAAGGCTAGTAACTTAGTGACACCTTCTTTCTAAATAAAAATATAAAGTTAACTAATTTCAAATTTTAACTACATGTTTGGGTTGTGATATGGCTCAATGGTAGACCACTTATATAACATATGTGTCTGTGTTTAATCCCCAGAATCTCAAAGGAAGAAAAAGTTCCAGGCTATCTTCGTGGTGTAGATTGCAGAATTTTAGCCAATGAGTTGGATTTGTTAATTTTACTTGCTTAATTTATTCATTATTATTTATTTATTCATTTATTTATTGGTATTGGTGATTGAACCCAAGGAAAGGCTGTCTACCTCCAAGCTACATCTCCAGCTCCTTTTTTTTTGGTCCTGGGGTTGGAGCCCAGGAGCATTCCACCTTTAAACTACACCCCCAGCATTATTTATTTTTATTCTTTATTTTTAAGCAAGGTCTCACTGAGTTGCAAAGGGCCTCACTAAGTAGCTGAGGCTGTCTGTGAACTTCAATCCTCCTGTCTCAGCCTCCCAAATGCTGGGATTACAAGTGTGTGCCACCACGCCCAGCTCATTTCCAGCTCTGATCAAGCCCTTTTTATTTTTATTTTGAAGCAAGATTTCTCTAAGTTGTTTAGGAACTCCCTAAGTGGCTGAGGCTGGCCTTAAACCTATAATCCTCCTGACTCAGCCTCCTCCCAAGTACTGGTATTACAAGCATTCATCACCATGCCTGGCTCTCAAAGACTTTTTTTTTCTGTACTGAGGATGGAACCCAGGTCTGCCTCCAAGCTGCACCCCCAGCCCTATTTTTTATTCTTTATTTTGAAACAGGATCTCAATGAGTTGCAAAGGGCCTCACTTTTTATTCTTTATTTTGAAACAGGGTCTCATTGTCTCACTGAGTTGCAAAAGGCCTTATTAAGTAGCTGAGGCTGTCCGCGATCCCTGATCCTCCTGTCTCAGCCTCCCAAATGCTGGGATTAAAAGCGTGCGCCACCAGTCCCAGCTCCCAGCCCTATTTTTTTATTTTCTATTTTGAAACAGAGTCTCACTGGATTGCAAAGGGCCTCACTAAGTAGCTGAAACTATCTGTGAACTTCGATCTTCCTGTCTCAGCCTCCCAAATGCTGGGATTACAAGCATGGGCCACCACGCCTGGCTTCTCAAAGACTTTTTGTGTGTGTGTGTGTGGTTTTGGGGATGGAACCCAGGAGCATTCTACCACTTAGCCAAACCCCCAGCCCTATTTTTTATTCTTTATTTTGAAACAGGGTCTCAGTGTCTCACTGAGTTGCAAAAGGCCTCACTAAGTAGCCGAGGCTGTCCACAAACTGCAATCTTCCTGTCTCAGCCTCCCAAATGCTGGGATTACAATTGTGCACCTCCATGCCCGGTGTTCAAAGACTTTTTTTTTGAGGGTCTGCCGATAGAACCCAGGGGCATTCGACCTCTGACCTACACCCCCTGCCCTATTTTTTATTCTTTATTTTGAAACCGGGTGTCACTGAGTTGCAGAGGGCCTCACTAAGTAGCTGTTTCAAAATAAAAATAAAATAGGGCTGGGGATGTAGCTCAGAGACGGAAGACCCCTAGGTTCAATCCCCAGTACAAATAAAATAAAATAAAATAAAATAAAATAAAATAAAATAGGGCTGAGGGTGTAACTCATAGGTAGAATCCCCCTGGGTTCCATCCCTAGCACCACTAAAAAATAAATAATAAAAAGGTCTGGGGGTGTAGCTTTTGTTCAGAGGTAGAATGCCCCTGGGGTTCAATCCCCAGCATCACCAATAAATAAATAAATAGCTGGTTTTGGAGTTTAGTGGTAAAAAACTTGCCTAGCATATGCCAGGCCCTGGGTTTAATACCTACTACTAGTACTGAAAACAACAACAACAACAACAAAATAGGAACAGGATTATCAGAGAATTCAACTTGAGGATTTCTTTTTTTTAATGTAATGTAATTTATTTATCTTTGGTGGTGCCAGATATGAAACCCAGTGCCTTGCACATGCTAGGCAAGCACTCTACCACTGAACTACATCCCCATCAACTTGAGTTTTTCAAAATTTGGAGTCATCCCCACAGCTGGGAAAAGGCTATAGACATTTAGAGTTGTTGCAAAGCCTTTTAAGTCTGGGGACCAAGATCTAGAAGGTTACTATACAACTGCATCCCCAAACCCTTTGTTCACCCTGCAAAACTGGGACTACTTCACCACTGACATTTTTTTTAACTAGTAGTAGGTTTATTCTAATTCACCATTGACAATTTTTTTTTAACTAGTAGTGGGCTTATTTGCAAAACTTCTAGACTGTAACACTCTGTGACTTATACAGATGGCCTAAATATTCTATTCCAGCTTCCCAAGTACTGGGGTTACAGGAATGTCCCACTATACCTGGCATTTCTTTATTTTTTTTCTGTATTTATTTTATGTACCTTTTTTGAGGTTTTGGGGTTGGAACCCAGGGGCATTCTACCTCTGAGCTATACCCCCAGCCCTATTTTTTATTCTATTCTTTTTGTGTGTGTGTCGTACTAGGGATGGAACCCAGGGGTTTTCTACCTCCAGGTTACACTCCCAGACCTATTTTATATGTTATTTGGAAACAGGGTCTCACTGAATTGCTTAAGAACCTCACTAAGTAGCTGAGGCTGGTTTCAAATATGCACAATCCTCCTGTCTCAGCCTCCTAAGTACTGCGATTACAAGGATGCACCACCAAGCCCGACTAAGCTTTCTCTTTCTGCCCCTTTTTTGTAGTACTGGGGATGGAATCCAGGGGCCTTTTACCTCTGGGCTACACCTCCAGACCTATTTTTTATTTTATTTTATTTTATTTTATTTTATTTTTGTGGGTCTGGGGTTGGAACCCAGGGGCATTCGACCTCCGGGCTACACCCCCTGCCCTATTTTTTATTCTTATTTTTTGAGACAGGGTCTCACTGAGTTGCTGAGGGCCTCACTAAGTAGCTGAGGCTGTCCACGAACCGCGATCCTCCGGTCTCAGCCTCCCGAATGCTGGGATTACAAACGTGCGCCACCACGCCCGGCTTATTTTCTATTTTTATTTGGAAACAGGATCTCACTAATTTGCTGAGAGCTTCATTAAGCTGCAGAGGCTGGCTTCGAACCTGTACGATTCTCCTGTCTCAGCCTCCCAAGTACTGGGATTACAAACATGTGTCACCATGCCGGGTTCTTTCCCTTTTTTTTTTTTTTTGGTGGTACTGGGGATGGAACCTAGGGGCCTTCTACCTCCGGGCTACACTCTCAGACCTATTTTATATTTTTATATGGAAACAGGGTCTCACTAAGTTGCTGAGAGCCTCACTAAGTAGCTGAGGCTGGCTTCGAACCTGTGCGATCCTTCTGTCTCAGCCTCCCAAGCGCGGGGATTACAAGCGTGTGCAACCATGCCCGGCTCTTGGCTTTCCCTTTTTTAATTTTAACTGTGAAACAGGGTCTCACTAAACTGCTGAATGTTGCTTCTTTTTTGTTTGTTTTTTTGTGGTACCAGGGATTGAACCCAGGAACATTCTACATCTAAGCTACACCCCAGCCCTATTTTTTATTCTTTATTTTGAAACAGGGTCTCACTGAGTTGCTGAGAACCTCACTAAGTAGCTGAGGCTGTCTGCGAACCTGTGTGATCCTCCTGTCTCAGCCTCCTGAATGCTGGGATTACAAGCGTGCGCCACCCTGAGGCTGACTTTGAATCTGTAAGATTCCTGTCTCAGCCTCTGCTCCTATGTACTGGGAGTGCCACCACACCTGGATCCTATAATTTTTTTTTTTGGTGGTACTGGGGTTCCTTGAAGCCCTTCTACCTCCGGGATACACTTCCAGACCTATTTTATACTTTTTATTTGGAAACAGGGTCTCTTAAGCCAGCGCAGCGAACCTGCGAGATCTTCCTGTCTCCGCCTCCCAAGCGTAGGGATTACAAATGTGCGCCACCACGCCCGGCTGGATCCTATAATTTTTAATTTTTTTGTGTGTGTATGGTACTGGGGATTGAATCCAAGGGCATTCTACCTCTGAGCTACACTCCTAGTCCTTTTTGTTTGTTTGTTTGTTTGTTTGTTTGTTTGTTTAATTTAAAACAGGTCTCTCTAAGTTGCAGGGCCCTCATTTTGCTAATGCTGGCTGTGATTCTGAGATTCTCCTGTCTCAGTCTTCCAAGTACTGGGATTACAAGCACACGCATGTGTCACCACACCCATATTATTTTTATTTTTGAAACAGGGTCTCACTAGATTGACGCAAGTTTCACTACTTGCTGAACCTGTCCTCAACCCTGGTATCCTCCTTTCTCAGCCTCCCAAGTACTGGGATTATAGGTATGCACTACCACACTCATCTTCAACGTTTTCTTAGTCTCTGTATTTGCAGGACTAACAGTACCGAAATATATATATATATATATATATATATATATATATATATATAGTGGGTTGGTTTTTTTTTGCAGTACTGGGGCTTGAACTAAGGGGCATTCTGCCTCTGAGTCACACCCCAAGCCCTATTTTTATTCTTTCTTTTGAAATAGGTTCTCACTAAGTTGCGGAGGGCCTAAGTAGCTGAGGCTGGTTGTGAACTCGCAATCCTCCTGTCTCAGCCTCCCGAGTACTGGGATTACAAGCGTGCACCACCATGCCCAGCATAAGCACACATTTAGTTGAATTCATATTCTGAAAGATATGGTTTGAAATGGTTTGTTAGCCTCCTTCAGCCTGAAATCAGTGGTAAGTTTCCAAGTCCTATTCCTCCCAATGACTGGACAACATTTTGCATAGATATGTGGCCATCCTGGAAATACACCTAACACTGTGTTTCTGTACAGGTACCAAGTTCTCTGTCAGCCTGAAGCCAATCAGGAAACAGAAACAATGACACAGCCTCCCCTAGTGCAAGTAGGTGGGATAGGCCCTGCTGACATCTTTTATATGCAAGTGCATGTGCTGGGAATCAAACCCAGAGCTTTGCACATGCTGTGCAGGTCTCTAACACTGAGCTGCACGCACAACCCCTCCTGCCAACATCTTGATCTTGAACTTCTGGTCTCCAGAAGTGGGAGAGAATCCATTTTCGTGTTGAAGCCAGTCAATATGTGGGTTTTTTTTAATGGCAACCCTGGGAAACTGATGTGGCTGGTAAAGCTGGAGATCAAAGGGAAAGTGTTAGATCTCCTCAAATTTAGGAACTTAAAGGAGAGGCCCCCAGAGCTGGAGGGGCCTGCTGGCTGGCTCTAGGGTCTCTCTTTTTTTTTTCTTTTTTTGGTGCTGGGGATTGAACTCAGGGCCTTTTTTACCTATGAGCTACATGCTGGCCTTATTTATTTGTTTGTTTGTTTATTTATTTGTGGTACCAGGAATGGAACCCAGGGGCTTTCTACCTCTGGGCTACACTCCCAGACCTATTTTATATTTTTTTATTTGGAAACAGGGTGTCACTAAGTTGCTGAGAGCCTCACTCAGTAGCTGAGGCTGGCTTCAAACCTGTGCGATCCACCTGTCTCAGCCTCCCAAGCGCTGGGATTACAAGCGTGCGCCACCACGTAGAGCTATTTTTTTAAACAGGGTTTCACTAAATTGTGGAGGCCCTCATTAAGTAGCTAAGGCTGGCCATGAAGCTGCGATCCTCCTCTCTCAGCCTCCCAAGTGCACGACCGTGCCTGGCTAAGGTCTCTTATTTTGTGTGTGTGGTACTGGAGATTGAATCTAGGGACAGTCTAACTCTGAGCTATATACTCCAGCCCCTCCTCTCTTTTTAATTCGGAAACAGGCCTCACTACGTTTCTGAGGCTGGCTTTGAACCTTCGATCCTCCTGCCTCAGCCTCCCAAGTACTGGCATTACAGGCATGCACTAACACACCGGGCTTGGTGCTAGGATCTCTGAGCTCCAAGGGTTGCCTAGTGCCTGGAGCTCTGAAAAGGGGTGCTGGTGCCTGTTGCTGATGGCTTGAAGGTGAGAGAGATGCAATGAAGCTGGCTTTGCAGGTGCTGGAAAATAGGAACACTGTATTCAGCTGGTACCAAGGGAATGAACTGCTTTGTGAATGAACTACTTCATGCTAAAGTGAAGGAGCTTTGTTTGGATGGAGCTCAGAGGAAGTGAGGTAAGATAACCAAATACTAGGTAGAAAGGAGATACATTGCGAAGGAAAGGGAAGCTATAGTCTGAAAATCTAGAAATTTAAAGCTGGGGACAGTGGCACATGCTTGTAATCCCAGCATTCGGGAGGCTGAGACCGGAGGATTGCGGTTCGTGGACAGCCTCAACTACTTAGTGAGGCCCTTTGCAATTCAGCGAGAGCCTGTTTCAAAATAAAGAATAAAAAATAGGTCAGGGAGTGTAGTTCAGAGGTAGAATGCCCCTGGGTTCCATCCCCAGTACTGCAAAAAAAAAAAAAAAAAGAATGAAAAAATAGGGCTGGGATGGAGCTTGGAGGTAGAATGCCCCTGGGCTCCCCCCAAAAACCCTGTGATCCCCTGTCTCAGCCCCCCCCCCAAATACTGGGATTATAAGCATGTACCACCACACCTAGCTATGTGTTATTTTTTTAAAGATCCAGAGAGGTAGCCCAGGGTCAGTGTGACAGCTCCAGATCCTCAGGCCCAGACGCTTCCTTTACAAAGTGGCTCTGTCATCTTTAATGCCGACTTACTTCCACTCGGGGCTCCCAGCACCTCCTCCTGGCCCATCACATCTGCATTCTGCACACACTCTCTTCCCAAGCTCCACCTTCCTGAACTTCGATGCTCAGCCCCACCTAGGTGCAAAGGAGCCTGGGAAAGGGACCTTCAGTGGAGCTGCCAAGTCCTCAAGCCTGAAGACTTGTATTATGGAAAAATATGCAAACAGATTCTGCAGGACAGCAGGTGGGAGGGAGCTATTACAGGTGGAGACTGAATGAGAACAAAGAATAAGTAAATCTGAGGGTTTTACTGTAAATAGGAATAAGAGCAGAGGCATAGGCAAGAACTGGGGGACTTGGGGAACACTCAGTGTTAGGAGTTGGTGGTTAGTTTTTTGGTGTTGGGATTGAATCCAGGGACATTCTACACCCCCAGACCCCCCTTTAAAAATCGGTGTGTGTGCATGTGTGTTATTGGGGATTGAACCCAGGAGCATTCTACCTCTGAAGTCCACTCTCAGCCAATTTTTAGTCTTTTATTTTGAAACAGGGTCTCACTATGTTATGGAGAGCCTCACAAATTGCCAAAGCTGGCTGTGAACCTGTGATCTTCCTGTCTCAGCCTCCCCAAGTACTAGAATTACAAGCATGTGCCACCACATCTGGCTTTTTATTTTTATTTTGTGGTACTGGGGATGGAACCCAGGACAGTCTACCTCTGAGCTATATCCCCAGCCCTATTTTTTTTGCAGGTCTGGAGATGGAATCCAGGGGCATTAGACCTCCGAGCTACATCCCCTGTCCTATTTTATTATTCTTTATTTTGAAACATGGTCTCACTAAGTTGCAGAGGGCCTCACTAAGTAGCTGAGGCTGTCTGCAAACCGCAATTGATCCTCTAATCTCAGCCTCCCAAATGCTGGGATTACAAACGTGTGCCACCACGCCCGGCCCTATTTTTTATTGTTTATTTTGAAACAGGGTCTCACTGAGTTGCAAAGGGCCTCACTAAGTAGCTGGGGCTGTCCACGAACTGCAGTCCTCCTGTCTCAGCCTCCCAAATGCTGAGATTATAAGCATGTGCCACTGCTTTGTTTTTATTTTTGAAACAGTGTCTCACTAGGTTGATGAAAGTCTTACTACTTGCTGAGGCTGTCCTTGAACCTGCAATCCTCCTGTCTCAGCTTCCCAAGTGCTGAGATTACTGGTGCTTGCCACCATACCCAACTAGGAACAAGTGTTTAGAGTAATAGAACCTGTTACAACAGTTATGTCTGCTGATAGGACTGCAAAAGAGACAGAAGAAAAATGCTTGAATGTGTCACGGGTGTGCAGGGGAGCACAGGTGGAAGGGCCTGGGGCTAGGGTGGACGGATGTGACAGTGGAAGGGGAGGTGAGATATCTTCCGATGCTTCCTACTTGCTCACTTAAAGATGAAACAAAGGCCTCAGCTGAGAGTGCAGGGGGCTGGGGGGACACTGTGTGACCCTGGAGAGCCAGAAAGGAAATGGATCCTCAAAATTCCCAGGGAAGTTTGGTTATCTTTGTAGTATCATTAACTGAAAGTAGCTTGTCCTGGTTTAGGGGCTGGGCACTCCAGGGAGGACTATTTCATCAGGGCACGTCACACTGCTTCCTCTGTACCAGGGAGCCAGACAGTTGCAGGTGGTCTTGGTGGCTTATCCCATTGAAGAGGAAAACACACTGGCCAATAGGCTGCAGGCCAAGGGCTCTGGGACTCCCCTCCTGTGTCCACCCCTTTGGGCAATGGGCCCAAACGTGGTGAAAGCCAAAGCTTGGTCTCTGGCTCTGGGGCATGGCAGGGAGGGATCAGGGTTACAGGGAGGAACCCTGTCTAGGCAGGCCCATCCTGTCAGCCAAGAGGAGATTTGGGGGAGCTTCTGAAGTTAATCCCTAGGACCTCTAGCAGTATGGGCCTGCACCAGGGAAGTAGGTGCTCAGTGAAATGACCAAAGGTCTTCTTCATTTCCAGGTTTTTATTTGCCTGTTATAATTCTGATATTTATGTACATATATATATATACTTTTGCTTTTTGTAGTGGACTCATCAACAGACCAGGCAAAGGCGTACAGGGAACTGTAGCTGCTGGGAGAACCGATCCTTTCTTTCTTTCTTTTTTTTTTTGTCTGTTTTTATTTTTCCTGGGATGGGGTCATCAAAGCTAATTGCTATAAAACCTAGAAACCACCTAGAGACTCAGACATCTGCCTACACACTAGTGGCATATGGGGAAAGGGCACGGGTACAAACTTTCAAAGTCACGGTGTATGTACATTCCCAAGGTGGAGGGGGAGAGGCTGGGGAAGAGAACTAGAGGTGGACAGGGTTGCTGAGGGGTCCTGGGGTGCAGTGGTGGAAGCTGGACCGGTGGGCAGTGGGACGAGGTGTGCCCGCCCCCGGCAGTGACAGAGGCCACTTGGATGTTGTCTGGTGGGTACCAAAGGCAGCATGTGTACGGAGCTCTTGAAAGCCGGCCATGGCAGAAGGAGGGTGTGTGGACCCAGTGTGCTATCAGAGGGCGGGGACTCCAGGCTCTCCAGATGGCCTCCCCTGCACTGGTGGCCAGCCTGCCCAGCTCCTGTCCCAGTTGGAGCAGAGATGGCAAAGAAATGAGAGCAGATGGTGGGGACACCAAGTTCTGTCCCCAATCAGGTGGCAATGGAGTGGCTGGGGGAGGGGCAGGAGCCAACCCTGGTCCTGGGGAGACCCCACCACATCTACCCCCCAATTAGGGAGCACAAAAGACAGTATCTCAGAGACCCTTCCAAGGCCACCCCTTCTCTCCTCCCCCCAACCATGGCCTCTGCCCAAACAGGCCGGTGAGGCAGCACCCAAAGGTCCCTGATGTATGGGTGATCTGCTCCCAAGCTGGGGCAAAGCAGTGCGTGCCCAGGAAAGGGTGCAGTTGGGTTTTGGCAATAAAGTGGGGACCAGTGGTAAGAAGGGGATTAGAGGCAGCAAGTTCCTCTGCCCCAACTCCAGCTTTCCTGGAAGGGGGCCTGCGGAGAGAGGGAGGGGCCTCCATCCCCAGGCCAGCGGTGTGGCACAGGCGTGTGGCTCTCTGGTGCCTCTGGCCCTGGGCCAAGCCTGGCCTGCCTCACCTGGCTGGACCTCACTATTCTAGGGCCACAGTAGGGTTGATTGGGGAGGTGGCTCCTGAGCTGTCATTGCCTCCCGCCGCTTCCTTCTCTTTCTTGCCGCTGTACTGGCCAATGAAGGAGCCATCCTCGTTGAACTGGACGTCCACACTGCCCCCGTAATCAGCCAGGCTGTCGTCACTGCCCAGGGGCTTGATGTCTCCGTTGAGAGATGGTTGGCTGCTGCCGAAGGCCTTCTCCTCATTGTCACTGCAAGGGCACAGGGTAGGGTACAGGTGGGAGTACTGTGGAATCCCAGCGGGAGCCAGACAGGAGCCCCGCTGGGGCATGGCAGGTCCTTGCACCTTTCATTTGCCTTGATCCTGGAAGGCAGCTATGGGGGCTCATCTATGACATACTCCCCCAAGAAAGGCAGGCAAAATGTATGATGCCATAGGCTGGGCATGGGCACTCTCGGGATCCTGGGGGCTGAGGGGGCCACTGGACACAGCCCGGGGTCTCACAGTGCCTGGTTCCTCAGCCAGTCCCTGGGCACCATGTATGTGGCTGCCGTCAGGGAGGAGGGCAGCTGGGAAGGTTGTTAGCTTGAGGAGGAGCAGGTGGGTGTGTTGGCTTCCCTGAAGACTGGGAAATGAGAGGCCACCAGGGACATTGGTGTTCCTAGGCATGCACTGTTCATAGGGGGGTGGTCCCTGTCACCGGAGCCTGGTGGTCCACCCCACCACCCTGCCTTACCTCTCCAAAGACCTGAAGTCACCCAGCAGCACAGAGAAGAGAGAGAGAGAGAGTCAGATATGGAAGTGAGTCGGATGGAGCCAGTGCCAGTACCTGCTCCTGCCCCCTGCTCACCTGTACTCGCCAAATGTCTCATCTTTCATTGGCCGGGCCTCGGAGTCCACCTGGGTGTCCTCCTTGTCCTTCACTGAAGACAGAAGAGAGGGGCAGCTTCCTTCCCTGCCCCAGCTTGCCTCTGGGCTCTCGGCCCCTCTGTGCTGAGTGTCCCCACACCTTGTCCTGGTGGCACTTAGCAGGCAAGTGTGCCAGTCTTCCCAGCCCCTGCCTGCCCCCACCATACCCAGGCTGTCCCGCCAGAAGCTCAGGGACTACAGGAGGGCTTGTAGAAGGGACAAAGAGGTGAAAAGGCCAGTGACTCCTCTCTCACCCCAGCTACACCACTCTCCCCCAAGCCTGATGGGGGTGGCTGTAGGCGGGTACGGGAGTCACCTGAGTACTTGCCGCCCTTGCTGCGCTTGATAAAGCAGAGGATGAGCAGAATGAGGAGTAAGACGATGAGGGCACTGACGGAGCCAATGAACCAGCCCTCAGTGGCGAAGCCAGCAGTGGGGAGCTTCTCAGCAGGGAGTCTCACGCGGCCTAAGCAGAAAGACAGAGCCCAGGCTGGGGCTGAGCCAAAGCCCCCCGGCCTGCCCACACGCAGGCCTCGCGGTCAGGACCTTGTGCTCACTGCCTTGATGCTGAGGGGGCTGGAGGCTAGCCGGGAGGCAGACAGGAGGGGAGGCACCTGCGCCTTACCCGTGCCGTTGGTCTTCACGGCCATCTGGCGTAGGAGCGTGCTCTCCTTCAGCAGGTGGATCTCATACTCCGTGTCAGGCTGTAGGTCCCACTGAGTGTAGGAGCTCTGGTTATAGCTGACGTACTGTGGCAGGAGGTCGGTGCCCATCTTCCCTCCTGAACATACGACAGAGTTCGCAGGAGGAGTACGCAAGAACACTGGGCTGCCCCTCTGGGTCTAGGGCCATGACCTCCCACCTCAGGGGCCTTTAGTGCTCACCTCCCAAGGGTTTGAACCAAATGTGGAATCCAAAGTTGCATTGGCCCTCTTCGGGAACCCAGGAGACCACACTGTAATTCTCACCGGCTGTGGCAGAGATGTTGCCAAAATCCGGTTTCCCTGGAGGGGGTGGGAATGAGGAAAGGGTGTGAGACCTACCAGGCAGCGTAGAAGCCCAACCTGCTGGGCTCAGTGGCTACCCAGTGCCTCCTCAGCACCCCACACTACAGGTACTGGAGCCCCAAAATCCGCGCCCAGCAGACCCTGCCTCCAGCTCACTGGACAAAGGCATGGTGCCTCCTTCCCGCACGATGGCCTCGCCAGCGCCTTCCTTCGTTGTGGCCTGAAGCTGGATGCGGTACCGTAGGTCGGGGCTGAGGTTGGTCAGGTTGTGTGTCCGGAGATCAGGGTCAGGAAGGTCAAAGGACAGCTGCTCCTTACCCCCTGCGTCCACTGCAGAGACAGGCGAGAGTTGGTTTTGGTTGCCAGCTCTGGCCCATCCCATGTCCCCTCAGCCTCCCCACTGGGCATGAGGCACGCACGGGGGTGGTAGGAGAGCACATAGCCGGTAAGCACGCCATTGTGGCTGAGAGGGGGCTGCCAGTGCAGCATCAGGCTGGTGTCCGACTGGCACTCCAGGTGCAGCACCTCGGGGTGGCTGGGCACTGTGGAGCAGAGAAGAGTGGCAGGTCCTCCCCTGGGTCCAGGGAAGAGGGTAGGGGGTGGGAGCACAGGGTGCCAGACTTACCTCCCTCTGGGGTACTGAAGGTCAACTCACTGGCAGGCCCCAAGCCCCGTCCATTAAAGGCCTGCACCTCCAGGTGGTAGGAACTGTAGGGCCGCAGACCACTGATGATGGCACTGGTGGTGTTGGCAGGCACCACCACATGGCCTCTGTGGACGTGCCTCTTGCTGTGCTTTCGCTGACTGCCCTCCCACCAGTATGTCACCTGCACGTGTGGACAGAAGATAACATGGGGGCAGAAGGCCTCCATCCAGCAGGGCCCCCAGGGTATGCTCCCTACCACCCTTGTCATGAACCCTCTCCTCCCAACCCAGGGAGTATCTGGAGAGCTGCTAGCAGATGGCCAAGCCCACCCTCAATCCTGTCCCCTTCGCCCTGGGGATGTCCTTGCCCCCACACCTCGAAGCCTTACATTATATCCCCGGAGGTGGCCCTTGACCTGGGCCAAGTCCACAGGCCACCACCTGACCAGCACGGTGCTCGAGTTGATGATCTTGATGCCTTCCAGCTCAGGGCTCACCTGGGGGTCTGGAAATAGCCAGAGAATTGGAGAGGGCCACAAGCCCGGAGGCCACCCCAGAGACCACAGGGCAGATGCATTTGGATGCTGGGTGGGGGGCAGTTCAATGATGAGTAGGGCATCTGCATGGTCTCCAGGTCTCTCCAGGAAGAAAATAAGAACTTCCACAAAGAAATCAGAAAAAGCCCTGACCAGGTGATTGACACATCTGGTAAAGTTCCAGATTCAAGGACACATAAGAGACAGGACAACTTGGACAGGTTGAGTATTTCTTATCTGAAATGCTGGGACTAGAAGTGTTTTGAATTTTAGATTCTTTTAGATTTTAGAATATTTGCGCCGGGTGTGGTGGCGCACGCTTATAATCCCCGAGCTTGGGAGGTGGAGACAGGAGGATCGCGCAGGTTCGAAGCCAGCCGCGCTGGCTTAAGAAACCCCGTTTCCAAATAAAAATATAAAAAATAGGTGTCTGGGAGTGTAACCCGGAGGTAGAAGGGTTTCCAGGAACCCCAGTACCACCAAAAAAAAAAAAAAGAATATTTGCATATACATAATGAAATACCTTGGGAATGGGCTCCTTTGCAGCACTAGGGCTTGAACCCAGAGCTTTGTGCATGCTAGACAAGCACTCTACCACTGAGCGACACCCCCAGTACCTAACTATGTTTTATATACACCTCATGCACTGAAGGCAATTTTTCTAGCAATGAGGATTGATCCCAGGGGCATTCAACCTTCTAACTATACCCTAACCCCTTTCTTCTTATTATTATTTGAAGCAAGGTCTTCCTAAATTGCTGAGGGCCTCACTAAGTTGCTGAGGCTGGCCTTGAACCCATGACCCCATGACCCTCCTGTCTCAGCCTCCCAAGTACTAGAATGACAGGCATGCACCACCATGCCCAGCTCCTGGAGGTAATTTTTTTTTTCGGTACTGGGGATGGAACCCAGGGGCATTCTACCTCCAAGCTACACCCCCAGCCCTATTTTTTATTCTTTTACTTTGAAATAGGATCTCACTGAGTTGCAAAGGGCTTCACTAAGTAGCTGAGGCTGGCCTCTAACCATAATCCTCTTGTCTCAGCCTCCCAAATGCTGGGATTACAAACATGCGCCACCACATCTGTCCTCCTGAAGGTAATATTATATGATATTTTTAGTGAGTCTGTGTTTTGACTACAGGCTCACTAAAAATGTGAGGTCATTTTTCCATTTATGGCATGGATTTTTGGATTAGGGATGCTCAACCCATACTAGATCCCTACAACAGAGGAAGGAAATGCTATAAAAGAAAGTGTTGGTTGCTGTAACTGGAATACTGGTTGCCAATTACAGAAACATATGATATTGGTCTGAAGTATCCGGGGTTTTCTAACATCACTTTCCTTAAGCTCAGAGAATGTCCTTATTTGTAGAAATCGTGAAACCAGGTATTGATAGGTGGGAGCACGCACTGGGGGCGGGGAGTGGGCAGCATATGTACACATACTGAGGTGCATGGGGTTCCACCTTGGGTGCAGGTAGGGCCCGTCTGATACTCACAGTCCTCCCCCGAATAGCCAATGGTGACTTGAGGCTCAGGGCCCTTGCCCTGGCTGTTGACAGCCTGGACTTTGATCTCATAGGGCACAAAGGTAGACGTGTTGGACACCACCAGGAAAGGATCGCTCACAGTCTGTTCCTGCCAGGTCCCCCGTGTGCCCTGAGGGCGCCACTGCACGCGGTACTGGACCTGGGGGGCATTCCAGTCCATCCACCGGAGCGGCTGGAGGGGGCCAGCAGAAAAAGAGCAGGTTGGCCTAAAGAGGCACAAATGCTTGGGTCATGGTCAGGGGGCACATCAGCCAGGGACCCTCACCTTCCATGTGATGACCATATTGTTGGTTTCATTCCCTTCCCCTTTCACATCCATGGGGTTCTTCTCTGGGGCTGCAAAGTAATGTGTTAACATATTAATGCTGCAACTTCCTGCCTGAGGAAGGCTGGGGAACGAATGGCCCATTTTGGTCTCTGCAAAGCCCACAGCCCCACGAGAGCACAGCACTCCCTGGCCACCCCTGGAACTTTGGAAGCAGAGAAGCATGATACAATGCCTCTCTGGGCCCTCCTTTCAGAGCCTGCCCCAATGACCGATACCCCTTCCCGGTGGCCCAGGCTCACCTGCCTCAGGTGTGACCACAGTCTCAGAGGCCGGGCTGGGTTCCCCAGGGCCATATTTGTTAATGGCAGTGACTCTAAAGGTATAGTGGACATAGGGTGATAGCTTGAGGGTAGTGGAGGTCTGGTTCCCTGGCACCTTGCCCAGACTGTACCATTTCTCTGGCGCCATTTCTTTGTCCTCGAATTCAATGTCATACTCTGCCAAGAAGTGAATGAGCCACAGAGTAAGTGACACACAACTCAGTGGGAGGGCAATGGGTAGGGGGTGCCAGGGAGGTTCTCCTCAAGTGCCCAAGCCAACTGGAACTCCCACGGAGAACCATGAATTCCCAGAACATGAGTGCATGCCCCCAATAAAGTGGTTAGTCCTAAATGGAGCCAGTAGCCCTGGAAGGAGCAAGCACCCGAGGTATGGAGGGAGGGCCGATGGCGAGTGCCACACATAGGTCTCTTACTCTCAATGGGCGCATTGTGGTCTTCAGCAGGACTCCAAGATAAATGCACCTGGCTCTGCTTCAGCAGGTGGCGATCCGACAGCTCCAGACGAGGCACTGGCCCGGGACTCCCTGAGGGCCATGGAATGTGGATTCTCTGGCCCCCTCCAGAGCCACACACCTTCCCCCAGCTAGTATGGCCTGGTAATATGAGCTTGGGCCTCCTGGGCCTGGAGGCTGGCACCCCTCGCCCCCCAGGGCTCACAGCAGGTACCATACTAGGACTTACCCACCACCAGGAGCTGGGCCCTGCTCTCCACCTCATCTAGCTCTGTGCTGGCCACGCAGCTGTAGTTGCCCTGGTCACTGTAGTCCAGGCTCTGGATGATAAGGCGCCCATCCTCTATGAAATACCTGCAGAGGTGTTGTACTGTGGCTCCCAGCAATGCCTCGTTTCCCTGCTGTCTGGGTTCCTCTCCCCCTTCTCCTGCCTCATTTGCCCTCCCATGAGAATCCCATTCCTCAAAGCAGGAAAGCTCCTTGCATAGATGAGGGCAAAAGGTCTGGATCTCTCTCTTCTCTCATTCTGTCCCCCTCCACCCAGCCCAGGTTGTGGCTGGGCCCTCACTTGTCACTGTCCCCAAGTTCCTGGAGATCTCGCCCATCCCCGCGCCAGGTGATGCTAGGCTGCAAGGAAGGGTCAAAGGAGGCTTGGCACGTGAACATCACCCTTGAGCCTTTCTTCTCGATTGTGCTCCGGGGCCCTTGCGTGATCTGGGTTGCTTCTGCGGGTATGAAAGGGAGGGAGGGTCACTCTGCTGTCCTTCAGAGACCCTGACCTCCCTCCCAGGGGCACTGCCGAATGTAGGGGCTTCATCTGACCTTTAACTTGCAGGTTAGCTACAATGGTCACATTGTTCTGGTCATTGGCAGCCTGGCAGAAGTAGCGTCCAGTGTCGTTGGCTTGGAGATCTCGGATGCCCAGTGTCCCATTGGCGTAGGGGAAGAAGCGTTCGTCCTGAAGCACTGTCGTCCCTTCCTCGTCCAGCCTAAAGAGAGCAGGTGGGCCTGGCTCAGACGTACTGGCCTAGGCTCCCTCCCCTCCTGGGCTCCCTGGACAAGATGGAAACTTCGGCTCCTTCAGTGAAACAGGACACTCACCACTGGACACTGGGCACAGGGGCTCCAAAGGCCTTGCAAAGCAGGTAGGCAGTGCTGCCCTCAACTGCCATGTATGTCCGATTGTCTCCTGTCAGGATCTTGGCTGGCAGCTCTGAGGAGGAATAGTCTCAGGAGACAGGACAGGACTCCAGGCCCTAGACATCTGGCTTCCCTGCTCAGGGGTGTCTGTCTCTTCCCACTCCCTCCCTCCAGAAACATGATCCCCTCAGTCTCAGATGTGCTCTGGTCCCAGCCATCCAAGTCAATTATTTGAGGCCCACTTAGCAGCGTGCCTCTTCCTGGAAGTCTTCCCAGGCTTTCAGTCTTCCCCGAGGTTCCAGAAGAAGAGTCACCAGGCTGGTATGAGTCACATCTTATCCAGAGTGCACTTCTGCTCAGCCATGGTGACAGGGCCCTGCCCTCCCTATAGCTCCCTCAGCTATTGTAAGGATGGGGGATGGAGAAGGTTAGGGTCTCAGCAAGGATCAAGGCAGCCCCAGCAGGCAGGCTGGGGACACTAAATTCTTTTGATGGGCTGCAGGAATAAACTGGGGTTACAAGGTAGAGAAAGGAAGGGGGCAGGCAGACTGAATGGGTGACTGGCACTCACGGACGACATAGATGTAGGCATTGGCCAGGAGGAGCCCATGCCGGTTGTGGGCCTCACACTGAGTCACCATCGTGTCACTGGGCTGCACATTGCTGAGGATCAGGGCGCCATGCTGGATCCGATACTTCTGGTCCGTGGCCAGCTCTGCGTATGCACCAGGTGGGGTCCGTGGGTCCAAGCCAGAGCACAGACCGGAGTGCTGTGCTTCATCCCAGCCCCTCCTCACCTTCCTCGCCCTCCCCATGACAAACCCCAGGGCTCACCACATTCTCCGTCCCTTCCAAGGCCTGCTCACCCTCCACGGGGATTCCATTGATTCTCCAGGTGATCTCTGGCTGGGGCCTGCCCTGGACCTGGCAGTCCAGGCGGGCAGTCTCTCCTGGCCCATATATGCGGCTCTGAGGCTTGTGCAACCAGTATGGAGCAGCTAAGAAGGAAAGAGGCACCCTGAGCTCATAGCTCTTGTCCCCAGTAAGTCTCCTGCCCTCCCCTGGGCCAGTGGGCATAGCCTGCTGTCCATGGAGGCCATTCTGGGGAGCCTATGGAGACTGGAGGACAGTGTACCTAGTAGAAGCCCATACCTTCCACAGTGACGTGGTAGGCATGCCGGGCACTGCCCAGCGAGTTCTCGGCCAAGCAGCGGTACTCGCCATCATCTTCCTCGCCCACATTCAGCAGCTGCAGGGTCTTATTGTGGTTCTGGTAGGTGACACGGTCTGCAGGCATTGGGCCACTAGGGCGTATCCACTTGATGGTGGGTGTGGGACTGCCCAGGGACACAGCACAGGGAAGAAAAGGAGAGAGAGACAGGCCACTCAGCCCAGAGGCCTGCTGGGGCTGCCCAGACCCAACCCTTCCCTGCCCTGGGTGCCCAGACTCACAAGCCCTCAGCGATGCACTCCAGGACTAAGGGCTGCCCCTGCAAGGCCACCAGGTGGCTGCTGGAGTTGGTGGGGAACAGTAGGCGTGGCTTCCTGTCAATCATGCTGTTTGCTACCAGAAGAAAGGGGGTGAATAGCTTGGAGTCACAAGACTGGGGGAAACTGTACCCCCATTTCTTCCTCTTATTTTTGTATGTGTGGTACTAGAGATTGAACCCAGAAACATTCTACCTCTGAACTACACCCCCAACCCTATTTTTTATTCCTTATTTTGAAACAAGGTCTCACTAAGTTGCAGAGAGCCTCACTAAGTAGCTGAGGCTGGCTTCAAACCTGTGATCCTCCTGTCACAGCCTCCCAAGTACTGGGATTACAAGCGTGTGCTATCACACCCAGATATTCTCTGTTATTTATTTATTTATTTATTTATTTATTTATTTATTTATGTTTTTATTTATTTATTTTTCAGCACTGGGGATTAAACCCAGGGATATTCTACCTCTGAGCTATACCCCACAGCCAGCCCTATTTTTTTTATTTCTTTATTTTGAAACAGGGTTTCAGTAAGTTACAGAGGGCCTCACTAAGTAGCTGAGGCTGGCCTTAACCCTGTGATCCTCCTGTCTCAGAACTTCCAAGTACTGAGATTACAAGCATGGGCTACCATGCCCAGCCCTGCTCTCAACACCAGAGAAAACAGGTCTTTACAGGGCAAAGTTGAGAGCCAAGCTGTCCTTGAAGGGGACTAGGGTTATGGGATCCATTTATGGTGTGGGGGGGCAGTCAGAGCCTTTGGGACTCACTGGGCTTCACTCGGAGGTCTATGGGTTCCTTCTGAATGATGGTTCGGGTACCCGGAAAGTGGGCATTACAGATGTAGTCTGAGTGGTTATCCGAGGTGAGCACATTGGCAAAGTAGAGGTTGCCATTCTGGCCCATTGTCACTCGCTCATCCTGTTTGATGTGAAAGATCTCTGTGGAGGGGGCAAGGAGGGAGAGATCAGGATTCCTACCCAGAGGAAGCCATCCCCCCCAGTGATGTTCCAGCCCCAAGCAACAGTCCCCCTGCAACACCCACTGCTGTTCATCCAGTAGATCCGAAGGGGCGCTGCACTGGGCGGAGGGTTGCAAGGCAGAACCACGGACTCCCCTTCCTCCACCTCCACAGGTTTCACTGTCTCCTTTGGCCACTTGGGGGCACCTAGAAAGGACAGGGAGGCTCGTACTCTCCCCTAGTCAAGGCAGTTAGGGGCAGGAGGAGGAAGGAGGGCTATTCTAGGGATGGATGAAGGAGTGAGAGGGCCAGGGGTGGGAGGAAGTTCACATAAAGGAAGCAGACCTCTGGGTCCTTCTTGGGCTCACAGTGGAGACTGGTACTCCTTGGGGAGGAGAGGGCAAGCAGGAGGCCAGGTGGCCATGAAGGGTTAACCCTCCACAATTCTGAGCTCTCCCTGCTCACCCTGAAGAAAGGATGAGAATGGGTGGGGGAGGTTGAGTTGCAATGATGGGGGAGGGGAACAGTGCATGGATGCAGGAGTCACAGACCCTTCCATCATCCTGACATGGAAACCATGGCAACGGTTCCCAAGGTAACTGAAGGGTGGGGAGCACTCAGCTCAGGAGGCATAAAGCTCAGGGAGGATGGAATGCAGAGGAAAAACCTGAGGGAAAGGGTGACACAGATAAAGACAGAGGTGGGGAAGCCGAGTCAGAGGAGGAGAGGGAGCAATGGAGAGAGTAAGAGAGGGATGACAGAGACCCAAGTGGGAAGGCTGAGAGAAGTATCAGATAAACAGAGAGATGGACAGAGATGACCTGAGAACAGTGGAGGAGGAAAGGACAGAGGAAAGGTCAGAAACACAAACCACTAAACCCAAGCCAGGCAGTGACTCAGACAGACAGGGCTGGTCTGGGGAGGGGCAGAGCAGGAAGCACTGGAGTGGCCATCCACCCAGTCTACAGCCCCAGCCCTCTAGCAACTCCGGCTAGCTAGACACTGAGAAAGACTCCGAGAAAGAAGGGGAAAGATGAAGAACAGAAGCTCAGTGGGGAGGGAGAGATTCACTGAAGGTGGCAGAGGCTGCTGGAAAAGAAGGGGCATTGGGAGAATCTGGGGCAGGCAGAGGCCCAGCAGAGCATCCAGGCCTCTTTGCATGCTGTGTGGTCAGGTGCCTGTCAGGCACCCCAGGCCCTCCCTCATCCCTGGAGCGCCTCGCACCCTCAGCCATGAGCTGGATCTCGTGGGACATGGCAGTGCCCAGCTTATTGCTGGCAAAGCAGCGGTAGACGCCCTGGAACCTCTGGGCAAAGCTGTTGTTGCCCGCAATGGTGAAGGAGCCGGAGTAGGGTGCCTCATGCACCGTCACACCTAGTTCTTCCTTGGGTTTGAAGTGGACACCATCCTTTGTCCAGCGGAACCTAAGGGAAGAAAAGGGCTAAGAGGCTGGAGACCCTGGCACCCAGGGCAGGAGCTAGAACATGCCGGAGGCAAGGGGGTGAACATCCAGGGGGCTTCCAGGGGTGGACGGGAGAGAGCAAGAGCTCAGGTCTGTGAAAGAGGTCTGGGGTTTTTGCGCACAGGACTTTGGAGGTCAAGGGAGGCATGAGGGCCGGAGGCTAAAATCAGAGGCACAGAGGGCCACTCACTGCACTTCAGGTTTGCCTCTGGCCTCACACTTGAGGCTGATGTCATCTGTGGGGAAGACAACCAGGCGTTGTGGCGACTGTTCTGTGATGACAGGTGGCTCCATCACTGGGGACAGAATGAAAAGAGAGCTGGCTGGCATCATGGCCTTGACCCCATCCCACTGCAAAGGAAGCAGAGTCTGGGACCCTAAGGGGCCCCATGACTACAGAGGGAGGGAGGAAGGGGAAGACCCAAAGAGAAGCTTGTGGGACACAAGAAGAGGGAGACAGAAAGGGACACAAAAATAAATGTAGGAAGAGGGACAGAGAGCCGGGCGTGGTAGCGTATGCCTATAATCCCAATACTTGAAATAGGAGGATAGCAGGATGGAGGCCAGCCTCAGCAACTTAGCAAGATCCTCAGCAACTCAGTGAGACTCTGTTCCAAAATAAAAAATAAAAGCTGAGCATGGTGGCACATGCTTGTAATCCCAGCATTAGGAAGGCTGAGACTGGAGGATCACACTTCGCAGACAGCCTCAGCTACTTAGTGAGGCCCTGTTTCATAATGAAGAATAAAAAAATAGGGCAGGGGATGTAGCTCAGAGGTCAAATACCCCTGGGTTCCATCCCCAGACCTGCAAAAAAAAAAATAGGGTTGGGGTTGTGGGTCAGAGGTAGAATGCCCCTGGGTACAACCTTTGGTTCTGCAAAAAAATAAAATAAAGTAGGGTTGGGAGTGTAGCTCAAAGGTAGAACACTCTCTGGGTTCAATCCCCAGAAATAAAAAAAGAGGGACAGAAGCTGGGTGTGGTGGCCCAAACTTGTAATTCCAGTACATGGGAGGCTGAGGCAGGAGGATTATAGGTTCTCAGCCATCCTCAGCTCAGCTACTTAGTGAGGACCTCTGCAACTTACTGAGACCTTGTTTCAAAATAAAGAATACAAAATAGGGTGGGGTGTAGTTTTGGGGTAGAATGCCCCGGGGTTCAACCCCTAGTTAAAAAAAAAAAAAAAGAGCCGGGTGTGGTGGCACAGGCTCATAATCTCCACGCTTGGGAGGCAGAGACAGGAGGATTGCTGTTTTGAAGCCAGCCTTGCTGACTTAAGAGACCCTGTTTCCAAATAAAAAATATAAAATAGGTCTGGGAGTGTAGCCCGGAGGTAGAAGGGTTTCCAGGAACCCAGTACCACCAAAAAAATAAAAATAAAAATAAAAAAGAGCCGGGAGTATAGCTTGGAGATCAAATGTCCCTAGGTTCAATCCTCAGTAGCAAAAAAAAAGAAGAAGATAGCAACCAAAGTTACAAAAAAGATACCAGAGAGATAGGCAACAAAAGCCAAAGGCAAAGAAACCAAGAAGTGTAAGCCCCTGGCAGGGAGAGATAGCACCAGGGAGGACAGTAACAGGAGAAACAACAAACATGCCTTAAGTCCAAGCAGAGACTGAGACAGAAGAGAGTGAGAAAAGGGGCTGAGAGGAGACTCCAAATGAGATAGCGGAGACAGGGAAAGACTGGAGACAGGGAAAGACCCAAGAGCCAGGAAAGACTGCAAGCAGACCCACATGCAGCACACAGGGAAAGCTGAGCAGAGCCCAGATAGGTAAGACAGGGGTGCACTGGCTCCACCAGAGCCCTTCCTCCCTCTGCCCTTGGCCTTCTGGGACACACTCCCACCCCTTCCAACTTACCATGGTGTCCTTCATCTGAGAAATCCAGAAAGCAGTGGGGAGAAGGGAGAGAATTGCTGAGAGGCAGCCTCTACACTGCCTGATGGCATGGGAAGGAGGAAGCTCAAACTGACCCCATAGGGAAAGGAAGGGGGGACAGGCTGGGCGCGTGCCAGGCTGCAACAGTGACAAGTCAAGCCCAGGGAGACTGGACAGATACTCGTTCTGAGGCAGGGCGATGCCCAGGAAGAAAGGCTCCACAAGACAGACACACAGGGCCTAGACACACAGGGCATGTAGGCCCAGGTTGGGGGGAGGGTGGGAATTCTTGCCTTTAACGAGAAATGTTCTTGCAGCCTCCCCTAGAGGCCTGACACGGCCTGTGGAACCAGTCCCCACCCCACCCAGGAAGCCTTGAAAGGCTGGGAGCCAGACAGCCTGCAGCAGCCAGGCACCCTCCCCTGCTCCAGCCCACTTCCCTCCTAATCCAATTAGCACAGCTCAGTGTTTTCAATTACCCAGGCCCAGCCTTCAGAGCCCAGAGGCCCCTCCCCCTCCAAGCCCTCCCAAAGGCCCTGATGCATCTGAGTCTCCATAGCCTGAAGGGTCTGAGCCAAAGCTCCTTCTCTCCTTCCTTCCTCCCAGTTGGCCAAAAGCTCCCTGGGGCAGAAGCCAGAGCAAGTGCCCCAGCCCCAGGACTCAGCAGAGCAAAGGCAGGGAGGGGAGGGAGAAAAGGAGCAGAGGAGAGGAGGGGAATAGTGGGTTAGCTCAGATAGCTTTGTCTCTGCAGAAGACCTCAGTATAAGGGGTCCCAGAAGAGAGGAAGGGGCTCCCTGGGGACACACAGAGGGTCCTTAGCTGGAGAGGGGCTAATGCAAGTGGTGACAGGGAAGACAAGATGGGGTAAATCAACCGGGTAAAGGGACCAGGAAAGGAGACAAAGGGGGATGGCAGGGCTGGGAGGGCAGAGAGGAAAGGTGGTTTCCAGCGAGGAGGCACCACGCTGCCCAGTGTATCACACTGAGGTCAGTAACAAGCTCTGGAAAGTGCCCAGGGCAGCCTTGGAGCTGCCATGGTCTTTGGCCTATTTCTCTTTTCCCACTGCCATCTTTCTCTAAATTCTCCTGCTCCTGACAGACAGACACACCCAGGCAGAACAGCCCAGCTCATCTGGTAGAAAGGCAGACAGATGCCCAGGGTAAGGCCCTCGAGTTTCAGACCAGAAGACAGGCCTGAAAAGCAATTGGGAGAAGCAGAGAGGGGAAGAGGAGCAGTACTTGTCTATGAATGTGCAAAGCTGGGGGTCTGGGCATGTGCAGGGGTATCCAAGAATGTGTCTATTATGGTAGATTTTTCCAGCATGCACCAGTGTGTCTGTCCATGGTTGGGTCTTGCCTGAACACATTTTCAGATCTGTTTGCATGTGCTTATATTTCAGTGTACAATGTTGTGTTGTACATCTGCCCCTGTGCCTATGTGGATGAGCATTCCTTTGTGTGTATTAAATCTCAGTTGTGTGTGTTTCTGTTGGTGTGTCCACTCAGTGTCCTTCCCCTTTCAAATCTCTTGGCCTGATTGGAATAGGTGTCTGGCTTAGCTGCTACATACATATGTGGCCTGAGGTCCCGCATGGCCATGACTATATAGCCCTTCATGAGTGTGACTGTGACACTTCCAACCTCTGTCCTACCAGCACCTTGTTTCCTCCTCCAAACTCTGACTGCTTCTCAATGCCAGGTGCCTCCAAGCTTCTCTAGGTCCTTTCCCCATTCCTGGTGGGCTTCCCTGGCCCTGCTCCCCAGCTGATCTCTCCATATCCAGGCTCACAAACAAAGGTGGCAAATTGAGGCAGGGAAGGAACTGGAGCTTAGCAACTCAGGATATACAAATGCCTTCACACACTGTGCTCTGTGAAATGCCCCCTCATAAGGGACGACAGCCACTTAGAGCAGTTTGTTTATTATTCTTGCTCACAGCAAGAAAACCTCATCATAGTAGTAACCCCCATACACAAATATGTACTCACATCCAGCTCCACTCACACATACACACAACCCACTACAACCAAATGTTACAGTCAAATACCCCCAGATCTTCACAAACCTGACCAATGAATAACAATTATAGTGACTCATGAACTTCCCTATATAGAAAACCAAAATCACATTCACAAATATACATGCAGTCACAACCACACACATCACACACACGGACAGTGTGCAACTCACAAGCACACACAGATATTCATGTTTAGTCATAACCCTCTAGCCACACCCTGCAACAGCCACATACCTACCTGTGAGCTCAAAGACACATGCCAGCAGCCCCACCCAACCTCTCCAAAGAACTACACATCGAAAAGGATCCAGAAACCTCTTAGACAGAGACCTTGCCTTTTCAAGGTATCTTTTCCTGTCTGTTCAGAGATGGGCCTACCACGCACCCAAGATGGGAAAGAGCCGAGGAAAAGGCTGGAATTCAGGTCTTTGCACAAGCTAGTTGAGAACTGGGGACTGCCCATTCTTCTGACTGCCACACCCCTGGGGTGCCAGGAGGAGGGGAGGAATGGAAGCAGAGAAGTCAGAGTCGGGTGGGGCCGGCTAAAGAAGAGGCTGCAGAGGCCGGGACTTAGGCCCAGAAGCCGTGCCGCTCTCCGTGGTACTGAAACTGTACCGAGCCGGCAGCGCCGGTGCCTGTCCGCGGTGCTGACACACCATGCCTTCTACACAGTCTCTCCAGAGGTGCCCAAGGTCCTGAATACCTCCCGCACTCCCCGTGCCCAGGAGAGGAGGAGAGACGGTCGAGGATAAAGAGGGCGCGGCGCAAAAGGGAGGAGCCGAGGCTCCCTTCAGCTACTCACATTCCTCAGGGATCTGGATGAGCAGGCAGGGGCTGCAGAGGAGAAGAGGCCACACGTACCGCAGCGCCGCGACCATCTTCCAGGCGGCGCCGGCGGCTTGGCTCGGCACCGCCGGCCGAGCTCTGCTCACGCTCTGGAGGGAGGGAAGGGGACTAGTGGACGGCTGGGGGCGGAAGCTGCCGGTGGGGGCACTGGGAGAGAGGAGGAGGGAAAGGAAGGGTGGGGAAGGAGAGAGGAGAGAGCGGACGGACGGAACGGACGTTAGTGACCAACATCTGGGCGAGCCCGGCTCCTGGCCCCACCCCCAGCCCCGCCCCCGGCTGGTCGGCTTCCCCGGCCTTCCTTTCCCCCCACCCCCCCAGCTTGGAGGGAGAAACCTGGAAGAGACAGCCTTGGTTCAGCCTCCAGGTCGCCATTCATGCCCTTCTCACTCTGCCTACCCTGCGAGCTGCCTCCACAACCAACTTGTTGCCCCAATTAGCTCCCCTGTGCATACCACCAGGCGCTCAGTACTCGCCACCTCCATGCGCATCTCCATGTGCCTGTGAGCAGGTGTCCCTGGGCATGTGTGTGAATGTAAATCTGCATGTGGGGAGTAAGCCAAATATGCACACTGGCATTTATGTGACCATCGGGTGCATGCGTGAGCATTTACATGTGTTTTCCCTAGGAGGGGAGTACACCCACGAGTAGGTATGTGTTAGTGTGTGTATATCTGGGGGAATCAACGTACAGGTCTGCTAGCTGCATGTGTGTTGTGTGCCTTTGATATTTTTGTATGTATCTGTGTGTGAGGGGTGAATCTCCATGTCTGCTATCTCTGTGTGCACACACAAGATTTGTGCAAATTTATTAGGAATTCTGGTGATTTTTTAAAATTTTTTGTACTGGAGATTGAATTCAGGGGCATTCTGCCTCCAAGCTACATTCACAGCCCTTTTTATTGTTTTTGTTTTGAAAATAGGGTTTCTCTAAATTGCTGAGGCTGGCCTCAAACCTGTGATCCTCCTGTCTCAGCCTCCCAAGTACTACTGGGATTACAGGCATGTGACCATGCTTGGTTAAATTTTTTTTGGTACTGAGGATTGAACCCAGGGGCATACTACCTCTGAGCTGCACCCCCAACCCTTTTTTAATTTTTATTTTGAAACAGGGTCTTGCGCTAAGTTGCTAAAACTGGCCTCAAACCCACAATCCTCCTGTCTCAGCTTCCCAAGTACTGGGATTACAGATGCATGCTACCAATTCCCAAGAATTCTTCTTGAGGTCTCATTGCTGTGGCTCTCAGAACCAACTGTTTCTTGGGGGCTGTTTATACCTAAAAACTGACAGGGAGCTTGGGAGGTGGGATGGGGAAAGGAGGAAGTGGGTTGAAGATGGCTGTATTTCAAAGAATAGGCTCCAGAAAAAGAAGGAAGAATGAAGAAGCAAGCCTGCCCTCAAGAATTGGTGGGAAGCTGGGCGTGGTGGCGCAGGTTTGTAATCCCAGCATTTGAGAGGCTGAGACCAGAGGATCGAGGTTTGTGGCCAGCCTCAGCTACTTAGTGAGGCCCTCCACAACTTAGTGAGACCCTGTTTCAAAAGAAAGAATAAAAAATAGGGCAGGGGGTGTATGTAGCTCAGAGGCCAAATGCCCTGGCTTCCATCCTCAAACCAGAAAAGAAAGAAAGAAAGAAAGAAAGAGAAAAAAGAATTGGTGGGAGCTGGACATGGTGGTGCGTGCCTATAATCCCAGTACTTGGGAAGCTGAGACAGGAAGAGTGCAGGTTCAAAGATAGCCTCAGCAAGTAGTGAGACTCATCAATTTAGCAAGACCCTGTTTCAAAATAAAAATAAAATAGGGCTGAGGGTGTAGCTCAGAAGTAGAATGCCCCTGGGTTTGATCCCCAGTACTGCAAAAAAAAAAAAAAAGAATTTGTGGGAGAGGAAAGGAAGGAGGAAACACCCCCCTACAGCCCCCTGTGGGGCAATAGAGGCATATGTAGCCTCCCCAGTTCCAGATGTTCCAGGCCAGGGTCAGGGCAGGGGTCAGGGCAAGCTCTGGGACATTTCCCAAGACAGTGTTTCTGACACCCCTCAAGTGTCTAGCAGTCTCAGTTTCTGGGCCTTTTTCTGAGTCTTCAGACCTCAACTGCTAGATGGGTCCACCCCAAGCCCAAGCAATGTCATATATTCCCACATTTCACCTGCATGCAATGGGCCCCAAACACTGGGAGTCTAGAAGAGGAAGCTTCTCTGACAATGACCAGAAGAGGAAACAGACTCCCCAAAAGATGGGCCACTCTGGTTCCACAGAGGAAGGAGTGTAAAAAAAAGTGGCAGGTGTAATGAAAGTGTGGGAGAGCCAAAAGCAGGTATTGTTGGGAGATAACAAATCTATACTCGGCATCCTCCCTGTGCCCAGCCAGGACCTTATTGAAGGGGAACCAACCTCATCAAGAACATCAAAAAACAGAGAGGCCTGGAACGCTGTGCAAAGGCATCTGGACTCTATGAAGAGACAACCAGGAGACACAGATGAGTTGTGTGTAAGGGTGTGATCTGAGAAGAGTGTAACTGCAGTGGATTGCCTGGGGACTGGACAGGGAGAACAGATGGTCAGGGAGCATCAGTCACTTGGAGCTCCCAGACTCCCACCCAAAGCTGGTGAGGGTGATGGAGATGCGAGGAGGGTGGATCAGCATGGATGGCCTACAGACCAAGGGAATGACTGGAGGGTAGGAAGCGAAGCATGGATGGCCAATTCCCAACCTGTGAGAGCTGAGCTGGGGCCCTGAAGGGGGTAGAACAGTGGATCTGTAATAGTACCTCCCCCCACAAAGCCAGTGCAATCAGGGCTGGGCCCCAGGCGGCCTTGGCCTTGACTTCAAGGCCTGTAGGAAGCAGTAGGAGATTCAGATCAGAGAGAGGGCGATCAAACAGCAGCCTTGGGAGCTCTGGGCTCTGGTCTTAGAAGGGGGAGGGGAGGGAAACTGGAGCAAGGGGAAGCTCAAAGAAGGACCTTCCTATCAGGGGGCTTTGATGCTCTGCTGGTTGGACTGATGAATTCTGCCATTACAGTTTTTGCATTTGTCCTCCAAACCCAGGCTCCAAGAATGGTGTGGTGTGTATACTGGGGTACACAGGCAGGAAAAACACAGTATCTCCAACCCCAGGGTCCCATTCTCTGCCCCATCTCAACTCCCCACAGCCTCACATCCAACCTCTTTTTGTCTCCTGGCATTTGTTAACCCACTTGCAACTGCTCTGGGCATTTAAGAGACAGACAGGAAGAAACCAGCAGGTTGCAATGCCCCTGACAGCTGGGAGGGCGCTGTCCCTCCTCCCCCTCCCACTGCTGCTGGGTTTCTGATCTGTCACCAGTCCTCAGGCAATTACTGAGCAAGCTAAGGTTGTCGGCTCAGCAGGCCCCATCAGCACCACCGAGGGCAAGGGAGCAGCGGAGGGGGGCAAGTGTTCCACAGATGGAGCCAAGGGTGACAGACAGAGTGAGAAAGAGGTGGGAGGGAGCAGGAGAGGCTGAGAAGTGGGCTGGAAAAAGGAGACAAAGACAGTCATTGGAAGACCCTGATGAACAAGAGATAACCAAGATGGAGATTGTTAGGGAGATGGAGACACCCAGAAACAGAGACCCAGGCAGCAGGGAGAGGGAGAAGAGAGGAAAAAGGAGTACAAGGTGAGAGACAGCTGCAGAAACCGTGACTGAGAAATGGCAGAAAGAGTGAAAGAGCCAGAAGAGTGAGGGGTGGGTGTGTGTGCGCGCGCGCGCAAGCGCGCCCGCTGCCTACGTGCAGGCAAAGGGGCCTCAGCGGCATTCTGGTCCCCAGGGGGGGTGCCAGGCTAGGGGCCGGGAAGGAGGGAAGATGGGCCTGGGAGAGTGGAGGAGGGATCTTCGGGCTGGGAGGTCAGGCCCACGGAACAAGCAGGGTGGGGAGACAGAGAGTGGGGAAGTGCATTAGGGCCAGGGAGACAAACAAAGCCCCAGAGTGACAGAGCGGCAAGTCCTTGCCCACTTGTGGCACCGGGGCACGAGGACAGTTGTAAGACAAGATGAATGACCCACTGCTTGCTGACCCGCACGTGCTGTAGAACAGGTGGAGATTCCCGAAGGGAGGAGGGACGGGGAGGGAGGAGCACGGAGAGGAAGGATCTCAGGAGCTCCTTCCAAGAGCTGCCTGCGTGCAGAGTAAGCAGCCAGCCGCCTGGCTGGGGGGAGGTGTGCACACATCTACAGGCACAAGAGTGAGTGTGTGCCGGTGTGAGTGCCCACCTACCAGCTACGTACACCAACCACTGTGCTGGGGGAGTGAGAGACAAAGGTGGGGCCCTGCTCCAAAGTGTGTGCAGCCTCGAACACATCCTCCCCCTCACCAGGTGGAGGTTCCCACACAGAACAGAGCTGCAGGGAGATAGGGCGTGGCAGGTGCTGAAATCAAGGTTAGGGGTGCAGGGTGGGGCCGGAGGGGCCTTCTAGGTAGTAGAGACTCAATGAGCACCCCGAGGAGCCCCGCCCCAGCCTTGCCCTGGCCTTTCAGTGCCCTGGGTCCCCTGGGAGTCCTCTGGGCATTGCAAGCCTCGGTCTGACTGCAAGCTGGCTGCCTGGGAGGGACCTGGGAGGTCGTGGAGCCCGGCTAAGACACAGTGTGGCTGCTCTGCTCATACACCCTGGGAACCTCCAAGGGTGCCCCATGCCGATGTCCTGCACATGCGCCCACCAGCTCCCAGGTCCTGCTGGCAGGGGCACAGAGCAAAGAACCTCCAGACCCTCCTGCCCAGAGTCTACTGGGAATGGCAAAGCCAAAGTGGGGGGGGCAGGAATTGGGACTCTGTACCCCAGGTACACGGGAGGGTCAGAGTGTGGGTGGCAGGTCCCCTACCATAGACCAGCAAGTGGAGGGAGGTGCAGTAGCTTTTGTGCCTGTCCCTGTGTGTATATAAGGATATGGGTGTCACCTACACTCCAAGTACTGTGTCCCTTTAAGGCTCCCCCTCGCCCTGCCCCCCCCCAGGCTGTGGCTGGCGGGTTTCTATGGTGATGGAGCTACCAGCAGAGGTGGAAGGAGCCTTGCTATAGTCTATTGGGTTATTTAGATAGCGCATAAAGGAGGTAGCTCGAGGGAGCCCCCACAGGTACCTAGGGACCCAGAAGTCTTAGACTGCTGCTTAGTCCTCTATGCTACCTTCTCCTAGCCCCTCCTTAATGGGAGACTTGGAAAGAGCCCCCCTCATCTCACCCCCTTCAGCCCGCCTGAGGCTTCGTCTCCAAGGCAACTACAGCTCACCTGGAAAGGACCATTTTCCTTAAAGGATGAGGAGGGGCAGATGGAGGTTAACTCTTTGTAGAGAAGAAGGAAGTATCCTTGCCATTGGCTGGCCTCACCCTATACCTCCACCTGGATCTCAGTCAGCTCCATTTTCTTAAATAAACTCATGGATAGCACTTATACCAGGGACTGTGTGTGTGTGTGTGTGTGTGTGTGTGTGTGTGTGTGTGTGTGTATGATTGGTGCTGGAATTGAGCTTAGGGACATTATACCTCTGAGTTATGCCCTTCAACCCTATTTTTTTTATTTAGAGACAGGGTATCATTAAGTTGCTGAGAGCCTTACTAAGTGCTGAGGCTGGCCACGAACCTGCAATCCTCCTGTCTCAGCCTCCCAAGTAGTGAGAGCCACGACATCAGGCTTCTTCTAAGCACTTTTACACACATCACCTCATTTCATCCTCATTATCTCCATTCTATAGATGGTGAAGCTGAGATCCAGAACTGAACTGTGCCCCAGGTCACAGAGCTGCTATTAGCCCTCACAATGGGTAGTTGCTCAGATAGGTCAGAAGCTCCTGAAAGCTCCAGAAGCTGCTCAAATCCAGTCTGGAGTCAGGTGACCTCTCAGGACTGTGGCATCCTAACATGTGTGCCTACTTAGATCCCCGGGGACCAAGAACCTGGACAAGCCATCCTGCCCATGGGGAAGGGCCTATTTGCTAGGCAGATGGTAGGCAAATGTTGAGGGCAGGGAGGAAAATCTTGGGAGGGAGGCCAGGTGGAAGTAGGATGTGACCAATATCATGTCTCAGCACAGGGCAGGAACCCGACCCCGAATAACCTACCCATCCCTTGGCTGGGGTCCTCCTCAGCCTGAGGCTCCGTGGGACTTGATGGGTCACCAGCCCATTCAGAAACTCATTCAAGAGAAAGCAAACTCCTTTTCTTGCTGGGCTGGGGGACAGGCTGGGTTTTCTGGTCTCTCCTGCTATCCAGTATCTTGGCCCACCATGACCCCTTTCTCAAAACCAAAGGCTCCAGGGCCTCCTCACGAAGAAGCCTCTGCTGCCTGTAAGGCCCCTTTCCCCAACCAATGCTTAGGGACAGCCTTGGTTCCATTCCTGTGCTGAAGGGGAAAATGAGGCCCATCAGGGGTTGGGGTTCATCCAGACTCCTAGACCTCCAGAAAGCAAAATGGTAAGGCAGCAGTGGAAATCAGGACCCTCCCGACGCCGGGCTTCCTCGCGAGCTAGAAAGATCTTAGCACTAGAGGAGGGTTCAGTGACTAGGCCAGAGGAGACCACATGCATTCAGCTCCAGGGGCTGTGGCCAGGAGCCTGAAGAGCAGGTAGGTGGTGCAGAGGAAATAAGGACGCCACCAAGCAAAGATGGCAAGGGAAGTAGCCAGCCTGCAACACCTAACCCAAGTGTGTAGGAGGACTTGTGTGGAAATGGCTCAGACACTGCTGGGCCCCACCAGGCCCCTTGGGGCTCCCCATTCCCAAGGGTTAAAGGGCAGAGAGAGCACCGGAAGCCTGGGGTTGACAATGGCGCCTCTGTCCTCCCCAGGGCCTTGGCATTCCTAAGGCATGAACGCAGACAGCAGGGAGGGGGCTGGTGAGAACATCCCCCTCCACTGAAGCCACAAGCCTGGGTTGGCCAAAAGCTCTGTCCCTTTATGATGCAGTGCTGTGTGCCAGTCACTGCAGCCACCACCCTCAGCTCCACCCCAGCCCCACCCCTCCCTAGCACAGGCCTTGTTGGGGAATCTGAGGGTACCCATGTGGGCACCCAACGATAAGTGTGTGCACACCCTATCTCAAGAGCACACACATACAAATACGAGAATGTGTGCATGCAACCAAATATTTGGCCCCAACACAGGCAAATAGGAATAATGGATGTCATGTACACAAATGCACTCATGTGACCAGATATATGATCCCCACACATGCAAAGAAGAAAAACACACACACAGGCCCAGAGCTTCCCGGCTGCCCTCCCACACCTCTGCTGGCAGACTGAAGTGCTAGAGAGGGAGAGGCTGGGGCAGGCAGTTCCGGTCCCTGAGCTCCACCCTCACACTGACATTGAGAAAGAGAGGCTCAAAAGTCTCCCTTGGACAAGTGCATAAAGCCTTGGGTGCTGCCACACACCTGCCCCACCCAGCTCCTGTCTTCCATAGTTGCCCTGCTGGGTTGGGGACCAGAGACTGGCTGCAGGAGCAGCTGGGTGGCAAGACAGTGGCTCCACTGCTTTCTGACCTGGAAGGGCTGAGGCAAGCTCCTGAGGCCTTCGGTGGGGGACAGTGGACAAAGAAAAGCTTCTAGAAAGCCCAGCAGACCAGATCCTCCTTCTGCAAAGGAACTCCCGCCCTCCCTGGCTCCTCCCTCTCCCTCCAACCTCAGCCTTCAGGAAGCCACAAAGACCCTGTTGATATTTGGGGAGCAGGCAGGCTGGGCTTGCTAATCTTCCCAGTCCCTGTCTGGCTGGTGACCATCAAGTGCCCCCTCTCTACCCTCCAGGTCAAATGAGGCCCTCCATGGGGGGCCTGGGCCCAACCCAAGGGTGTGAAGCCCAGCCGAGGGGTTCTGAGGGGCTGCTGGACAAGGGAGCAGAGCAGCGCGGTGCCAACCTCAGGGCCATCAAGGGTCCCTGAGAGAGGGAGACGCTTTAGGGGAGGTAAGGAGTAGAGCACAGACTAGAAATAAACAAAAGAGGAATGAGAGGGAGAGGCCTGGGTACAGCAAGGAAAAGGGGTGGGGTAGGCAGAGAGAAGAGAGGTCAGAAGGGTACATCCCCCCTCCCACTCCACAGAGCAAGAAGGGAAAAGGTGAAGAAGGGCAAAGGTGATAGGGTAGGAGGCTGATAAGGTGGCAGCGAGGGTGTGGTGTGGGGAGGGCAGAAGAGGTTCCAGGATTGCCAAACCTGAGCAAGTAGGAGATGGACAGATTGCAGGGCCCAGTCCAGATGGTCCCCCAAGGACCTAACTGCAGCCGTCCTGGTCATGGGAGCCGGGGGCAGGGCAGGGACTGAGCCATCTTGGGACCCCAGCCTAACCTGGTGTGGAACCCACTCCATTCTCCCCAGAAACTGTCCTGGAGCTGGCCCGGTACTGCTGGGTGGAGCCATTGTAAAGCCAGTAGCTATCACTACCTGGAAGAGCACCCAGTTGCAGCCATTTGTGGTGTTACCAGAAACTGTCTGCCTTGAAAGGGACCATTGAGATCAATGAGTGTGTCCCTCATGAGGTACCCATCAAAGCTGAAGCAGAGACAGGTAAGGGCCCGACCATCTCCAGGCACCAGGCTGTCCCCTTGACCTTTCCCAGCCAGTCTTGGCCAAGTGTTTGCCCTGGAAAGTGCCTGCCCCTTGGGCCAGTGGCAGAAAAAGTTCAGACTTAGTAGAGCCTTGTTGGGGGACATAGCTAGGGCAGTCCAGTCCACTGGAATGGCCTTCAGACAGGGTCCTTCCTTGCTCTCTGCCTCCCTTCCCCTTCAAATATTCGTAAAGAGAAAAAGGAAGTAAATCCACATCCCATGTGGACAAGGATGGTGTTGGTCCAGCTCATTATTGGCTTTTCCACTGGCAGCTCAGAGCCTGGCCTAAGCGGGCACTTGAGAACAAACAGCTGCCCAGCAAATGACTGCCTATCCACAACTGCTCAGTTTCCAGGCAGGATGAACCTGTCACTTCAAGAGCAGCACTCATGCCTGACCACCTCTGGGTGCTGTGTGACCTCATAATGCTCTGTAGGGCCATGGTAGCTGGGCATTGGGAGAGGGAGTTCCTAGGGGGGATGGTAGCAAATCAGGGGAGTTGGTGTAGGCTGAATGTGTTTCCTTCTTAGTGATCAGATCACCAGCACTTCTTAATTTCTTTTGTTCTTTTCTTATATTTCAAGTGTACTACAATAAGATGAATTACTTTGAGGGACATATCCACACAAACATAAATAGAAAGAAAGAAAGAAAGAAAGAAAGAAAGAAAGAAAGAAAGAAAGAAAGAAAGAAAGAAAGAAAGACATCAGGATGCAGCAAAAAGAAATGGCTGAAAGCCAGGGACAGGGGAAGTTCCACTCCCAGTCCCAGCCCTGCCACCAACTTGCCATGTGATCGTTGATGGTTGAGGGTCCCTAAAGGCTGAGAGCCATGGGTGAGCACGTGTGGGCACTGCATGGGTGCAATGCCAGGTGACAGGCTGGGCAAGGCCAAGTCCCACCACCTGCAGCAAGGAACCCATCAGGAGTGAGAGGCCCTGGGCAGGCCCCTGCCTGGCCACCCCACAGGGGACCAGAAAGATGGGGCTTGGCAGCCACTCCCAAGTAAAGAAGGACTGATGGGGCTTCTTAAGCACCAGGGCCATGTGAGTCAGCAGACATGGTGCTGGGCTGACAAAGCCTCTGCCCTCAAGGCAGTGTTAACTAGGAGAAGCAGGGCATCTACCAGGAGTGGGTGCCAGGCCCCCACTCTTTGGTGTGGACAGATGGTGGGCCTGCCTCTCTGAGACAGGCAGTGATGGGTAGGGGTTCTGGTGGATTGTACATGGTGTTCTTTGCAATCCCTATCAACCAAGGTACCCTAAAAATCTGACCTAGGAAGGAGGGAATAAAAATTGCAGACCCCCTATAATGAACCAGACCAGAAGACTTGGCAATAGGCAAAAGAATTTCGGTGGGCAAGGACAGGACCCCAAGCAGTTTGCTTTCCAAAAGTCTCTGGCCCTGAGCCCACAGGCCCTTCCTCTCTCCACCCTACCTGATGGACCCACGTTCTACACACGTGTGCACATTAGTGGGTGCCCAAGGCGACCTCACCCAGCACACGCATTACTGGCCACAGAGCCAGTGGAGAAAGGCTCCGGGTACCTGCTGCACCTCCCAGGAGGAGAACCTGGTTTTTCAGTAGGCTTGGAGGGGAACCCCAAGTAGAATTTTGAAAAAGGGAAGAGAACAAAGCTCCCTCCCCACTTTGGGGTGGAGTGGCAGGCAGTGCCCAGCCCTGTTCCCTCTCCCCCCCCCCCCATTGCAGGAGCGGCTTAGCCTAATCTACCCCATCACGCAGGCGGCTGGGTTTTCGGCCAAACAGGACCCTAGATGGGGACAGGAACAGCCACGCCCAGAGCCACACCCCACGGCGGTCGATAGGGAGGCGCTCGACCCTGTTCTCGCTGCCCTTCTCACACACGCACGCACACACCCACCCACAGGAATACGCCAACTTCAGTCTCATCTGCCCAAACAGACCCTGCCGGACCACGGCACCTGCACCCCCTCCTCAGATGCGCAATTTGGGCGCCACCCCAGTGCCCTCCACCTGTCGGGCACAAGCACGCGGCCTTCTTCCCCTGCCCCGCTGGCGTGCGCAGTGCCCCGAGCCAGGTGTCCAGCATGGGTGGGGCTCCAGCCGAACCCCGGGGACCGCGGCCCGAGCGTCACTCCCTCCAGGCTCTGCCTGGGGCAGGGCTGGGGCGAAGACATAGTGGAGCTCAAAGGGTCAGAGCCACAGCTGGGGCGTAAGGACCGACCAATCCGCCTTACCTGTGCTGCTACTGCTGCTCGGCTCGCCTGCCCAGCCTCCGTGCACGCTGGCCTCGGACCCGCCGCCCGGGAGCGTCTGTGCTGCTGATGCCGCTGCGGCGGCCGTGCCGGCTGCGGGGCGGGGCGGGCGTGCGCGGAGGGGCGGGGGAGGGGAGCGCAAAGGAGGAGGGGGAGGGGGAGTGAGATCACCTCCTGGCCGCTGGCCCCGCCCTGCCGCGCCCTAGCCCCTATCCCAGGCCAGTCAAGCTGCAGATCGCTGCGCAGACTGGGGACCCCTTCCTCTGTAACCGTTTTCTGAATCTCGGAAAGACCTGTGCCTACAGCTCCAAAGTCCTCGGTCGGAGAGTCCCCAGCCCGACCACCAGGGAGCATTTCCCATCGCGTAGGATCGGAGCCGGAATGCCCGGCAGGGATGCTCCCGGGGTATCCGAGCTGGGCGGGAGAGAGGGGAGTCAGGCAGAGAAGCAGATTCCCCCATACCCCAACCCACTTCTCGTGAACGCTGGTCAGAGACCGGCACCCACACGCAACGCGATCCTGGCCGCGCCCTGGTGGTCGTGGGTTTGGACATCCCATCGCAGCCGGGGCCGGACTACTGCGTCCCGGGCTCTCCTCCGAATCCCTTCCCAATTCTAGGTGCCCAATTCTGGTCCTTCCCGGAGTAGCTAGTGGGCCTCTGACCCCAACCCGCCGAGGAGGCGCGGCGGGGCGTGGGCGCACCCCGTAGCCCCTGAGGAAAGTGGAGCGGGATCCAAGCCCGGGGACGAAAGGGTCGCGGAGAGGGTGCCCCTTGACCTGCCACCCCCAACGTCCCTCCGGTCCTGGTTTCTTATTTCTTTGTCTTCAGGATTGGCCTCATCGCGACCTTTTCAGCTCCACTCTCCCGGGCAGCCCTGCACCAAAAGCCTCGGGAAAGGAGGAATTCTTGCCCAGTATCCCCTCCTAGACTGGTTGCTGTGACCTCCCAGTCGGGGTGAGATGGAGGGGGCTGGAATTCCGGAGACCGGGCCGGCCGAAGCCGCAGGGCAAGGAAGGCCTGGGGCCCAGATGGCAGATTGCAGCCCTGGTGGCCTCGGTATTTTTATGGACATGCCTGTTGCCCAGTGAAGCGTTCCAGGGGCCCTCTGTTCAGCCTCCCTACACCCCAAGTGTGCAGGGGCCTCCTCCCCAGGGCTCATATGAAAGTGGCTCTGGTGTCCTGGATTCCCACCACGTCCTTTACCCTAGCAAGGGAGATTTAGATGGTTCCACCTGCCCTCTGAGGTTCTGGGTGTGATATTTCTAGGTGTGATGGACGAAGAGTAGGTGCCTGAGTGAAGGTGGAGGGTTTCCAGGGAGAATCGGCCCAAGGGTTCTAGTGGACACCATGTGGGGCTGCGGGCAGGGCTCTGCCAGCGCCTCCATCCAGCATCTTTAGGAGACAGCAGAGGAGACTAGGCCTGCTGGGTCACGAGGCCCGGGGTCCCATGAGGTGGGTGGAGAGGGGGTATTTTCCACGAGGCACTGAGCTGTAGTCAGCTTCCTGCCTGCATTGATCTGAACTCTGATAAGCTGGAGGAGGACTCTCCTGGAATTTCGCCAGCTTTCTCCCATGCCCCAACTGCAGCATATCCTTCACCTAATCTGAGATTTTATGCTGATCACTCTGATGATATTAACAAGAGTGAAGTAAGAAGGGACTAGAACCATTTAGCAGGGACCCACTAATGTATAATGATGGATGCTTTCTCCATTTATTATTAATTTATAATCAACATTATCACACTACATCGCATTGTTCTCAGCATGTTTTGTATATTAGTACATTTATTTTGCACACCAACTTGATGAGGTCCAGCCAAGCCTTTGTCCCATGTTACTGAAACCCAAAGAGATCAAGGAATGCATTGGGCAAATATATCTCCCTTAGTTCCTATGATCAAGGTCCTATTAGGACCCTCACTCTCCAAGTGAAGGGTTTTCCTGGGGCTCTGAGACAGTTACAGTTCAGCAGCCAGGAGACACAGCAGGGAACATCCTCCCTGAAAGCTGTCCTCCTCCTCCTTCCGCCCCTCATTGTGAAGCAGGCATTAGTGTCCCATATCACAAATGAGGAAACCGAGGTTCTGAGCAGTCAAGTTCAGAGCATCTTGACTTTCTCAAGATCACCTAAAACATTAATGGCAGAAGTGGAATTCGAACTCACTTCTGTTTGACTGCAACCCAGTGTCCTCACTTCCTGTGTTGTCCTAGAGGGGTCAAGAGAAGTGAGAGCAGGAGGGAAAGGCTTCCAGGAACAGCAGAGGAAGCAGCCTTGATCACAAGGTGAGCCACCCCTCTGCTGCCTGGCCAGTCTAACAATTCTTGCCTTTTAAAAATCAGCTTCTGCCAGGCATGGTGGCGCACACTTGTAATCCCCGCGCTTGGGAGGCTGAGACGGGAGGATCACACGGGTTAGAAGCCAGCCTCAGCTACTTAGTGAGGCTCTCAGCAACTTAGTGAGACCCTGTTTCCAAATAAAGTATTTTAAAAAAAAATCTGGGAGTATAGCCCGGAGGTAGAAAGCCTCTGGGTTCCATTCCCAGTACCAACAAAAATAAAATAAAATAAAATAAAAATCAGCTTCAAGCTGGATGTGGTGGCATACTCTTGTAATCACAGCACTCAGGAGTCTGAGACAGGAGGATTGCAGGTTTACCATCCACCTCAGCAACTTAGTAAGGCCCTTTGCAATCTGGTGAGGCCCTGTTTCAAAATAAAAGAACAACCGGACGCAGCGGCACACGTTTGTAATCCCAGCATTTAGGGGGCTGAGACAGGAGGATCATGGTTCACAGACAGCCTCAGCTACTTAGTGAGGCCCTCCACAATTTAGTGAGACCGTGTTTTAAAATAGAGAGTCAAAAATAGGGCAGGGGGTGTAGCTCGGAGGTTGAATGCCCCTGGGTTGCATCCCCAGAGTAGCAAAAAACAAATAAATAAATAAATAAAAGAAGAAAATAAGGCTGGGAGTGTAGCTGGGAGGGGAAATGCCCCTGAGTTTCATCCCTAGTACCACCAAAAATAAATCATAAATAAATAAATAGGACTGGTGGTGTAGCTCAGAGGTAGAATGTCCCTGCGTTCAGTCTCTAATACCTCAAAAACTAGAAGAGATAGATACATGATAGATAGATAGATAGATAGATAGATGATAGACAGGTGTGGTAGAACACACTTGTAATCCCAGTACCTGGGAGGCTGACACAGGCGGATCACAGGTTCACCACCAGCCTCAGCAACTTGTGAGGCCCTCAGAAAATTAGACCCTGTTTCAAAAGAAAGGATAAAAGTCAGACATGATGCCGCACACTTGTAATTCTAGTACTTGGGAGGCCGAGACAGGAGGATTGCAGACTCACAACCAGCCTCAAAACTTGTGAGGCCCTCTATAACCTACTAAGACCCTGTTTCAAAAAAAAAAAAAAAAAAAAAGCCGGGATTGGTGGTACACACTTGTAATCCCAGCATTTGAGAGGCTGAGATTGGAAGATCATGGTTGGAGGACAGCCTCAGCTACTTAGTGAGGCACTCTGTAACTTAGTGAGACCTGTTTCAAAATAAAGGATAAAAAACAGGGCAGGGGGTATAGCTCAGAGGTCGAATGCCCCTGGGTTTCATCCCCAGACCTGCAAAAATAAATAAATAAATAAATAAATAAATAAATAAATAAATAAATAAATAAAAATAGGGTGGGAGTGAAGCTCAATGGAAAATGCCCCCTGGGTTCAATCCCTGGTGCCACAATAAATAAATAAATAAATAAATAAATAAATAAATAAATAAATAAATAAGGCTAGGAATGTAGCTAGGAGATAGAATGTCCCTAAATTTCATCCCTGATACCACAAGAAAGAAAGAAAGAAAGAAAGAAAGAAAGAAAGAAAGAAAGAAAGAAAGAAAGAAAGAAAGAAAGAAAAGAAAGAAAGAAAGAAAAGAAAGAAAGAAAGAAAGAAAGAAAGAAGAAAGGAGAAGAGAAGAGGAGAGGAGAAAGATGGAGCTGGGAGTATAGCTGTCAGAACACACTTGGGTTCAATCCCCAATATGAAAAAAATAAAAGTTCATCCTGTGTGTGTGTGTGTGTAAGAGAGAGAGAGAGACAGAGACAGAGGGAGACAGAGAGAAAGAGATCTATTCCTTTTCCTCCATTGTTTGGATGTATCAGTCTGTTTAGCCATTCACTCATTGAAGAACATGTGGGCTGTTTCCAGTTTTTGGTGATTATGAATGAGCTCCTGTAAGTATTCATGTACAAGTTTTGTGTAAATACACTTTTTTATTTAAGGTTACCTAGATTAGTAGTTAACTAGTTCTGAGTTGCACATGCTAGGTAACGGCTCTGCCACTAAGCTATATTCCCCCCTTTATATTTTGAGACACGGTCTTAATAAATTGCCCAGGAAGACCTTGAATCTACCATCCTCCTGCCTCAGCCTTCCAAGCAGCTAGGACCATGAGTGTGAGCCACCTCAACCTCCCTCCCTTTTAATTTTGAAAGAGGGTCTCCCTAAGTTACTGTGGCTGGCCTTGAACTTGCCATCCTCCTGTCTCAGCCTGCCAAGTACTGGGACTACAAGTGTGCACCACCATGCCTAGCATCTTTGTCTTTGTGTGTGTGTGTGTGTGTGTGTGTGTGTGTGTGTGTGTTGCTAGGGATTGAACCCAGGGGCATTCTACCTCCAAGCTACACCCCCAGCCCTATTTTTTATTCTTTATTTTGAAACAGGGTCTCACTGAGTTGCAGAGGGCCTCACTAAGTAGCTGAGGCTGGCTACAAACCGCAGTCCTCCTGTCTCAGCCTCCTGAATGCTGGGATTACAAGCCTGTGCCACCACGCCCGGCTTGTCTTTTAAAAAAATCATTTTGTCACTCTGCTGTATAATTACAATATAATATACTTTTATTGGTGCATTGTAATTATACAGCATAGTGATACAAAGATACGTGCCCACTGTACTCGGTATGTTTTCCTTCAGATCCCATCCTGCACCCCTCCCTCCCCATACATGTTGGTGAGGTTGGTAGTGATGCCTCCACATATGGACACAGCATTATTTGAACTGTTCACTTCCTCGATTCTCCTTTTCCCTTCCCTATCTCCCTGACTCTTCCACTGCTCTACTGGTCTCTCTCTCCTCATTTATCTGAAGTCCCTTTTCTTTCCTATTTTCTCTCTAGCCTCTATAAAAGAAAACATAAGGCTCTTGATTTTCTGAGACTGGCTAATCTCACTTAGCATTATATTCTCTACTTCCTTTTTTCTGCAAATGACAACGTTTTCTTCTTTTTGGCTAAGTAAAATTTCATTGTGAGTATATACTACATTTTCATTATCCATTTGTCTGTTGATAGACAACTTGTGCCAGTATTGGGAATGGCCTAGGAAGATTTGAGAAAGCTCTGATTATTAATATGTTTCAAAAATAATTGTGTCAAAATGGCGGCAGACCTGGAGAGAGAAAGGCTTGGCTTTGGTCAGGAAGCAAACAGCTATTGAAACTTAGATTGACTTAGCTACATGTAATTAGCAAGTCAGTAGGAGAGGAGAACTAGGCCTTTATCTAAAGACAGATCTACATGATAAGCCAGCTAAGATGGTAGGAGGGGTCAACTTCGGCAGAGTCACGCAAACAAGATGGAGGTCATGGGTATAAAAGGCTGAGTCCACGTGTAATTCCTTGGGTGTACTCATTCGAGTCACCCCTCCATGCCAGTCTGGGATGGAGCTGTTCCTATTCTCTGTATTTCAATCTTTTTCTGCTTTTTCTTTTTTTTCTATCTTTTCCTCTTTTTCTGTTTCTTTGGGGAGTTTTTGGGAAATTATTCCCAGGGGTCTAACGAAGATCCCTGGGGACAGTTTCCCAAACCGTAACATATTTGGCGCCCACCATAACACAACTAAATTGGTTTTTGTTTGTATTTTTTTTTTTTTGCGATACTGGGGATGAAACCCAGGGGCATTCTACCTCCTAACTATACTCCCAGCCCTATTTTGTATTCTTTATTTTGAAACAGGATCTCACTGAGTTGCAAAGGACCTCACTAAGTAGATGAGGCTGTCTGTGAACTGCAATCCACCTCTCTCAGGCTCCTAAATGCTGGGATTACAAAGCGTGCGCCACCACGCCCGGCTTTGCTAGTATTTTTTTTTTTTTTTGCAGGTCTGGGGATGGAACCCAGGGGCATTTGACCTTCAAGCAACACCCCCTGCCCTATTTTTTATTCTTCATTTTTTTTCTTTTAACAATTTTTTATTGAACATAAATAGTATACATTTAAACTATATTTGGTGCCCTCTTCCCCCTGCTCCCGTTTTCCCTTCCCCCCTCCCACCAATGGTTGTCCAGGTTAACCATGTCATATTCATAATTTTACACATGTTCAGATGTAGACCCTCATTAATCAAGATCAGCCTTCCTCCTCTCCTATCTTTCCATTCAAGCTTTGCTGATATTTCCCCTCCATTATCTGGAGTCCCACTGGTATCCTCTGTGTTTCCTAGTTTGGGCATATTAGAGGAAACATATGTACCTTCTCCTTCTGTGCTTGGCTGATCTCACTTAACATAATGTTCTCCAGGGCTTTCCATCTTCTTGCAAATGATATAATTTTGTTCTTCTTTATGGCTGAATAGAATTCCATTGTGTGTATTTCCCAAAGTTTTGCTATCCATTCATCTGTTGATGGAGATCTGGGTTGGTGCCATATTTTGGCTATTATGAATTGTGCTGCTATGAACATAGGTATGCATATATTGCTGTATTTCTCTGAATTCAACCCCTTTGGAAAGATACCCAGGAGTGGTAGAGCTGGATCATATGGTGGATCTATTCCCACCTCTCTTAGGAATCTCCACACAGATCTCCATAGTGGCTGAACTAGTTTGCATTCCCATCAAGAGTGTGAAAGAGTTCCTTTTTCCCCACATCCTCGCCAGCATTTGTTGTTATTTGATTTCTTTATGCTTGCCACTCTGACTGGGGTTACATGGAATCTCAGTGTAGTTTTGATTTGCATCTCCCTGATGGCCAGTGATGTTGAACATCTTTTCATGTATCTATTGGTCCTTTGTATCTCTTCTTTTGTGAAGTGTCTATTTAGTTCATTTGCCCATTTCTTGATTGGGTTGTTTGTTTTGCTAGTGTAGAGGTTTTTTTTAGCTCTTTGTATATTCTGGATATTAGCCCCCTATCAGAATGGTGGCTGGTAAAGATCCTTTCCCATTCTGTCGGCTTCCTCTTTAGGTTATTGATAGTTTCCTTTGATGAGAAGAAACTTTTTTCCCAAACCAAGTTATGAAAGCCAGAAGGGCTTGGAGTAACATATTCCAAACTCTGAAAGAAAACAACTTCCAGCCAAAAATTTCCTACCCAGCAAAACTATCCATCAAATTAGATGGGGAAATAAGAAGCTTCCATGACAAACAGCAACTGAAGGAATTTATGTCTTCAAAACCAGCGCTAGAGAAAATACTCAAGGAGATTAACTGCAAAGAGGAAATGGGTAATACACGCCAGAACCAAAGAAACAAGAATTCCCATCCAGCAGACAACTAAGCAAAGAAGAATAAACAGTATCTTAAACAGAAATAAGATCTTAACATGTTGGGAATTAAAAATTATCTCTCTATAATCACACTTAATGTAAACGGCCTCAACTCCCCAATAAAAAGACATAAAGTGGCAAAATGGATTAAAAGCCAGAATCCATCCATCTGCTGCTTACAAGAAACACACCTTACAAGTAAAGATAGGAACAAACTCAAGGTAAAGGGCTGGAGCAAGGTAATCCATGCTAATGGTACTCGAAGACAAGCAGGAGTAGCAACTATGATATCAGACAAGTTAGACTTCAAACCCAAACTTATTAGAAGAGACAAAGAAGGTCACATCTTACTGGTAAAAGGAATAGTCCAGCAAGAGGAAATAACAATAATCAACATCTATGCCCCAAACATAGGGGCAGCTACTTTCATAAATCAAACTCTCTGTGATATGAAGTCACACATAAATCCCAACACAATAATACTGGGAGACTTCAACACACCTCTCACAATACTAGACCGATCTTCCAGACAAAGGGTCAGTAAAGATGTCTCAGAACTAAAGAACACCATTAACCAAATGGACCTGTTGGACTCATATAGAATATTTCACCCAACTACAGCAGAGTTTACATTTTTCTCAGCTGCTCATGGAACCTTCTCCAAAATAGATCACATCCTGGGACACAAAATGAGCACTAGCAAATTTAAAAAATGTTACATACTTCCCTGTGTCATTTCAGACCATAATGGAATGAAACTAGAAATCAACTATAAGAAGACTCAGAGAAACAACATAAACATGTGGAGACTGAACACCACACTTCTGAATGAAGAATGGGTCATAGAAGATGTAAGAGGTGAAATCAAGAAATTTCTAGAAACAAATGAAAATAAAGAAACAACATATCAAAACCTCTGGGACACTTTGAAGGCAGTATTAAGAGGAAAATTTATAGCACTGAGTGCTCACATAAGAAAAACAGAAAATCTTCAAATAAATAGCCTTATGACACACCTCAAAGCCCTTGAAAAGCAGGAACAATTGAACCCCAAAGCCAGTAGAAGACGGGAAATTATTAAAATTAGAGCAGAAATTAACGAAATAGAGAATAAAAAAACAATACAGAAAATCAACAAAACTAAAAGCTGGTTTCTTGAAAAAATTAACAAGATTGATAAACCATTAGCCAACCTAACTAAAAAAAAGAGAGAATCAACCCAAATTATGAAGATAAGGGATGAAAAAGGAGACATTACTACTGACAGCGTAGAAATCCAGAGGATTATCAGAAACTACTTTGAAAAACTATACTCCAACAAAATGGAAAACCTGGAGGAAATCGACAACTTCCTAGATAAATACAACCTTCCTAAACTGAGTCAAGAAGATATAGAACACTTAAACCAACCAATAACAATTAAAGAGATTGAAACAGCAATAAAGAGCTTACCATCAAAGAAAAGCCCAGGACCAGATGGTTTCCCAAGTGAATTCTATAAAACCTTTATAGGAGAACTAATCCCAATACTACTCAAACTATTTCGGGAAATAGAAAAAACCGGGACTCTCCCAAATACATTCTATGAAGCCAACATCACACTAATACCCAAACCGAATAAAGACAGTTCAAGGAAGGAAAACTACAGGCCTATATCTCTGATGAACTTGGATGCAAAACTATTAAACAAAATACTAGCAACACGCATTCAAAACCACATCAAGAAAATCATTCACCATGACCAGGTAGGGTTCATCCCAGGGATGCAAGGCTGGTTCAATATACGAAAATCAATCCATGTAATTCATCATATAAACAGAATCAAAGACAAAAACCACATGATCATCTCAATAGATGCTGAAAAAGCATTTGATAAAATTCAACATCCATTTATGATAAAAACACTGCAGAGAATTGGAATAGAAGGAACATATCTCAACATTATTAAGGCAATCTACAATAAGCCCACTGCCAACATCATATTAAATGGGGAAAAACTTCAAGAATTCCCCCTAAAAACTGGAACGAGACAAGGATGTCCACTATCACCACTTCTCTTCAATATAGTACTAGAGACTCTAGCCAGAGCAATAAGGCAAGAAAAGGAAATCAAAGGAGTACAAATAGGAAAAGAAGAACTCAAGCTTTCACTATTTGCAGATGACATGATACTATACTTAGAAAACCCAACAAACTCAACCAAAAGACTTATAGAACTGATCAACAAATTCAGCAAGGTATCTGGATACAAAATCAATCTTAAAAAATCAGAAGCTTTCCTGTACACCAACCATAAATCCACTGAAAAAGAAATTCAGAAAACACTTCCACTCAGGATCTCCCACAAAAAAATAAAATACCTAGGAATAAACTTGACCAAGGAGGTAAAAGATCTCTACAAAGAAAATTATAAAACACTGAAAAAAGAAATCGAAGAAGATCTTAGAAGATGGAAAGACCTTCCATGTTCATGGATTGGCAGAATAAATATTATTAAAATGGCCATACTCCCAAAACTGATCTACAGATTTAATGCAATGCCCATTAAACTACCAAGATCATTCCTCACAGACATAGAAAAATCAGTCCTTAAATTTATCTGGAATAACAAAAAGCCCAGAATAGCCAAGGTAGTTCTCAGCAACAAAAACCACGCAGGAGGAATCACAATACCTGACTTTAAACTATACTACAAAGCCATTGTAATAAAAACAGCATGGTACTGGCAAAAGAACAGATATATAGACCAATGGAGCAGAATAGAAGACCCAGAAACAAGTCCACACACTTTCAGCCAATTGATTTTTGACAAAGGGGCCAAAAACATACACTGGAAAAAAGATAGCCTCTTTAACAAATGGTGTTGGCAAAACTGGTTAACCATATGCAGAAAATTGGATGTTAATCCCACTTTTTCACCCTGTACAAAAGTCAACTCACGATGGATCAAAGACTTGGAAATTAAACCAGAGACTTTGAAGCTCCTTGAAGAGGGCATAGGTCCAACACTACAACACATAGGCACAGACAAACATTTCCTCAACAAGACCCCAAAAGCACAACAAATTAAAAGGAGAATCAATACATGGGATTGCATGAAACTGAAGAGCTTCTGTTCAGCAAAGGAAACTATCAAGAATCTCAATCGAGAGCCAACAGAATGGGAGAAGATTTTTGCCACCTACACCACTGATAGAGGACCAATATCTAGAATATACAGAGAACTCAAGAAACTCAACACTAAGAAAACAAAACATCCAATAACAAAATGGGCAAATGAACTAAATAGACACTTCACAAAAGAAGAAATTCAAATGGCCAATAAATGCATGAAAAAATGCTCAACATCACTGGCAATCAGAGAGATGCAAATCAAAACTACCCTGAGATTTCACCTAACTCCAACTAGAATGGCCATCATTCAAAACACAAACAACAACAGATGCTGGCGAGGATGTGGAGAAGTGGGAACTCTAAGACATTGTTGGTGGGATTGCAAATTAGTGCAACCACTTTGGAAAACAGTATGGAGAATCCTCAGAAGAATGGGAACAAATCTACCATTTGATCCAGCAATACCACTGTTGGGTATCTACCCAAAAGAAAAGAAACCAAACTATCAAACTAATGCATGTGTATCTATGTTCATAGCTGCACAATTCACCATAGCCAAACTATGGAACCAGCCAAGATGTCCATCAACAGATGAATGGATTACAAAACTGTGGGATATGTACACAATGGAATTTTACTCAGCCATCAAAAAAAACTCAATTACATCATTTTCAGGGAAATGGATGGAGCTGGAGGACATTATGCTAAGTGAGATTAGTCAGGCACAAAAAATAAGAAATCAGATGCTTTCCCTAATATGTGAGAGTTAGGGAGAAATGGGTCATAGGAGGAACTCTTGGAAGAGCATCAGTAACTTTTAACTCTGTTTACATTGTCTTTGGATATACAATATTTTTTTTATTTTTTAAGGGAGTTTATTTACCCATTTGTTGCCTGTGCCATTGAAATCATATCCAAGAAATCACTTCCAATTTCAATGTTGTGAGGTTTTATGACCCAGATTTTCTTCTAAAAGCTGATAGTATTAAGATTTATATTTAGGTCCTTTATTTTGAGTTAATATTTGTATATGTGTTAGGTAAGGGTCCAATTTTATTATTTTTCATTTATTATTATTTTTCAACAATATTTAGTTAAAAGACTAGTATTTCCTCCACCAAAAGTTCATGGAAACCTTGTCAAAAATAACTTGACAATGTATGGAAGAATTTATCTCTAGGCTTTTATTTAGCTCCAATGGTTTATATATCTGCCTTTAGAACAGTACTACACTGTTTCAATTATTGTAGCTTTATATGGTTTGAAATCAGAAAATATACATCTTCTAGCTTTGTTCTTCTTTGAGACTGTTTTGGGTATCTAGAGCCCATATTCCATATCAGGATAGATTTTTTTTCTGAAAAATAAATAAATAAATGTATGATAGTTTCACCTAAAAAAAAAAAGGAAAAAAAATATTCTCTGGTAAGAAAGAAAGCAAAAAGAAATATTGAAATGTTATCTTTAAGTCATCAAAAGTTTGGTACCAGACAAATGAAACTGTTATGTGAGATTATCAATGTTAATATTGTATAAATTGCTATAATACTAGATGTCAACCACTAAGCCAAGCGTGGGAAGGAGGGATGGGGAGGGAATGGGGTGGGGATCGGGTAGGGGCTAACTGGGCGATGTGTGCATGTATGTCTACAAAAGTATCTTATTTATACCACTATGATGTATGAATACATTGCACCAATAAAAAATAAATTAAAAAAAAAAAAAAAAAAAAAAAAAAAAAAAAAGAAGAAACTTTTTAGTTTGATGCTATCCCACTTGTTTATTCTTGCTTTAATTTCCTGAGCTTTGGAGGTTTTGTTGAGAAAGTTACTGCCTGTGCCAATATGTTGTAGTGTTGAACCTATGCTCTCCTCCACTAACTTCACAGTCTCAGGTCTAATTTCTAAGTCTTTGATCCATCTTGAGTTGATTCCTGTGTTTGGTGAGATATAGGGGTTTAGATTCATCTTTTTACAAATGGTTAGCCAGTTTTCCCAGCACCACTTGTGAAAAGGCTGTCTTTTCTCCAGTGAATGTGTTTGGCCCCTTTGTCAAAGATTAATTGACTAAAGATGTGTGGGTTTGTGGTTTGTTTCTGTATCTTCTATTCGAATCCACTGGTCAGTATATCTGTTTTTGTGCCAGTACCATGCTGTTTTTACTACTATTGCTCTATAGTATAGTTTGAAGTCTGGGATTGTAATGCCTCCTGCATGTTTCTTATTGTTGAAAATTGCTTTGGCTATTCTAGGTCTTTTCTTTCTCCATATAAAGTTCATGATTGATTTTTCTAGGTCTCTGAAGAATGTCGCTGGTATTTTAATGGGAATTGCATTGAATCTATAGATCAGTTTTGGCAGAATGGTCATTTTGATGATATTTATTCTGCCTATCCATGAGCATGGGAGATCTTTCCATCTTCCAAGGTCTTCTTCAATTTCTTTCTTTAATGTTTTATAGTTTTTGTTGTAGAGGTCTTTTATGTCTTGGGTTAGCTTTATTCCTAGGTATTTTATTGGTTTTGAAGTTATAGTGAATGGAATTGTTTTCTTTGTTTCTTTCATTGTGGATTCATTGTTGGCATAAGGAAAGGCCACTGATTTCTTTAGGTTGATTTTGTACCCTGCGACTTTGCTGAATTTGTCAATCAGCTCCAGAAGTCTTTTGGTTGAGTTCTTTGGGTCTTCCAGATAAAGGATCAAGTCATCTGCGAATAAGGATAATTTTAATTCCTCTCTTCCTATGTGAATTCCTTTGATTTCCTTCTCTTGTCTTATTGCTACAGCAAGAGTCTCAAGGACTATATTGAAAAGGAGTGGTGATTGTCGAAGGCCATCTTAGTCCAATCGGGGCGCAAGTCCTCTGGCGATCGAGAATCTCAGCAAAGATGGGGAAGGATAGAGTGAAATACTGCAGCCTCTTATCTGCAGTGATTCTTTCCCTTTTAGGGACTAAATTTCTTTAAGTGCCTAGTGACGGCGCTCTTGGAAAGAACCTGATATGGACAAGAGCCTTTTGAGCTAATGACACTTTATTACAAGAACCCCGAAAAATTTATACCCTTCACCAGTAAAGTTAATAATAAGAGAAAAGGAAATGAATGCAATCACTGTGAAACAATAGTGAATGACATGTAAACAAAGGTAAAAAAATTAGTCCGGCTTTCAGCTGGCTTTTGGCTTTCAAGAGATTAACTCCGGATCTTCTCCCTGATCTTGCAGACAAGCAGTTCCAAAGGGCAATCTTCCAAAAGAAACGGGCACGCCCAAGGCTTGGAGGCTTCTCAGGGAATCTTCTTTAACTTTCTTGGAACTTTCCATCTTTTGGGCTCAGTCCATATAGCAAGTGTGGGGAGATGTGGTGATTCAGGTGGATGTGATAGAGTTTCTTCAGGTGTTGTCATCTTACCTTCTAAATCTGAAAGCTTAAGCAAACTCACAACACAGTTTGGCAGACAAACACCAAAAATACCATGTAGTTTTTAGATTTAGTTGTCAGATATACTTCCTTAGCTGTGAAACACTTTTTCCCAAACGATAGGCTTATTAGAAACCTATTCATCTTATAAATAATCCATATTCCTGTCCCAGACCCTTTGCAATATCCTTTCCTGGGCCACATGGCGCCCCTCCCATCTCAGGCAGGGCTCATACTGGGTGTAAAGGTCAAGAATCTTCCTAGCCTTCAGCTCCATTGTATTGGGCAGTATTAGTTGCTCATAAACTGGGTTGCTTTGATGTTACACCCAACGTTTGTCTTCCCGTATCTGGGCAGGATCACAAAGAGAGGTAAATGGAGGCATCGGGTCGCCTCCCCCTCTAGGTTAGTTATTGATTAGGTTGAGGGTCAAAGATTGAGAGGAAATCTGCGTTTGTAATTACTGACTGGAATGCTACCACTGCATCTAATCTTTAACTAAGTTCTTTTACCATCTGAACAAAGCCAAGGACATTTAGAGGTTTGGACAAATTACCAGAAATTTTATTTTCCACGGACTCAGTTTCTCTCACAGTCCTGATCTTACACCACCGGAGCAATTCATGTGGAGAGTTAAAAGAATACTAGAAGAATAATAGTTATGAAAGAATATCTAAAAGTGGAGAGTACTTTCGGCCAGCGACCACACCTTCTCTCGGGGCTATTTCTCACTTTGAGATACTGCCTATGGACTGCATGAATAATAATAATGCAGATGCCGAGAGGGCGTGGCTTTTGCTGGTATCTGCAGGTGATAGTGGGCATCCTTGTCTTGCTCCTGACTTTAGCGGAAATTCTTGCAGTTTTTCCCCATTCAATATAATGTTGGCTTTGGGTTTGCAGTATATTGCCTTGATGATGTTGAAGTACTTTCCTTCTATCCCAATTTTTTGCAGTGTTTTTAACATAAATGGGTGTTGGATTTTGTCGAATGCTTTTTCAGTATCTATTGCTATGATGATGTGGTTTTTGTTCTTGGTTCTATTTATGTGGTGAATAACCTGTATTGATTTGCGTATGCTGAACCAGCCTTGTTTTTCTGGGATGAAACCGACTTGGTCATGATGTATTATTCTCTTGATATAGTTTTGAATGCATATAGCTAGTATTTTGTTTAGAATTTTTGCATCTATGTTCATTAAGGATATTGGTCTGTAGTTTTCTTTTCTTGAAGTATCTTTATTTGGTTTGGGGATTAATGTGATACTGGCCTCATGGAAGGAATTTGGGAGAGTTCCATCTCTTTCAATTTCCCGGAACATGTTATGAAGTATTGGTATTAGTTGTTCACTGAAGGTTTTGTAGAATTCAGCTGGGAACCCATCTGGGCCTGGGCTTTTCTTTGGTGGAAGAATTTTTATTGCCGTTTCTATTTCTTTGGTTGTTATTGGTTGGTTTAGGCTTGCTATGTCCTCTTGGCTGAGTGTAGGAAGGTTAACTGTGCTTAGAAATCTATCAAATTCATCCAGGTTTTCAAGTCTATTGGAGTATAAATTTTTAAAGTAGTTTCTGATAACCTTTTGAATTTCTTCACTATCTGTGATGATATCTCCTTTTTTCATTTCTAATTTTGATAATTTGAGTTGATTCTCTTTTTCTTTTGGTTAGGTTGGCCAGGGGTTTATCAATTCTATTAATCTTTTCAAAGAACCAACTTTTTGTTGATTCTTTGAATTGTTTTTTGTTCTCTATTTCATTTATTTCTGCTCTAATTTTAATGATTTCTTGCCTTCTGCTGGCTTTGGGAATAGACTGTTGCAGAATTTCTAGGTCCTTGAGTTGTGTCATTAGGTTCTTTACTTGGCGGTTCTCTGTCCTTCTTATGTGGGCACTCAATGCAATAAACTTTCCTCTTAATACTGCCTTCATAGTGTCCCATAGATTTTGGTAGGTTGTATCTCTGTTTTCGTTTGTTTCCATAAATTTCTATATTTCTTCCCTAATTTCTGCTCTTACCCATTCATCATTCAATAGTGTATCATTCATTCTCCATGAATTTGAATACTTTCTTTCAAGTTTCCTGTTGTTGATTTCTACTTTTATTCCATTGTGGTCTGAAAAGATGCAAGGAATTATATTACATTTTTTGAATTTGCTGGTATTTTCTTTGTGTCCCACAATGTGGTCTATTTTGGAGAAGGTTCCATGGGCTGCTGAGAAGAATCTGTATTCTGTAGTTCCTGGTTGAAATAATCTGAAAATGTCTATTAGGTCCATTTGGTTTATGGTTTCCTTTAGTTCTAAAGCGTCTTTACTCATCTTTTGCCTTGAAGATCGATCCAGTGGTGTGAGAGGTGTATTAAAGTCTCCCAGAATTATTGTATTTGGGTCTAATTGGGATCTTATGTCCAGAAGGGTTTGTTTTACAAATGTGGTTGCACCCACATTTGGGGCATAAATATTTACTATCATTATACCTTCTTGGTGTATTGTTCCTTTTAATAAAAGGAAGTGCCCTGATTTGTCTCTTTTAATGTGTTTTAGTTTAAAGTCTGTTTTGTTGGATATCAGGGTTGCTACCCCTGCTCTTTTTTGTTCACCGTTGGTATGGTATATCTTTTTCCATCCTTTCACTTTCAGCCTGTGAATGTCTTTGGCTGTGAGGTGAGTTTCTTGCAGACAGCATATATTTGGATTATGTTTCCTAATCCACATTGCCAGTCTATGTCTTTTGATTGGTGAGTTAAGTCCTTTGACATTAAGAGATATTATTGAAATATGATTTTTGTTTTCTGCCATTTTGTGTTCTGTCTACTCTTGGGTGGTGTGATCTTTCTTCTTTACTTAAATGGCCCACTTATTAACTTCCTCTCTTCTCTGATTCTGAAGTCTGCTTCTTTTTTCTTCCTTATGGTTTATTTCTTTAAGAATTTTCTCTAGTGTTGGCTTTGAATTCATGAATTTTTTTTCTGTTTATCTTGAAAGATTTTGGTTTCACCATTGATCTTGAATAGTAGTTTTGCTGGATAGATTAGCTTGGGGGAAGTTATTTTCTTCCAGGGTCTGAATCACGTCGTACCAGTCTCTCTTAGCATTCCTGACCTGGGTTGTATAGTCTGGGGTGATTCTTATTGTTTTGCCTCTATATGTCACCCGTCCTTTTGTTCTCACTGCTTTTAAGATTCCTTCCTTAGCCTCTATATTGGTCATTTTGGTTATTATGTGGCGTGGAGTGGTCTTTCTTTGGTCCTGTCTCAGTGGAGTTCTGTATGCCTCCTGGACATGAAGGTACAAGTCTCTTTCCATATTTGGAGAATTCTCTGAGATTATTTCCTTGAAGATTATTTCCTTGAAGATATTACAGATGCCCTTGGTCTGTACCTCTATCCCTTCTTCAATGCCTATTATCCGTAAATTAGGATGCTTCATATTATCCCATATTTGCTGGATGTTTAGGTTTTGTTGCTGTAAAGATTTCTGTATATCGCTGACTGTGTTTTTGGTTTGAGATGCATTGTCTTCTAATATTGATATTCTGTTTTCCATTTCATCTAATCTTCCAGAATTTCTTTCTATTGCTGTCTTCATTTCACTTATTGCCTCTTTCATTTCATTCCAGACCTCTTTCTGTTTTTTTTAGTGTTTCTATCTCACCTTTAACCTCCTCTATACTTGTTTTAAATCCTTTCATCATATTGAACATCAAGATTCTGAACTCCCCTTCTTGCATTTTTAGTAGGTCAGTATTCATGATTTCTGCTGTCTCTTCATAATTCCTGGTTCTCATATTTATAGTGTTCCCCGTCCTGTTTTTCTGATTTCTACCCATTGTTCATGAGTATTATGCTTAGTCCAATCTTAATATTAGGAGTTTAGGGGTATCAGCAAGTCAGCAGAGCTTTTCCTGTGTTGAGGGTGGGTGATGTGGGAGGAGCTGGGGTGATGGGTAAAGGAGTTGGATTAGGTAGAGGATGTTTAGGTTGAGAAAGACTTTAAGTATGATAAGGTAATATCTTGCTGAGAATGAGAGAGAGTTAACTAGTAGGACTCTTGTCGTTAGTAGAGTAAGTAAGGAGATATGAAATACTTTGAGTATTAAATAAAGAGGTATATTATGGGGAAAAGTTTTGGGGGAGAAGAGTGTATGGTTAGTGTGGGGAAGTTTGTAAGAGGGGTAATGGAAGGAGCAGACAAACAAAAAAAATCCACACAAGATACCAAGACTATTATGTAATCCAAGAAAAATAAAGGAAAAACCAATCAAAGGAGGAGAACAAAAAAAGAAAGGAAAGAGGAAGAAAGAGGAAAAAAGGACAAGAATAAAATAAAAGGAACTAACAGCTGTGTGAAATCAGAAAACAAGGCAAACTATCAAATATATAAAAAAAACAAGTTAAAGTAAAAGCAGGATGGGGAAAAAATAAAACAGCAATAACCATTACAAAACAAAAGCACTGTAAAAGCAAAACAAAACAAAATATCCACAGTAACAGTAAAAAAAAAACAGTCCTACTTATTTATGAATATGGGGTCAGATCCATATAATATTTGCATATCTGATTGCTTTGGTAGTTTTCAGAATATAATCCAATGTCTCTTAGTTTTCTTTGTACTCTATTTTTATCTTCTTAGGTCACTCCGAGTGTTTGGACACCTTTCTTTCCTTTAACTGCTTTGAGTTTATGTGTCAGGATGTCTGGTGTCACTGTTATTAGATTCTGTATGATTCCCAAGTTCTGCGTAATTCCAACCTGTAGTCAGCACCTCGGCACTCACCACCCTAGACTCCGGCCTGTGCTTCCCTACAGCAGGAGTGGAGGGTGTCCAAAGTAGACTTGGAACCTCCCCCTGCGGTCCTGTGCAGATATTGTGTCTCGTTGGATTTTCCTGTGTCTCTGGAAATTCTAACTGGGCTAGCCGGTGTGGTCCCAAGATGTGCCCTGGGCAAAGGGTTGCTGGTTCCTGGATGCCCACACTTACTGCCAGAGCCCTGCCAGTTCCAAGAGTGCAGGCTGGGTGCACTGCTATTACTGGACCCAGGTGTGGGTGGGTGCAGCTGCCTAGTGCTTGCTGCTATGCTCCTCAATGGTGCATTGGACTGTGTTTTAGACTAGAACTGAGTATCGGGCTGCCAGGTGGGTGGGAACTCCCAGCGGTGGGCCAGGGGCGCGGGATAGGTGCACAGTTGTCTGGGGGGCACAGGCACTGCCTGTGCCACACACAGAAAAAACCCCTATGGAATGGGGGAGAATTTTTGCCAGTTACTCTTCTGATAGAGGATTAATATTTCAAATATTTAAAGGACTTAGAACACTTAACACTAAAAATCCAAATTAAATTAAAAATATCAAATAAAATTTGATATTTTATTTATTTATTTATTTATTTTGAGACACTGGAGATTGAACCCAGGAATGAATTCTACCTCTAAGCTACACCCCTAGCCTTATTTTTTTTTAAATTTGAAATAGGGTCTTACTAGGTTGATGAAAGAGTTACTACTAGGTGTCCAGCAATGATCTCTGCCTCCCGCGGGCTGTAGAAGCTGGGTGCCCGAGGAGATCTCACGGGTGCACAGAGCTTTCGCCGCCTGGAAAGCAGGCCTCCGGCAAGGTGGGTGTCTGGGCTCCAGTGGGGGGCGGGAGCTAGGCACACAAGGTAGGCTCCGATTTAGGGGTGGGGGTGGCGCAGGCACTGACTACTAGCGGGGGTCCGGGGCTTGCAAGAAACTCACCTTACAGCACAAGACATACGTAGGCCTGGGTGGGGAGACCAGGGTTATCACCCAACAAACTCTCTGGGATCAGACAAGTGGTTTGCAGGCTGGGCAGGTGTGGGGCGCGGGTTGGGCAGCGCTCTGGGGTGCGTCTTATTCTTTATTTTGAAACCGGGTCTCACTGAGTTGCAGAGGGCCTCACTAAGTAGCTGAGGCTGTCCGCGAACCGTGATCCTACAGTCTCAGCCTCCTGAATGCTGGGATTACAAGCGTGCACCACCACGCCCAGCTGCTAGTATTCTTGATGATTACCTTTCTAACTGGAGATGGAATCTCAGTGTAGTTTTGATTTGCATTTCCCTGATAATGTTTTTTATTTACATGATTTCATCATATATTTATTGGACAATTTTATTTCTTCTTTTAAGAAGTGTCTATTCAATTGTCCATTTTTTTTGTTTGGGTAATTTGGATTTTTAGTGTTAAGTGTTCTAAGTCCTTTAAATATTTGAAATATTAATCCTCTATCAGAAGAGTAACTGGCAAAAATTCTCCCCCATTCCATAGGGGTTTTTTCTGTGTGTGGCACTGGGGATTGAACCCAGAGGCATTTTACCTCTGAGCTAAACCTCACTAAGTTGCAGAGGCCTCACCAAGTAGCTGAGGCTGGCCAGGAACCTGGGATCTTCCTATCTCAGCCTCCCAAGTACTGGGATTACAAGCGTGTGCCACCATACCAGGCCATTCCACAGGTTTTCTGTTCAGATTCATGTTTCCTTTGCTGCATAGAAAGTTCTTGTTTTTGTTTTGTTTTTTTGCTGTACTGGGGATGGAACCCAGGGGCATTCTACCTCTGAGCTACACCCCCAGCCATATTTTTTATTCTTTATATGGAAACAGGGTCTCACTGAATTGTAGAAGTCCTCATTAAGTAGCTGAGGCTGTCCGCGAACCACGATCCTCCTGTCTCAGCCTTCCGAATGCTGGGATTACAAGCGTGCACCACTACGCCCAGCTCTTATTCTTTATTTTGAAACAGGGTCTCACTAAACTGCAAAGGACCTCACTAAGTAGCTGAGGCTGTGCGAGAACCCAAATCCTCCTGTCTCAGCCTCCCAAATGCTGGGATTATAAGCATGCGACACCACGCCTGGCTAGCACAGAAGCTTTTAATTTGATGCCTGCCATCTCATTTATTGATTACAGTTTTATTTCCTGAGCTTTGGGGAGGGTCTTACTGAGGAAATCTATACCAGTGCCTTTATTTTGGAACAAGACAAGGGCACCCACTATCACCACTCCTATTCAATATAGTACTTGAAATTCTAGCCTAGTGTGGTGGTGCACACCTGTAATCCCAGTACTTAGAAGGCTGAGACAGGAGGATCACAGGTTCAAAGACAGTCTCAACAAGTAGTAACTCTTTCATCAACCTAGTAAGACCCTATTTCAAATTAAAAAAAAAATAAGGCTAGGGGTGTAGCTTAGAGGTAGAATTCATTCCTGGGTTCAATCTCCAGTGTCTCAAAATAAATAAATAAATAAATAAATAAATAAATAAATAAATAAATAAAATATCAAAAATAAAATATAATAGGTCTGGGGGTGTAGCTCAGAGGTAGAATGCCCCTGGGTTCAATCCCCAGTACCACACATACAAAAAAAAAAATTTAAAGCCAGGCATGATGGTGCACACTTGTAATCCCAGTGCTTGGGAGGCTGAGACAGAGGATCCAAGTTTGCAGCCAGTCTCAGCTACTTAGTGAGGCTCTCTGCGAAAGCAGCTTAGTGAGATACTGTTTCAGAACAAAAGGTAAAAAGGACTGGGGGCGTAGCTCATAGGTAAAATGCCCCTGTACTGAATCAATCCCCAGTAACGAAAGAAAAAAAAAAAGAAAATTATAGAACATTAAAGAAAGAAAATGAAGAAGACCTTAAAAGTTGAAAAGGCATCCCATGTTCCTGGATAGATAGAATAAATATTATACAAATGGCCATGCTACCAAAAGCAATCTATATATTCAACTCAATCCCTATTAAAATAACAATGTCAGGCTGGGCGTGGTGGTGTACGCTTTGTAGTCCCAGTATTTGGGAAGTTGAGACAGGAGGATCTGGGTTCTCCGACAGCCTCAGCTACTTAATGAGGTCCTTTGCAGCTCAGTGAGACCCTGTTGCAAAAATAAAGAATAAAACCAGGCGTGGTGGCGCACGCTTGTAATCCCCACGCTTGGGCGGCTGAGACAGGAGGATCGCACAGGTTTGAAGCCAGCCTCAGCTACTTAGTGAGGCTCTCAGCAATTTGGTGAGACCCTGTTTCCAAATAGAGTATAAAATAAGTCTGGGAATATAGCCCGGTGGTAGAAAAGCCCCTGAGTTCCATTCCCAGTACCACAAAATAAATAAATAATAAATAATAGGGCTGGAGGCGTAGCTCAGAGGTAGAATGCCTCTGGGTTTCATCCCGAGTACCACAAAAAACAAAAAAATAATAAAAAATAAAAAATACCAATGCCATTCTTCACAGAGCTGGAAAAAAATAATGGTCCTAAAATTTATGTGAGAGAACAAAAGACACAGACTAGCCAAAGCAATCCTCTGCAATAATCTTGTGAGCCAGGCATCACAAGACCTAATTTCAAATTATACCTTTTTTTTTTTTTTTTGCAGTACTGGAGATGGAACCCAGGGGCATTCAACCTCCAAGCTACAACCCCAGCCCTAATTTTTATTCTTTATTTTGAAACAGGGTCTCACTAAGTTGCAGAGGGCCTCACTAAGTAGTTGAGGCTGGCAACAAACTGCAATCCTCCAGTCTCAGCCTCCCAAATACTGGTATGACAAGGTGCGCCACCACGCCCGACTTATACTCATCATTTTTTTTTGTGGTACTTGGGGGTGGAACCCAGGGTCTTTTCTACCTCTGGGCTATACTCCCAGACCTATTTTATACTTTATTTGGAAACAGGGTCTCACTAAGTTGCCTAGAGCCTCACTCAGTAGCTGAGGCTGGCTTTGACCTTGTGCAATCCTCCTGTCTCAGCCTTCCAAGCACGGGGATTACAAACTTGTGCCACCATGCCCGGCTTTATACTCATCTTTTTTTTTTTTTTTGGTGGTACTGGGAATGGAACCCAGGGGCCCCTTCTACCCTCGGGCTACACTCCCAGACCTATTTTATATTTTTTTATTTGGAAACAGGGTTTCTTAAGCCAGCTGAGGCTGACTTCGAACCTGTGAGATCCTCCTGTCTAAGCCTCCCAAGCGCGGGGATTACAAGGTGTGCCACCATGCCCAGCTTATACTCATTTTTTTAACTGTCGAGTTTAGTTGATTACGTTCATGATAATAGCCAATATGTTTGGATTTATTGGTGCCAGTTTGTTGTTTGCTATTTGCTCTGCTTTTCCAAGTCCTTTTCCTATCCCCACTTTTTTTTATGTGTGGTAGTAGGGATTAAAACCCAGGGGCATACTACCTCCAAGTTATACCCCCAATCCTATTTTATTTTTATTTTGAAGCTGGGTCTTGCTAGGTTAATGAGTCTCACTGTTTGCTGAGGCTGTCCTCAAACCTGTGATCTTCCTGTCTTAGTCTCCCAAGTACTGGGTTTACAGGTGTGTGCCACCATGCCTGGCTTCTGCCCCTACTTTGTTTTATTTTATTTTATTTTTTGCGGTATTGAGGATGGAACCCAGGGGCATTCTACCTCCAAGCTACACCCCAGCCCTATATTTTATTCTTTATTTTGAAATAGGGTCTCACTGAGTTGCGGTGGGGGGGGGGCTAAGTAGCTGAGGCTGTCTGTGAATCGCGATCCTCCTGTCTCAGCCTCCTGAATGCTGGGATTACAAGCGTGTGCCACCACGCTCAGCCTACCCATCCCTACTTTATATCAATGAAGTTTGCAGGAGGAGGCAGAAACCCCCACAGCAATCATGCACAGAAAGATTTTGTATAGAAAACTGGATATTTACACAGCCATAGGATGGGCCAGCTCCCCCAGGGGCTGCTACATGTCCCACTGTCACCAAGCGTAACCTTTGATGCCTCACAGAAACGCAGCTCCACATGCGGGAGCATGGCTTTCCTTTGCTTCAGCAGTTCAAATCGCAAATGAGCGCACCTGGCTGGCTTTGTCTGCTATAGACCAGCTGCACAGAGGGCTGGGAAGCAGCCAACCTATGTGCAGCTTCTTCCCAGAAGGAGGTGGGCATGGAGCCTGAGAGCAGGTGACAGGCCCAGGCACACCCTCTGCTTCTGATCATCTCTCAGATGGATTGAATTTGCTTTCTCATTTCATTTCCCCTCTGTTTATTTAGAAGCACCATATGAATTTTTTAGTAGTTATTCTAGCTATTTTAACATGCATTCTTAACAAAGTCTAAAGTTAATCAATATCTCCACTCTAGTGGTTATAAAGTAGGTCCACAAATTCTTTGATATTCTTCCCTTCAAGAAGTGGTGCCCAGCTGGGTGTGGTGGCACACGCTTGTAATCCCAGCATTTGGGAGGCTGAGACAGGAGGATCTCAGTTCGTGGACAGCCTCAGCTACTTAGTGAGGCTCTTTGCAACTCAGTGAAAGGTAGAATACCCCTGAGTCCATCCCCAGTACCGCAAGAAAAAAAAAAGAAATGGTGCCCAAGCTGGACATGGTGGTGCATGTTTGTAATCCCAGTATGTGGGAGACTGAGACAGGAGGATCCTGGGTTTACAGCTACATAGTGAGGCTCTATGCAACTTAGTGAGACCATATTTCAAAATAAAGGTTAAAAAGTAGGGCTGGAGGTATAACTCAGAAGTAGAATGCCCCTGGGTTCCATTCCCAGTACTGCAAAAAAAAAAAAAAAAAAAAAAAAATGGTGCTTAACCTAGGTGTAGTGCTTCATGCCTGTAATCCCAGGACTTGGGAAGCTGAGACAGGAGGATCAGACATAGAATCGCCATGGATGCAATTCTCATACCAAAATATAAAAAAAATTAAAAATCGCACCCAATTCCCCTCCTTTTGAGTATTGTCAGGACTTAGCGACTGCCTTCTTTTTTTGTTTTTTTGTTTTTGGTGGTACTGGGGTTCCTGGAAGCCCTTCTACCTCTGGGCTACACTCCCAGACCTATTTTTTATACTTTTTTATTTGGAAACAGGGTCTCCTAAGCCAGCGCGCACGGGTGGCTTCAAACCTGCGCGATCCTCCTGTCTCCGCCTCCCAAGCGGGGGGATTACAAGCGTGCGCCACCACGCCCGGCCAAGCGACTGCCTTCTCATGAATCAGAAGTAGAAGTGACAGCTCTGAGCCAAGCGTGGTGGCGCACTTTTGTAATCCTAGTATTTGGGAATCTGAGACAGGAGTATCTGGGTTCGCGGACAGCCTCAGCTACTTAGTGAGGCCCTTAGCAACTCAGTGAGACCCTGTTTCAAAATAAAGAGTAAAAAATAGGGCAGGAGGTGTAGCTCGAAGGTAGAATGCTCTTGGGTTCCACCCTCAATACCACAAAAATTAATTAATTAATTAATAATTAAGAAAGAAAACATAAAAATAGGGCTGAGCTAGTCAGGCTTATGGCGCAGGCTTGTAATCCCAGCATTCTGGAGGCTGAGACAGGAGGATCCTGGTTCACAGACAGCCTCAGCTATTTAGTGAGGTCCTTTGCGACTCAGTGAGACTCTGTTTCAAGAATAAAAAATAAGCCGGGCGCAGTGGCACATGCTTGTAATCCCAGCATTTGAGAGGCTGAAACAAGAGGATTGTGGTTCGAGGTCAGCCTCAGCTACTTAGTGAGGCCCTTTGCAACTCAGTGAGACCTTGTTTCAAAATAAAGAATTAAAAAAGGGGGGTGGGGGCTTAGCTCAGAGGTAGAATGCACCTGGGATCCATTCCTAGTACCGCAAAAGAAAAAAAAAAGAGAGAGAAGTGACAGCTCTGGGGACCAGATCATAAGAGGCACCACTGTTTTCTTTTCTGGACTACTATCTGGGAGAAACCAACTAGCACATAGTGAGGACAGTAAGCAGCCCTGCAGAGGGGCCCACGTGGTCCTGCTTACAAGTCTTTTGGAAAATGGATCACACGGGGCTGGGGCTATGGCTCGCTTAGGGCTGGGCCTATGGTTTGGTGATGGAGCCTATGTGAAACCCTGGATTCCAATCCCAGCGCCAAAGACCAAAGCAAAAAACAAATCCTCTAGCCCAGCCAAGTCTTCACACGACTTCAGTCCTGACCAACGGCAACCATGTGTGACACTTGAGCCAGAACCATCCAGCAAAACCACTCCTGAATCCTGATTTATAGAAATTAGAAGATAGCTGGGTGTGGTAGCGCACGCTTGTAATCCCAGTGCTTGGGAAGGTGAGACAGGAGGATCGCACAGGTTCGAAGCCAGCCTCAGCTACTTAGTGAGACCCTGTTTTCAAATAAAAATATAAAATAGGTCTGGGAGTATAGCCCGGAGATAGAAAGACCCCTGGGTTCTGCCCCCAGTAACACAGAAGGAAAGAAAGAAAGGAGGGAGGGAGGGAGGGAGGGAGGGAGGGAAGGAAGGAAGGAAGAAAGAAAGAAAGAAAGAAAGAAAGAAAGAAAGAAAGAAAGAAATAAATTAGAAGATAATGAGCCGGGCGTGGTGGCGCACACTTGTAATCCCAGCATTTGGGAGGCTGAGACCAAAGGATCATGGTTCATGGCCAGCCTCAGCTACTTAGTGAGGCCCTCCGCAACTTAGTGAGACTCTGTTTCAAAATAAAGAATTAAAAAAGGGCAGGGGGTGTATCTCAGAGGTAGAATATCCCTGGGTTCAATCCCCAGCACCACAAAAAAAAAAAGGAAAAAGAAAAAAGAAAATGTGATTCTCCTGTTTCAGCCTTCCAAGTGCTGGGATTACAAACACTGTGAGCCACAACGCCTATTGGTGGCCCTGGCGGACGCTGCTTGTTCCGAAGTCCCGCCACGGAGGGTTATTGCTTCATGCAGCTCCCTAAAAATTGTTCTGTGCTTCCTGCCAAGGAAGGTCCCTGCTCCCTGCAGCTTCCTAAAAATTGTTCTGCGTTTCCTACCACTGAAGGTCGCTGCTCTAGGGCAGCTCCCTGATACCTTAGTCTTTCTCACAAAAAAACCACACAAAGCCTGGTATAATAAATTTAAGATAATTTAATAACTGGGGGGTCGGGGAGGAGATAGATGACAATTCTCCTGCTCATCTGTAAACAGCAGCTTACTTATATGAAACTTTAGACAAGGCATCATGAAAGTCAATCAAACACCGATGTTTGGTGGGCATGGAGGCACACACCTTTAATCCAGGACTTGGGAGGCTGAGACTGGGGATCGTAGGTTCAAGGACAGCACTCAGCAAGTAGTGAGACTCTCATCCAACTAGCAAGCCTCTGTTTCAAATTTAAAAATAGCCAGGCACACTTGTAATCTCAGTACTTGGGAGGCTGAGACAGAAAGATCACTTACTGAGGCCCTCTGCAACATAATGAGTCCTTGTTTCAAAATAAAAAGAATAAAATAGAGTTGAGAGTATAGAACAGAGGTACAATGCCCCTGAGTTCAATCCCCAGTACTACAAATAAATAAATAAAATATAATAGGGCTGGGGGTGGAGCTCAGAGGTAGAATGCTCCTGCGTTCAATCTCCAATATCACAATATCCAATATCACACACACACACACACACACCTGCGTGCACGCACAAAATTGTGGCAGTGGGGATTAAACCCAGGGACATTCTACCTATGAGCTACACTCTCAGCTCTTTTTAGTTTTTTTTATTTTGAAACAGAGTGTTACTAAGTTGTGGAGGGCCTCACTAAATTGCTTAGGCTGGTCTCACCACCACTTCCTCTTGTTTCAGTCTCCCAAGTACTGGGATTACAGGTGTGCACCACCGCACCTGGATACAATTTTTTCAAGAACTGGTGGTGTCACTCAGTGATAGAGTGCTTTCCTGACATAATGAGGCTCTGGGTTTAATCCCTAGTACCACAAAAGCAGGAGGAGGAGGAGGAAAAAGGAAAAAAATTCCACATGCCTTCCCCCATTCTTATAACAAGGAGATTTATTCTTTGAAGATGATGAAACAAAGGGTATCTTAATTGGGGAATACCAGAGACAGCTGAGGAGGTACTATACTGAAACCAGGGAGATTTTTTTTTTCGGTTTGGGGATGGAACCCAGGGGCATTCTACCTCCGAGCTACACCCCCTGCTCTATTTTTTATTCTTTATTCTGAAACAGGGTCTCACTAAGTTGTGGAGGGCCTCACTAAGTAGCTGAGGCTGTCCGTGAACCACCATCCTCCAGTCTCAGCCTCCCAAATGCTGGGATTACAAGCGTGAGCCACCACACCTGGTTGAAACCAGGGAGATTAAGTGGATATTTATCTACTGGATGTAGAACATTCTGGGCTCTCCTGGCTCACTCATTTCCTCAGTGCTAACAGCCAGCCTCCGGCATCGGCCTGAAGACTTTTCTTTGGACTATTCAACGATCCACGACAAGGGAACTAGTAATATTGGAGTGTGCAAGAGCTGGGGTCTGGAATGTTCCCCAAATGGGCTGTCACTTCAAGTCCCCAGCTTGGAGCTATCAGGAGGTGGTGGAACCTTTATTTTATTTTATTTTTGTGGTACTGGGGGTGGAACCCAGAGGCTTTCTACCTCCAGGCTATACTCCCAGACCTACTTTATATTTTATTTGGAAACAGGGTCTCTCTAAGTTGCTGACAGCCTCACTAAGTGAGGCTGGCTTCGAACCTCCGTGATCCTCCTGTCTCAGCCTCCCAAGCGCGGGGATTACAAGCATGCACCACCATGCCCGCCTGTGGTGGAACCTTTAAGATGTGGGACCTAGTGGGAAGTCTTCCAGTCATGGAAGGCAAGCCATCAAAGAAGATAGTGAGACCCCATCCCTCTTCATCTCTTTTTTTTTTATTGGGAATGTAACCCAGGGGCATTCTACCCATGAGCTACACCCTTGGCCCTATTTGTTTGTTTATTTATTTATTGCAGGTTTAGGGGTGGAACCCAGGGGCATTCAACCTCCGAGCTACAGCCCCTGTCCTATTCTTTTTTATTCTTTATTTTGAAACAGAGTCTCACTAAGTTGTGAAGGGCCTTACTAAGTAGCTGAGGCTGGCCGCGGACCACCATAACTCCAGTCTCAGCCTCTCAAATGCTGGGATTACATGCATATACCACCATGCCCAGCTTATTTTATTTTTGTGGTACTGGGGAATTGAACCCAGGAGCATTCTACCTCTGAGCTACAACCCCAGCCCTATTCTGGGCAATCCTCCTGTCTCAGCCTCCCAAGTACTGGAATTACAAGTGTGTGCCACCATCCGGCTTGTTTTTTATTTAAAAACAGAGTCTCAGCCAGGGGCTGTGGCACATGCTTTCCAATACTTGGGAGGCTGAGACAGGAGGATCACAGGTTCGTGGGCCAGCCTCAGTTACTTAGTGAAGCCCTCCATAACTTACTGAGACCCTGTTTTAAAATGAAGAATTAAAAAATAGATCTGGGGGTATACTCAGAGGTAGAATGCCCCTGGGTCCAATCCTCTGTACTGCCAAAAAAAAAGAAAAGAAAGGAAGAAAGAACCAGGGTCTCACTAGGTTGTGGAGGGCCTCACTAAGTTGCTGAGACTGGCCGAGAATCTGCAAACCTCCTGTCTCAGACTCCCAAGTACTGGTATATTACAGTATTACAGTTGTGTACCACCACACCTGGCTTCTATAGTGCCCTGTTTTCTTTTATTTGTTTATTTGATTTGTACTGGGGATTAAATCCAGGGGCATTCTATTTCCAAGCTATACTTCCCAGCCCTCTTTATTTTTTGTTTTAATTTTGAAACAGGTTGAGACAGGAGGATCATGGGCTCAAGGCCAGCCTCAGCACCAAAAAAACATCTTCTTAACTTCCTCCAGGGCATAAGATAATGTAAATATAACTATGAAACAAGAAAAGGATGCTGGGATTACAAGCATGTGCCACCACACCTGGCACCAGCCTTATTTTTTTGTTTTTGTTTTGTTTTGTTTAGTGGTACTGGGGGTGGAACCCAGAGGCTTTCTACCTCCGGGCTATATTCCCAGACCTATTTTATTTTTTATTTGGAAACAGGGTCTCACTAAGTTGCCAAGAGCCTCACTAAGTAACTAAGCCTGGCTTCGAACCTGCGCGATCCTCCTGTCTCAGCCTCCCAAGCGCGGGGATTACAAGCGTGCGCCACCACGCCCGGCTCACCAGCCCTATTTTTTATTTTCTTTTTAATTTTTTTGGTGGTACTGGGGTTCCTGGAAATCCTACCTCTGGGCTACACTCCCAAACACCTATACATATATATACAAGCGTGCGCCACCACTCTGGTTTATTCTTTATTTTGAAACAGGGTCTCACTAGGTTGTGGGGGCCTCACTAAGTAGCTGAGGCTGGCCACGAATCCAGATCCCCCTGTCTCAGCCTCCCAAGTACTGGAATTACAAGTGTGCACCACCACGCCTGAATCAAGAATCAAAATCTTAAAGGCCTTCATAGGAGAAAGAAGCCTGTGGCTGCTCTTATCCTTGGCAGGGTGGCAACCACAGGAAGAGGCCAAAGGTGTTTAAGAAACTTTTAACACATGCTAAAACATTCAGTGTGGGTGGCACGATGGCGTAGGGTCCCTGAGGGCCTCAGACTTCAGACAGTCTGTATTCTTCCAATGACTCCTTCACTCAAAAATTCTGGAGGCAGGTTAGCAGAGAGAGCTCCCTGAGGCACAGATGTGCAGAGACTGCTGAAGTGTGAACTCAAGCCAGAGAAACCCTCAGTGCTGCTGCTGGCCTTCCAGTTAGCACCTCCAGAAGAGCTGAGATGCCCTGGCTGAAGAGACACAGGGCCTACTGCAGTCTTTTTGTTTTGTTTTTTGTTTTTTTTTTTGTTTTTTTTTTTTTTTGGTGGTACTGGGGTTCCTGGAAGCCCTTCTACCTCCGGGCTACACTCCCAGACCTATTTTTATACTTTTTTATTGGGAAACAGGGTCTCTTAAGCCAGCGCGGCTGGCTTCGAACCTGCGCGATCCTCCTGTCTCCGCCTCCCAAGCGCGGGGATTACAAGCGTGCATGCGCCGCCACGACCGGCCTACTGCAGTCTTAAGGCAGGGTGAGAGAACCGAAAGAAATCTTGGATCTCTAATTCATACCCTGATTGCAAAGCAGAAGCCAGTGATGGAGAGACTTGAGCCAAGAAACCTGGAAGACATCCCGGAGGTACATGTTGGTGGGTCTACTACAGTCTAAGCGTGGGGCAGGAGAACTGAAACAAATCTTGGCGGCACTTATATCGTAAACTCTGGCCAGGCACAGCAGCGCACTCCTGTAATCCTAGTGCTTGGGAGACTGAGACAAAAAGATCACAGATTTGAGGCCCTCGGCAACTCAATGAGACTCTGTTTAAAATTTTTAAAATAAGCCAGTCATGGTGGCTCACACTTTGTAATCCCAGTACTTGGGAGGCTGAGATAGGAGGATCGAAGATTTGCCGCCAGCCTCAGCTACTTAGTGAGGCCCTCTGCAATTTAGTGAGACTCTGTTTCAAAATAAAAAGTAAAACATAGGGCTGGGGATGTATTAGAACTCCCCTGGGTTCAGTCCCCAGTACTATACTGACAAAAAAAATTTTAAAATGATTTTTAAAAAGAACTGGGGGTCAGCCGGGCATGGTGGGGCATGCTTGTAATCCCAGCATTCAGGAGGCGGAGACCAGAGGATCGTGGTTCGCAGACAGCCTCAGTTATTTAGCGAGGACCTTCGCAACTCAGTGAGACCCTGTTTCAAAAATTAAAAGACTAAAAAAATAGGGGTGGGGGATGTACCTCGGAGGTACAATGTCCCTGGGTTCCAATCCCTGATACTGCAAAAAAAAGGGGGGGGGGGCTGAGGTGTAGCTCAGATGCAGAATGTCTCTGAGTTCAGTTCCCCAATACAAAATAAATAAATAAATAAATAAATCACACGTTCTGCTAAAAAGAGCTTTTGCTTCTGCTCTAAAGTATATATATATGAAACTGAATTTACCTGTAAGAACAAGAAACCCAGATACAGCTTAACTGTAGAGTGGACTGACTCAACGCTGCTTTTTTTTAAGGTAGGTACTAGGGATTGAACCCAGGGGCATTTCACTTCCGAGCTACGCCCCCAGCCCTATTTTTAATTTATTTTTAATTTATTTTTAATTTATTTTTAATTTTTTGTGGTACTGGGGATTGAACCCAGGAGCATTCTACTTCTGAGCTACACCCCCTGCCCTACTTTTTATTCTTTATTTTGAAACAGTGTCTCACTAAGTTGTGGAGGGCCTCACTAAATAGCCGAGGCTAACCGCGAACCGCGATCCTCCTGTGTCAGCCTCCCAAATGTTGGTATTACAAGTGTGCGCCACCACGCCCGACCCCAGCCTTATTTTTCATCCTTTATTTTGTTTTTCTTTTTTTTTTTTTTTGTGGTACTGGGGGTGAAACCCAGAGGCTTTCTACGTCCAGGATATATTCCCAGACTTTTTTTATATTTTATTTGGAAACAGGGTCTCACTAAGTTGCTGAGAGCCTCACTAAGTAGCTGAGGCTGGCTTCGAACCCATGCGATCCTCCTGTGTCAGCCTCCCAAGCGCGGGGATTACAAGCGTGCGCCACCACGCCCGGCTTTCCATCCTTTATTTTGAAACAGGGTCTCAACTAAGTTGTGAAGGGCCTCACTAAGTAGCTGATGCTGGCTGTGAACCTTCAATCTTCCTGTCTCAGCCTCCCAAGTACTGGGATTACAAGTGTGAGCCACCACACTGGCTTGTATTCTTTTTTCCTTTTTATTTTATTTTATTTTATTTTATTTTATTTTATTTTATTTTATTTTTTGCAGTACTGAGAGTTGAACCCAGGGGCATTCTACCTCCGAGCTACACCTCTAGCATATTTTTTATTCTTTATTTTGAAACAGGGTCTCACTAAGTTGTGGAGGGCCTCACTAAGTAGCTGAGGCTGGCCACGAAACTTTGATCCTCCTGTCTCAGCCTCCCGATGCTGGGATTACAAGTGTGTGCCACTATGCCCAGCTCAACACTGCTCTTAAACACACACACACACACACATACACACACACACACACACACACATCATCATCATCATCATCATCATCATCATATGACAGAAGAGCCATCCTCCCCTTTTTGATGCAGTACTGGGGACAAAATGCAGGATCTCACACATGCTAGGCAAGTGTCTTACTGCTGAGCTACATCTCCAGTCCTTTTTATTTTTGAGAAAGGTTTTTGCTAAGTTGTCCAGGATGGACTCCAGTTTGTGATCCTCCTGCCTCAGCCTCCAGAGTAGCTGGGATTATAGGTGTGTGCCATTGCACCTGGCCAAGTCATGCCCACTGTTCTATCACATATGGTATCTGGGATTCATTAAAAAATTAAGAGAGCTGGGATGTAGCTAAGTGGTACAGTGCTGGGTGCCATTAGCTGTACCATAAAGAAAAAAAATTAAGAATCTATAAAGAATCAAGGAAATATGACCTATCATCAAGAGAAAAAACCATCAGTTGGCCGGGCGTGGTGGCACATGCTTGTAATCCCAGCATTCCGGAGGCTGAGACTGGAGGATTGCGGTTCGCAGACAACCTAACCTACTTAGTGAGGCCCTCCACAATTTAGTGAGACCCTGTTTCAAAATAAAGAGTAAAAAATAGGGCTGAGGATATAGCTCAGAGATAGAATGCCCCAGACTCACAAAAGAGAGAAAGAAAGAAAGAAAGAAAGAAAGAAAGAAAGAAAGAAAGAAAGAGAAAAAAGAAAACCATCAGCTGGGCATGGTGGTACACACTTGTAATGCCTATCCTTGGGAGGCTGAGACAGGAGGATCGCAAGTTCAAAGCCAGCCTCGGCAATTTAGCAAGACCATTTCCAAATAAATAAAATCGGGCTGGAGGTATAGCTTGAGGTAGAATGCCTCTGGGTTCAATTTCCAGTACCGCCCCCCCACACACACAAAAGGAAACCGTCAATAGAACCAGACTCATAGAAGGCCTAGATGATGGAATGATCAGATAGATATTTAAAAATAGTTATTAAGCCGGGTGTGGTGGCGCACGTTTGTAATCCCAGCATTTGGGAGGCTGAGACCGGAGGATCGCAGTTAGTGGACAGCCTAGCTACTTACTTAAACCCTCCGCAACTTAATGAGACCCTGATTCAAAATAAAGAATAAAAAAATAGGGCAGGGAGTGTAGCCCCTGGGATCCATCCCCAGACCCGCAGAAAAATACTTATTAAAATATATTAGATAATCTAATTTAAAATGTAGACAATGTAGCCGGGCGTGGTGGCACATGCTTGTAATCCCTGCCCTTGAGAGGTGGAGACGGGAGGATCGCTCAGGTTCGAAGCCAGCCTCGCTGGTTTAAGAGACCCTGTTTCCAAATAAAAATATAAAATAGGTCTGGGAGTGTAGCCCGGAGGTAGAATGGTTTCCAGGAACCCCAGTACCACAAAAAGAAAAAAAAAAAAGAGCCAAGTTGGAGTTGGGTGTAGCTCAGTGGTAGAGCACTTGCCTAGCATGCACGAGGACCTGGGTTCAATCCCCAGCACCACAAAAATAGAAAGTTTATCACTGCACAGTGGCACACACCTGTAATTCAAGTTCTTGGGAGGCTGAGACAAGAGGAGCACAGGTTCAAGGCCAGATTCAGCAACTTAGTGAGAACTTGGTTCAAAATTAATAAAATAGGGCTGGGAGCCAGTTGTGGTTGTGCACACCTGAAATCCCAGCACTTGGGAGGCTGTGGCAGGAGACTTGCAGATTCGTCCCTAGTCTCTGCGAGTTAGTGAGGCTCTCAGCAATTTAGCAAGACCCTGTTTCCAAATAAAAAATAAAAGGACTGAGGGTATAGCTCAGAGGTAGAATGTCTCTGGATTCAGTTTTCAATTCCCAATACCAGAGAGAGAGAGAGAGAGAGAGAGAGAGAGAGAGAGAGAGAGAGAGAGAGCGCCCCAATGAGCCCGAGACTGCTTTCCTGAGCGCTTGCCAGATCAGGCCTTGGCTGGCATGCAAAAACTTGGATTTAGACAGAACTCCCACCATTCCCTGATAGAAGGGGCGTATCAACTAATCAGTTAGGGAGTGAATGCCTTAAGTATTTGTATAAACAAGGTGGTTCATGCTGAATACTTGCTGTCCTTCTAAGAGCCTGGAATTGTAGTACATGCCAGATAAAGAGTGTCTATGAATTTGACCCCTGGTTGAAACCAGGGACTCCTGAGGCTCCCTAGTACACAACGTAACACTTGTACTTGTTGTCACAACATAGTGCTGGAAGAATTAGGCATGTTCAGGGTGACTCCACTGGGAGAGGACCCTGGAAAGCTGGTAACTGGTCTCCTTCAAGACTCCTTCCATTGCACCTTTTCCCTTTGTATTTTTTCTTGTGTAATTCTGTTGTAATATATCTTAGCCATGAATATGGCATTTATTTATTTATTTATTTATTTATTTATGTACTGGGGATTGAACCCAGGAGCTTTCTACCTCTAAGATAATCCTCAGTCCTATTTTTTTTTTAATGTTAGAAACAGAGTCTTAGAGCCGGGCATGGTGGCGCACGCTTATAATCCCCGCGCTTGGGAGGCAGAGACAGGAGGATGGAGCAGGTTCGAAGCCAGCCGCACTGGCTTAAGAGACCCTGTTTCAAAAATATAAAATAGGCCTGGGAGTGTAGCCCGGAGGTAGAAGGGCTTCCAGGAACCCCAGTACCACCAAAAAAAAAAAAGAAAGAAAGAAAAGAAAAGAAACAGAGTCTTAGCCAGGCGTGGTGGCGCACACTTGTAATCTCAGCATTCGGGAGGCTGACACAGGAGGATCGTGGTTCATGGACAGCCTCAGCTTCACGAACAGCCTCAGCTACTTAGTGAGGCACTCCACAACTTAGTGAGACCCTGTTTCAAAAAATATTGGGCAGGGGGTGTAGTTCAGAGGTCGAATGCTCCTGGGTTCCATCCCCATACCCACACACACAAAAAAAGACAGAAACAGGGTCTTGCTAGAGGATGCTAAGTTGCTGAAGCTGGCCTCAAACCTATGATCCTACTGTCTCAGCCTCCCAAGTAGTAAGATTATAAATGTGTGCCACAGCTCCTGGCTAGTAGGTGGTGTGTGTGTGTGTGTGTGTGTGTGTGTGTGTGTGTGTGTGTATGCGCGCACGCATTACTGGTGTTTGAACCCAGGGCATTCTACCTCTAGGATACACACCCAACCTTTATTTTTTTGAAACAGAATATTAGCCGGGCCTGGTGGCACACTCTTGTAATCCCAGAATTGGGGAGGCTGAGACTGGAGGACTATGGTTCGTGGACAGCCTCAGCTACTTAGTAAGGTCCTTTGCAACTCAGTGAGACCCTGTTTCAAAATAAAAAATAAAAAACAGATCAGGGGGTGTAGCTCAGAGGTTGAATGCCCCTGGGTTCCATCTCCAGACCTGCAAAAAAAAAGAAGAGAAAAGAAAAACAAAAGAAGAAAGAAAGAAAGAAAGAAAGAAAGAAAGAAAGAAAGAAAGACAGACAGACGCCGGGCATGGTGGTGCACGCTTGTAATCCCCGCACTTGGGAGGCAGAGACAGGAGGATCACACAGGTTCGAAGCCAGCCACGCGTGCTGGCTTAGGAGACCCTGTTTCCAAATAAAAATGTAAAAGTAGGTCTGGGAGTGTAGCCCGGAGGTAGAAGGGCTTCCAGCAGCCCCAGTACCACAGAAAGAAAGAAAAGAAGGAAAGAAGAAAGAAAGAAAGAAAGAAAGAAAGAAAGAAAGAAAGAAAGAAAGAAAGAAAGAAAGGAAGGAAGGAAGGAAGGAAGGAAGAAAGAAAGAAAGAAAGAGGATGTTGCTAGGTTGTTGAGTAACTACATTGCTGAGGCTGTCCTCGAATCTGAATTCCTTCTCTCTCAGCCACTCAAATACTGGGCAGGTGAGTATGTCTTTTAAAAGTTCAAATGGATCCAAGTGTGGTGGTGCATGCCTGTAATCCCCATACTTGGGAGGCTGAGACCAGCCTCAGCAACTCAGTGAGACCCTATTTCAAAGTAAAATAGGAGCTGTGAGTGGTGCCGCACACTTGTAATCCCGGCATTCGGGAGGCTGAGACAGAGGATAACGGTTCACGGCCAGCCTCAGCTACTACTTAGGCCCTTTGCAACTCAGTTACACCCTGTTTCAAAATAAAGAATCAAAAATAGGGCTGGAGGTATAGCTCGGATTTAGAATGTCATTGAGTTCCAGCCGGGCGTGGTGGCGCACACTTGTAATCCCAGAATTCAAGAGGCTGAGACAGGAGGATTGTGGGTTCATGGCTAACCTCAGCTACTTAGGCTCTCTGCAACCCAGTGAGACCTTGTTTCAAAATAAAGAATAAAAAATTGGGCAAGGGGTGTAGTTCGGAAGTCAAATGCCTCAGGGTTCCAGCCCTAGACCCACCAAAAAAAAAAAAAATAGGGCTGGGGGTATAGCTCGGAGGTAGAATGCCCTTGGATTCCATCCCCAGTATGCAACAACAACAACAAAAAAGTTGTCAGCCCGGCATGGCGGCGCACACTTGTAATCCCAGCATTCTGAAGGCTGAGATCGGAGGAACACAGTTTGCAGACAGCCTCATCTACTTAGTGAGGCCCTTTGCAACTCAGTGAAACCCTGTTTCAAAAAAAGAATAAAAAATAGGGCTGGGGGTGTAACTCGGATTTAGAATGTCACTGAGTTCCAGCCAGGCATGGTGGCGCATGCTTGTAATCCCAGCATTTGGGAGGCTGAGACAGAAGGATGGCACAGGTTTGAAGCCAGCCTCAGCTACTGAGTGAGGCTCTCGGCAACTCAGTGAGGCCCTGTTTCTAATAAAATACAAAAATAGATCTGGGAGTGTAGCCCAGAGGTAGAAAGCCCCTGGGTTCCATCCCCAGTACCACACACAAAAAAAGAATGTCACTGAGTTTCATCACTAGTACCGCAAAAAAAAAAAAAAAAAAATAGGGTTGGGGGTATAGTTTAGAGGTAAAATGTCCCTAGGTTTACTTTCCAATATAAAAAATAAATAAAAGTGCAAATAAAAGCCTGGGTGTGTGATGGTGCACACCTATAATCCCAGTACTTGGGAGGCTGAGACAGGAGGATCACAGGTTCAAAGCTAGTCTCAGCAACTTAGTGAGTCTCTCGGCAACTTAGTGAGACCTTGTTTCCAAATAAAAACTCAAATAGGTCTTTGGGTATAGCCTGGGGTATAAGGCCCCGGGTTCCATCCCTAGTACCTCAAAAAAATAAATAAATAAATAAATAAATAAATAAATAAATAAATAAATAAACAAGAGCTGGGAGAGGAGAGAGAGACAGAAAGACAGAGAGACAGAGACAGAGACATAGAGAGAGATAACAGTGGGAATGGAAAGCAAAACAGAACATCTGAGATAGGTCAACCAATATTAGATTAGTTAACACACGGGCAAAGGAAATATTTGAAGTGATACGACGCCAACTTTTCTTTTCTTTTCTTTTTTTATTTGGTGGTACTGGGGTTCCTGGAAGCCCTTCAACCTCCAGGCTACACTCCCAGAACTATTTTATATTTTTATTTGGAAACAGGGTCTCTTAAGCCAGCTGGCTCCGAACCTGCGGGATCCTCCTGTCTCTGCCTCCCAAGCGCGGGGATTACAAGCGTGCGCCACCACGCCCGGCTATGACGCCAACTTTTCTAACATCAATGAAAGACATCATCAATCTGCAGATCCCGCAGGTTCGGAGCCAGCTGGCTTAAGAGACCCTGTTTCCAAAAATAAAAAAAGTATAAAATAGGTGCGGGAGTGTAGCCCAGAGGAAGAAGGGCTTCCAGGAACCCCAGTACCACCAAAAAAAAAATTTTTTTTTTAGTGACCCTTAAGCCAGATACACCCAAAGAAACCCTCCTGAAGGCACAGGTCTGGGTGCCTATAATCCCAGTACTTGGGAGGCTGAGACAGAAGGAATGCAGGTTGTAGTCCAGCCTCAGCAATTTAGCAAGGACCTCCCCAACTTAGTGAGGCCCTGTTTCCAAATAAAAAGGGCTGAAGGTACAGTTCAGAGATATGATGCCCTTGTTTAATGCCTGGAACCAACAAAAGAAAGAAGCCCTTCTATAGTCACATTGTAGTCAAACTGCTGAAAAACAAATGAAAGGGAAAATCTTGGAAGCAGTGGTGAAATATGTTGCGGTGTGCGAGGGGAGAAATAATTCCCCCAACACAACCACACAAACAGAAAAACCGCAGGTTCTTGTCCTGACCTAAGAATAGGTATACATAACTCGGACACTTGCTGAAGATTTAAAGAAGTTTATTAAAAAGATAGAAATAGCCAGGCGTAGCAGCGCATGCTTGTAATCCCCGCGCTTGGGAGGTGGAGACAGGAGGATCACGCTGGTTCAGAGCCAGCCTCGCTGGCTTAAGAGACCCTGTTTCCAAATAAAAAAATATAAAATAGGTCTAGGAGTGTAGCCCGGAGGTAGAAGGGCTTCCAGGAACCCCAGTACCACCAAAAATAAAATAAAATAAAATAATAAAATAAAATAAAAAATAAAAAAATAAAAAGATAGAAATACAGAAGACAGTTAAAGCCCCATGGCATTCACAAATGGCATGGGGGGGGGGCAACTCGAGTGAACACACAGAAGACCCCTGCGTGCTGAGTGTTCTTATCCTGACCAAGTCTGAGGCAGGTCCTTTGATATGTAGATATGTTGCCCTATCTCTAGCCCAGTTTTCTGCTGTCTCCATCCCAGCCGGATCCGGCTCCTCAGAGGCATGGGGGGGACAGCCTTGTCTTGGGGCACAGACCTCCACACCTTTTGTTACCTTCCCAAGATGTGTTAAGTTGCTTCTCTGGATCTGGGATTTCCTTCCATCCTTGAGGCAGTTTGTCTCTCTTTAGACATGTAAAGAGGCCCTTTTCTCTGGCTCCTGGTTTTCTTTACTTCTCTTTAGAAACGTAAAAAGGCCCTTCTTCCTGATACTCCTGACTTTCTTTAGTACAAATTTTCAAAATTGGAACTCTTTCCCAATACTGGTACATTAATACATTTTGAAACCTCTTCCCAATGCTAGTACATGCTGCTTACAGGGAACAAGAGTTAGGGTTGATTTTTCACCTGAGGCAACAGGTGCCAAAAGGCCATGGGAACATTTGTTTGTTTGCTTGCTTGCTTGTTTGTTGCAGTACTGGGGATGGAACCCAGGGCATTCTACCTCCGAGCTACAGCCCCTGACCTATTTTTTATTCTTTATTTTGAAACAGGGTCTCACCCAGTTGCAAATGGCCTTACTAAGTAGTTGAGGCTGTCCGTGAACTGCAATCCTCCTGTCTCAGCCTCCCGAATGCTGGGATTACAACCGTGCGCCACCACGCCTGGCTCATGGGAACATTTTTCAAATATTAAAAGAAAGACTGTCAGCTTGGAATTGTATACGTGGTGAAAATGTCCTACAAAAAGTAGGCAAAATAGCAGGGTGTGGTGGCACATACTTGTAATCCCAACATTTGGGAGGCTGAGACAGGAGGATCACGGTTTGCGGACAGCCTCAGCCACTTACTGAGGGCCTTTGCAACTCGGTGAGACCCTGTTTCAAAATAAAGAATAAAAAATGGGCTGGGAGTGTAGCTTAGAGGTAGAATGCCCGAGTTTCATCCACAGTACTGCAAATAAAGTAGGCAAAATAAAGTTTTATCCCCAAAGATTAAAAAGTCCATCTCCAATACATATACAATAAAATAAATTCTTTAAGCTGGGCATGGTGGCGCACACTTGTAATCCCAGCATTCGGGAGGATGAGACTGGAGGATTGCCGTTCGCGGACAGCCTCAGCTACTGCGAGGCCCTCTGCAACTCAGTGAGACCCTGTTTCAAAATAAAAAATAAAAACTAGGGATAGGTGTGTAGCTCGGAGGTCAAATGCCTCTGGGTTCCATCCCCAGACCCGCAAAATAAATAAATAAATAAATAAATAAATAAATAAATAAATAAATAAATAAATAAATTCTTTAAGTGGAAGGGAAATGATACCAAATTAAATGATACCAAATGAAAAAATGCAATTTGGAGTTATCCTTTTGTGTATTGGATTTAAAAGTAATATATATGTAATGCCAGAGCTGGAAGTGGTGCACAACTATAATTCCAGTGCTTGGGAGGCTTGAGACAGGATGACATCAGGTTCCAGGGCCAGCTTGGGCAGTTTAGTAAAACCCTGTCTCAAAATTAAAAAAATAATAATAATAAGGGCTGGGGGTATAACTCTTGGTAGAACACTCTGTGTACAGTCCCCAGTACCCCCCACACACACACACGCATGTGCACACACACACACACACACACACACACACACACATTTTAGTGAGCTTTTGTCACTGTGACAAAATACCTGAGGAAAAAAACTTAGAGGAAAAAAGGGTTACTTTGGCTCACAGCTTCAGAGGCCTCAGTTCATAATCACTTGGCCCCTTGGCTGTAGGTTTGTGGTGAGGCAGAACATCACCACGGGGAGGGTGTGGTGAAGCAAAGCTGCTGGCTTCCTGGTGGCCAGGAAGCAGAGAGAGAGAACAAGGCAGGGCTGGGGAGATTTGCCCTTAGAGGGCACACCTCGGCGGCCCACTTCCTCCACCATCTTCCAATAGTCCATTTAGCTATGAAGCCACCAATGGATTCATCCACTGACCAGATCAGAACCCTCAAGGGGATCCAGTCACTTCGCCAAAGTCCCTCTGAACCAGCTGCACCCGGGAGCAAACCTTCAACACCCGAGCCTTTGGGGGACAGTCCAGATCCAAACCCCCAAATAGAAAGGGGGACTGGAACAATCGGAAGATTGCAATAACCTTCGTACATGGTTCAGGAATAGTAGGATATTGTTTGGGGCCAGGCAAGGTGACTTACACCTGGAATCCCAGTACTTGGGAGACTAAGGCAGGAGGATCGCAGGTTGGAGGCCAGCCTCAGTGACTTACCGAGGCTTTCCAGAAACCTAGTAAGACCCTGTTTCTTTATCTCTCTCTCTCTCTCTCTCTCTCTCTCTCTCTCTCTCTCTCTCTCTCTCCCCCCCCTCCCTCCCTCCCTCCCTCCCTCCCTCACTGGGGATTGAACCCAGAGGCATTCTACCTCTGAGCTACATACACTCCCAACCCAATTTCTATTTCTTTTTTTTTCCAGTTCCAGGGGCATTCTATCTCTGAGCTACACCCCCAGCCCTAGATTTTATTCTTTATTTTGAAACAGAGCCTCACTGGTTGCAAAGGGTCTCACTAAGTAGCTGAGGCTGTCCGCAAACCACGATCTTCCTGTCTCAGCCTCCCGAATGCTGGGATTACAAGTGTGCACCACCATGCTCAACTCCAGTTTTATTTCTTATTTGGAATTAGGGTCTCACTAAATTGCAAGGGCCTCGATAAGTTGCTGAGGCTGTCTTCAAATCTGTGGTCCTCCTGTCTCAGCCTTCCAAGTACTTGGATTACAAGCATGTGCCATCATGCTGGGCTGAGAGACCTTGTTTCAAAAATAAAATATGAATGCCGGGCGCGGTGGCGCACGCCTGTAATCCCCGCGCTTGGGAGGCTGAGTCAGGAGGATTGCACAGGTTCGAAGCCAGCCTCAGCTACTTAGTGAGGCTGTCAGCCACTTAGTGAGACTCTGTTTCCAAATGAAATAGATAATAGGTCTGGGAATATAGCCCAGAGGTAGAAAGCCCCTGGGTTCTACCCCCAGTACCACCAATAAAATAAAATAAAATAATAAAAAATGAAATAGGGCTGGAGGTATAGCTCGGAGGTAGCACCTCCCTTCTTTCCATCCCCAGTACCACAAAAATAAAATAATGATCCAGCCGGGCATGGTGGTGCATATCTGTAATCCCAGTACTTGGAAGGTAAAACAGGAGGACCGCAGCTTTGAAGCAGCCTCAAAATTTATCAAAGCCTTCAGCAGCTAAGCCAGATCCTCTTTCAAAATAAAAAAGAATACAGAGCAGCTGGGTGTGGTGGTGCACGCTTGTAATCCCCGCGTTTGGGGGGCTGAGACAGGAGGATCACAGGCTTAAGGACAGCCTTAGCAACTAGTGAGATTCTCATCAATCTAAAATCAGTATAGCTCAAATGTAGAATGCCTCTGGATTTAATCCCCAGTACAACAAAAGAATAAATTTAAGGTGCAATAATGACATTATGGTGATAAAGTTTTAAGGATTTAAGTGAGAGCCAGGTGAGGTGGCGCACGCTTGTAATCCCAGCACTTGGGAGGCTGAGACAGGAGGATCGCGCAGGTTCGAAGCCAGCCTCAGCTACTTAGTGAGGCTCTCAGCAACTTAGTGAGACCCTGTTTCCAAATAAAATATAAAATAGGTCTGGGAGTATAGCCCAGAGGTAGAAACCCTCTGGGTTCCACCCCAGTACCACCAAAAAAATAAATAAATAAATAAAAGTAAAAACTAAAAAAAAATAATAATAATAATACAGAGCTGGGGGTGTAACTCAGGGGTAGAATGCTCCTGGGTTCTATCCCCAGCACCAAACACAAATAAATGACTATCATTTTATTACTTCTCATGGTTTCGCTAAGTCAAGAATATAGTAAAAGCCGGGCGAGAGAACACATGCTTGTAATTCCAGTACTTGAGAAGCTGAAACAGGAAGATCACAGGTTTGAGGTCATTTGCAGCAAGAAGTGACTCTCCTCAATCTTGCAAGAGTCTGTTTCAAAATAAAAAATAAGATCCAGGCGTGGTGGCGCACGCTTGTAATCCCAGCATTTGGGAAGCTGAGACCGGAGGATCACGGTTCATAGACAGCCTCAGCTACTTAGTGAGGCCCTCTGCAACTCAGTGAGACCTGGTTTCAAAATAAAGAATAAAAAATTGGGCAGGGGGTGTAGCTTGGAGGTCGAATGTCCCTGGGTTCCATCCCCAGACCCGCAAAAATAAATAAATAAATAAATAAATAAATAAATAAAAAGAGCCAGGCGTGGTGGCACACACTTGTAATCCCAGTTTTCTGGGAGGCTGAGACAGGAGGATTATAGGTTTGCAGCCAGCCTCAGCTACTTAATGAGGCCCTCCACAACTTAGTGAGACCCTGTTTCAAAATAATAGAATAAAAAATTCAAAGCCAGGCATGATGTAATCCCAGCATTTGGGAGGCTGAGACAGGAGGATCTGAGTTCACAAACAGCCTCAGCTACTTAGGCCCTCTGCAAGTCAGTGAGATCCTGGTTCAAAATAAAGAATAAAAAATAGGGCTGGGGGTTCAGCTCAGAGGCAGAATGCCCCTGGGTTCCATCCCCAGTACAGGGGGAAAAAAAAAAAAGCAGGAGGTGGGCGTGGTGGCACACACTCAATCCCAGTACTTGGGAGAGTAAAACAGGAGGATTGGGGTTTGCGGCCAGCCTCAGCTACTTAGTGAGGCCCTCTACAATTCAGTGAGACCCTGTTTCAAAATAAAGAATAAAAGCCAGACGTTGTGGCGCACGCTTGTAATCCCAGCATATGGAGACTGAGACAGAAGGATCACAGTTCGTGCACAGCCTCAGAGACTAAGCAACGCCCTTTGCAACTCAGTGAGACCCTGTTTCAAAATAAAAAATAAGCCGGGCGTGGTGGCGCAGGCTTGTACTCCCCGAAGCCAGTCGCACTGGCTTAAGAGACCCTGTTTCCAAATTTAAAAAAAGTATGAAAAAAATAGGTCTGGGAGTGTAGCCCAGAGGTAGAAGGGTTTCCAGGAACCCCAGTAGCACCAATAAATAAATAAATAAATAAATAAATAAATAAATAAATAAATAAATAAATAAAAGCTGGGCGTGGTGGCGCACGCTTGTAATCTCAGCATTCGGAAGGCTGAGACTGGGGGATCGTGGTTCGCAGACAGCCTCAGCTACTTAGTGAGGCACTCCATAACTTAGTGAGACCCTGTTTTAAAATAAAGAATAAAAATAGGACAGGGGGTGTAGCTCGGAGGTCAAATGCCCCTGGGTCCCATCCCCAGACCCGCAAATAGGGCTGGGGGTGTGGCTCAGAGGTAGGATGCCCCTGGGTTCAATCCCCAGCACCATGCACACAAAAAAAGTCCAGGAATGGAGGCACATGCTTGTAATCACAGTACTTGGGAGGATGAGACAGGGGGGTTTTAGGTTCGCGGACTACCTCAGCTACTTAGCGATGCCTTCCACAACTCAGTGAGACCTTGCTTCAAAAATAAAAAATAAAGCCGGGTGTGGAGGCGCACACTTGTAATCCTAGCATTTGAGAGGCTGAGACAGGAGGATCACAGGTTTGCCAACAGCCTCAGCTACTTAGGCCCTTTGCAATTCAATAAGATCCTGTTTCAAAATCAAGAACAACAAATAGGGCTGGAGGTGTAGCTCTAAGGTAGAACACCCCTGGGTTCTATTCCCAGTACACCAAAAAAATATAAAAAATAATAAAAATAAGTGAGGAGTGGTGGTTCATGCTTGCAATTCCAGTACTTGGAAGGCTGAAACAGGAGGATCTCAGGTTCACGGCCAGCCTCAGCTACTTAGTGAGGCCCTCTACAACCTAGTGAGACACTGTTTCAAAATAAAGAATAAAAAATTAATAGGGCCAGGGGTATAGGTAGAATGCCCCTGGTTTCAACCCTCAATACTTCAAAATAAATAAATAAATAAATAAATAAATAAATAAATAAATAATAAGAGCCAGGTGTGGTGGTGCACACTTGTAATCCCAGTACTTGGGAGGCTGAGACAGGAGGATCAGAGCTTTGCACTCAGCTATACTTTCTTAGTGGGGCCCTCTGCAACTTAGTGAGACCTTGTTTCAAAAATAAAAAATAGTACTGGGGGTATAGCTTGTAGTTAGAATGCCCCTGGGTTCTATTCTCAGTACTGCAAAATAAATAAATAAATAAATAAAATAGCCAGGCGTGGTGGCGCACGCTTGTAATCCCTGCGCTTGGGAGGTGGAGACAGGAGGATAGCGCAGGTTCAAAGCCAGCCTCTCTGGCTTAAGAGATCCTGTTTCCAAATAAAATATAAAATAGGTCTGGGAGTGTAGGCCCAGAGGTAGAAGGGTTCCATTCCGAGTACCACCAACAATAATAAATAAATAAATAAATAAATAAATAAATAAATAAATAAAATAAAATAGGACTAGGGATATAGCTTGGAGGTAGAATGCCCCTGGGTCCATCCCTGGTACTACAAATGAATAATTTAATTGATTAATTTAAAAACGGAAAATTGAGTTTTCTAGGTAAAAAATGGTCAAATATTTGCTACGGTTCACACTACTATGTTCTATTAAAGATAATAAAAGACCATATTTTTGAATAGAAAAAAATAAAACAAAAAAGAAGGCAGGAGTCGGGCGTGGTGGCAAATGCTTGTAATCCCAGCATTGGGGAGGCTGAGACTGGAGGATCACAGTTCTTGGACAGCCTCAGCTACTTAGTGAGGCCTTTTGCAATTCAGTAAGACCTGGTTTCAAAATAAAGAATAAAATATAAGGCAGGGGGTGTAGCTCATAGGTCAAATGCCCCTAGGTTCCATCCCCAGACCCGCCAAAAAAAAAAAAAAATTTAATAGGGATTAATAGGGCCAGGGTGTAGCTTGAAGACTGTCCCTGGATTCAGTCCTCAATACTGCAAAATAATAAATAAATAAATAAATAATAAATGCCAGGTATGGTGGCATACATGTAATCCCAGTATTTGGGAGGCTGAGACAGGAGAATCACACTTTGTGTGATTCAGCAATTTAGTGAGACCCTGCTTTTCTTTCTTTCTTCTTTCTTTCTTTCTTTTTTTTTTTTTTTTCGGGTCTGGGGATGGAACCCAGAGAGAGGCATTTGAACTCCGAGCTACACCCCCTGCCAAATTTTTTATTCTTTATTTTGAAACAGGGTCTCACTGAGTTGCAAAGGGCCTCACTAAGTAGCTGAGGCTGTCCGCGAACCACGATTCTCCTGTCTCAGCCTCCCAAATGCTGGGATTACAAGCGTGCGCCACCATGCCCAGCTTTCTTTCTTCTTTCTTTTCTTCCTTCCTTCCTTTTCTTCCTTTTTATTTTTTGTGCTAGGGATTGAATCCAGGGGCATTCTACCTCCAATCTACACCCCCAGCCCTATTTCATTTTTATTTATTTATTTATTTATTTATTTATTTAATTTTTGCAGTACTGGGGATGGAACCCAGGAGCATTCTATCTTCGAATGACACCCCTAGCTCTATCTTTTATTCTTTATTTTAAACAGGGTCTCACTGAGTTGCAAAGGGCCTCACTAAGTAGCTGAGGCTGTCCGCGAACCCAGATCCTCCTCTCTCAGCCCCACTCCAATGCTGGGATTACAAGGGTGTGCCACCATTCACAGCTTCCCAGCCCTGTTTTTATTTTCTTTGTTTTGAAACAGGGTTTCACTGTTTCAGAGGTCCTCACTAAGTAGCTGCGGCTGTCTGTGAAAAGCAATCCTCCTATCTCGGCCTCCCAAGTACTGGGATTACAGGCATATACCACCATGCCCAGCTGACCCTGTTAAAAAAAAAAAAGAATATAATAAAAAGCTGAGCGTGGTGATGCACGCTTGTAATCCCAGCATTTGGGAGGCTAAGACAGGAGGATTGTGGTTCATGGACAGCCTCAGCTACTATTTAGTGAGGCCCTTTGCAGCTCAGTGAGACCCTGTTTCAAAATAAAGAATAAAAAAATAGAGCTGGACGTGGTGGCACACACTTGTAATCCCAGCACATGGGAGGCTGAGACAGGAGGATCACACAGGTTTGAAGCCAGCCTCAGCTACTGAGTGAGGCTCTCAGCAACTTAGTGAGACCCTGTTTCCAAATAAAGTATAAAAATAGGTCTAGGAGTATAGCCCAGAGGTAGAAAAGCCCCTGGATTTCACCCCTAGTACCACACACACACAAAAAGAATAAAATATAGGGCTGGGGGTATATCTTGGAGGCGGAATGCCCCTGTCTTCCATCCCAGTACCACACACAGAAAAATAAATAAAAAGATAAATAAATAAATGGTTAAAATGTCAAACTATCTATATGTATAAATTCTGCCCATATCTGCATCCGATATATTACAACTTTTTATTTTATTTATTGGTGCAGTATAATTATACATAAATGTGGGATTCATTTTGTTATATGTATACACTCACATAACATAACTTAGTCAACTTCATTCCCCAGTATCTCCTCTCTTCCGCTCCTCCTTCCCTTCCTGGGATCCACTCCCTCTGCTTTACTAGTTTCCCTGGATGGAACCCAGGGGCATTCTACCTCCAAGCTACACTCCCAGCCTTATTTTATTTGTTATTTATTTATTTATTGGTGGTACTGGGTCCCTGGAAACCCTTCTACCTCTGGGCTACACTCCCAGACCTATTTTACATTTTTATTTGGAAACCGGAGTCTCCTAAGCCAGAGAGACTGGCTTTGAACCTGCGCGATCCTCCTGTCTCCGCCTCCCAAGCGCGGGGATTACAAGCGTGCGCCACCACGCCCGGCTATTTATTTTGAAACAGAGTCTCGCTAAGTTGCTGAGGGTCTAAGTTACTGAGGCTAGTCATGAACCTGTGATCCTCCTGTCTCAGCCTCCCAAGTCCTGGGATTACAGGTGTGAACCACCACACTGGCTTCTCTTCCATTTTTATGAGATCTTTTTTATTCCTTTTTTCTCTTGCCTTCCTGAGCCCTGCTGATCCATTCTCTTACCTGCAAATGGCATGATTTTGTTCTTTATCACTGAGTTAAAGCCCATTGTATTTAGACCACATTTTCTTAGTCCATTCATCTGTTGATGGCACCTAGGCCGAATTCATAATTTGACTCTTAGGAATTGAACTGCTCTAAACGTGAGAATGTATGTGTCACTATAGAATGCTGGCCTTAGCTGGGCGGGATGGCGTGCACTTGTAATCCCAGTGCTTGGGAGGCTGAAACAGGAGGATCACAGGTTTGCGATCAGCCTCAACTATTTAGTGAGGCCCTCCACAACTTAGTGAGACCCTGTTTCAAAAATAAAGAATAAAGAATAGGAATTGGGGTATGTTTGGAGGTAGAATGCCCCTGGGTTTCATCCCCAGTACTGCAAAAAATAAAGTGTTGATTTTAATTCTTTTGGATAAATACCAAGAAATGGGAGAGCTGGGTCAATGGTGGTTCCATTCCTAGTCTTTTTTTAATTTAATTTTTATTGGTGCATTGTAGTCATACATCTTAATGAAGTACAAGACGGTAGAGGCACACATGCACACCTCACTCATATTTAGCTTTGATATGTTTGTGAATGTACATCATGTACATGAGGGTATTTCCCTCTTCCCCCTCCAATCCTGCTCAGTTGGGTCACCTTATTTGTTCATCTGTTGTTTCCCTTTCTTCGTCTAGAGTTCTTTCTATGTCCCATTTTCTCCCTAGCTTCTGCATACTAGGGAGAACATCTGATTTTTTTTTTGCTTTTTGTGACTGACTAGTCTTAGTTAGCATAATGTTCTCCAGTTCCATCCATTCCCCACAAATGATGTAATTGTGTTTTTCTTTATGACTGAGTAAAATTCCATTGTGTACATATCTCATCCATTCATCTGCTGATGGACATCTTGGCTGGTTCCATAGTTCGGCATTAGTTTGTTAGTTTGGTTTCCTGTCTTTTTTGGGGGGGTGGTACAGGGGATTGAACCCAGGGGCATTCTACCTCTGAGATACACCCTAAGCCCTATTTTTATTCTTTATTTTGAAACAGGGTCTCACTGAGTTGCAGAGGGCCTCCCTAAGTAGCTGAGGCTCTGTCCATGAACTTGTGGTCCTCCTGTCTCAGCCTCCCAAGTGCTGGGATTACAAGCATGCACCACCCCGCCCAGCTGGTTTTCATTCTTTTGGGTAGATACCCAGAAGTGGTATTGCTGGATCAAATGGTAGATTTGTTCCCATTCTTCTGAGGATTCTCCATACTGTTTTCCAAAGTGGCTGCACTAACTTACAATCTCACCAACAATGTATTAGAGTTCCCACTTACCAACACCCTCGCCAGCATTTGTTGTTGTTTGTGTTTTGAATGATTGCCATTCTAGTTGGAGTTAGGTGAAATCTCAGGGTAGTTTTGTTTTGCATCTCTCTGATTGCCAATGATGTTGAACATTTTTCATACATTTATTGGCCATTTGAATTTCTTCTTTTTGTTTTGTTTTGTTTTGTTTTGTCTTTGGTGGTACTGGGGTTCCTGGAAACCCTTCTACCTCCAGCTACACTCCCAGACCTATTTTATACTCTTTTAAAATTTGGAAACAGGGTCTTTTCAGTCAACACGGCTGGCTTCGAACCTGCACAATCCTCCTGTCTCCGCCTCCCAAGCGTGGGGATTACAAGCGTGCACCACCATGCCTGACTCGAATTTCTTCTTTTGTGAAGGGTCTACTTAGTTCACTCATACCTAGTCTCTGGAGGAAACTCCATATTGATTTCCATAGTCATTGTACTCACTACAATCCCCCCAACGATGTATAAGCATTCTATCTTCCCCATGTCCTCACCAGAATTGATTATTATTTGTGTTCTTTTTTTTTACATACTGAGTGTTGAACCCAGGGGCATTCTACCTCCAAGATACACCCCCAATCCTATTTTTATTCTTTATTTTGAAATAGGGTCTCACTAAGTTGTAGAGGGCCTCACTAAGTAGTTGAGGCTGGCCACAAACTTGCAATCCTCCTGTCTCAGCCTCCCAAGCACTGGAATTATAAGGGTGCCCCGCCAGGCCTGCCTCTTGTGTTCTTGATGATGACATTCTAACAGGTGAGAGGAAATCTCAGTATAGTTTTGATCTGCATTTCCCTGATTGCTAAAGAGATTGTGTGTGTGTATATATGTATGTATATACACATACATGTATGTATATATGTGTATATATATATGTATGTACACATATATGTATATATGTGTATATGTGTATATATGTATGTATATACACATACATATATGTATATGCACACACACACACACACACACACACACATATATATATATATATATATATATATATTTGTAGTACTAGGGATTAAAACCAGGAGCATTCTACCTCTCAGTTACATTCCCAGCCCTATTTTTTATTCTTTCTCCTTTTTTGTGCAGTACTTGGGATTAAACCCAGAGAGAGGCATTCTAACTCAGAGCTATACTCCCAGATCTATTTCTTATTTTTTTTTCTTTATTTTGAAACAGGGTCTCACTAAGTAGTTGAGGCAGGCTGTGAACCTGCGATCCTCCTGTCTTAACCTCCCAAGTACTGGGATTACAAGAGTGAGCCACCACGTCTGGTTGAACATTTTTAAAATATATTTGTTGGCCATTCATATTTATTCTTTCGAGAAATGTCTGTTTAGTTCATTTGCCCACTTATTGATTGGGTTATTTGTGGGTTTTGGGTATTGAATTTTTTGGAAGTCTCTGTATATTTTGGATATTAATTCTCTGTTGGAGGAGTAGCTGGCAAAGATTTTTTCTCATTCTGTAGGCTCTTCCAGCGGCTCATTGTTTCCTTAGATGACATCACAATTTTTCAAAGGCATTTCCCACAGTTAACTGTGTTGCTTTGAAACCTCCTTGTTGGTTTGGGCTTTCTCAGCACAGTTGGGAAGTTGGATGCTTATAGGGATTTAATCAACATAGTAGTCCTACTAGCAAGGCAGATACTTCATTGTTTTTTCTGACCCAGCTCAGAAATCAAGCAGTACTTTCACTATATTATCTTAATTACAAGCAAGTCACAAGCCTGACCAGATTATAGGGGAAGGGTTAAATTCCACACCTCTTGATGGGAGGGTGGCAAGGTTCCAGAAGAGCATGTGGGATGGGAGAGATTGTTGGGGCTACCTTTGAGAAACACAATCTGCCACACACTGCCAGTTAAAAGACAGAGACTGTCAGGCTAGACAAAATAGCTATATGTTATTTACAAGGAGCACATTTTGAGCATAAAGACACAGACATGTTGAAAGTAAAAGTACAAAAAAGATGTTCCAAGCAAACTGTGAGCATGGGAAAGCCAGTGTGGCTATACTAACATTGGATAGAGTCAAATTCAAGATGAAGGGATGGCCAGAACTAAGGAGGATCATTTCAGAATGAAAAAGCGACACATATGGGTCGGGGTATAATAGCTCAGTGGTGAGGGCTGGCCTGGCAGGTGCAAGGCCCTGGGTTCCATCCCCAACACCACAATAACAAAACGAAAGGGGCAAATAACCAAGAAGACACAGATGTTTCAAACATGGAAGCAACTAGTGACAATCTCCCAAATGCATGAAAGAAAAATTGATGGCACCAAAGGGTTCTAGAAATATACAAATCTCCGAAAACATTTGGAGATTTCCCTTTCTTTCTTCTCCTTCTTTCTTTCTCTCTCTCTCTCTCTCTCTCTCTCTCTCTCTCTCTCTCTCTCTCTTCTTTCATACTGGGAATTGAAACCAGGAGCATTCTACCTCCAAGCTATGCCCTTATGCCCGTATCCCCTTTTATTCTTTAATTTTATTTATTTATTTATTTATTTATTTATTTATTTATTTATTTATTATTTTTTGGTGCTGGGGGTTGAACCAGGGGCATTCTAACTCCAAGCTATACCCCCATCCCTATTTTTTATTATTTATTTATTTATTTTTGGTATTGGGAATGGCACCCAGGGACCTTCTACTTCTGGGCTATACTCCCAGACCCATTTTATACTTTATTTGGAAACAGGGTCTCACTAAGTTGCCGAGAGCCTCACTCAGTAGCTGAGGTTGGCTTCGAACCTATGCAATCCTCCTGTCTCGGCCTCCCAAGTACTGGGATTACAAGCGTGCACCACCACGCCCGGCTTATTTATTTATTTATTTATTTATTTATTGTGGCACTATAGATGGAACCCTGGGGCATTCTACCTCTGAGCTACATCTCCAGGACTATTTCATTTTTTGTTTTGAAACAGGGTCTCACTAATTTGCTGAGGCTGAGAGCAAACCTGTAATTCTCCTGTTTCAGCCTCCTAAATACTAGGATTATAGGCCTGTGCAACCATACCCAGCTGAACATCCCCTGTTAAGTAATTGATGAAACTAATAGGAAAAAAAATCAATTGGAATATAGATTTGAACAACACTATCAACCAAATTGACCTAATTGTTATTTATAGAACACTCCACCCCCAAAATAGCAGAGTATATATTCTTCTCAAATTGCAGATAGAGCATTTGCCAACATAGACAACATTCTGGGCAACTAAACAAGCTTCAATAAATTATAAAAGGCAACACTTATATGATATCTGTCCATAAAATTGTTGAATTAGAAATCAACAACAAAAAGCTAGTAATTTTCAATAGAAAAATATACTTCCTGCCAGGCATGATAGTGCACTCTTGTAATCCCAGCATTCGGGAGGTGGGAGGCAGAGACTGGAGGATCATGGTTTGCAGACAGCCTCAGCTACTTAGCCAGGCCTTTCACAACTCAGTGAGACCCTGTTTCAAAAAATAAAAGACTAAGCTGGGCATGGTGGTGCATGCTTTTAATCCCTGCACTTGGGAGGCTGAAAGAGGAGGATCGTACAGGTTCGAAGCCAGCCTCGGCTACTTAGTGAGGCTCTCAGCAACTTAGTGAGACCCTGCTTCCAAATAAAATATAAAATAGGTCTGGGAATATAGCCTGGAGGTAGAATGCCCCTGGGTTCCACCCCAGTACCACAAAAATTAAAAAAAATAAGCAAATAAAAGACTAAGCCAGGTGTGGTGGCACACACTTATAATCCTAGTACTTGGGAGGCTGAGAGAGGAGGCTGAGAAAGGTGCAGGTTCAAAGCCAGCCTCAGCTACTTACTGAGGTTCTCAGCAACTTAGTGAGACCCTGTTTCCAAATAAAAAAATATAAAATACGTTGAGGTGTACCTCAGAGGAAGAAGGTACCAGGGTTCCATCTTCAGTACCACACACACACAAAAAAAAATGAGACTAAAAAATAGGGCTGAGAGTATAGCTCGGAGGTAGAATGCCCATGGGTTCCATCCTCAGTATCACAAACATTATATATATATAATTCCAAATAACATATAGGCCAAAGGAAAAAATCATAAGTAAGGTTAAAAAATATCTCAAAGGCCGGGCGTGGTGGCGCACGCTTGTAATCCCCGCCCTTGGGAGGCTGAGACAGGAGGATCACACAGGTTCAAAGCCAGCCTCAGCTACTTAGGCTCTCAGCAACTTAGTGGAGACCCTGTTTCAAAATAAAGAATAAAAATCAGGGCAGGTGGTGTAGCTCAGAGGTCAAATGCCCCTGGGTGGGTTCCAACCCCAGACTCTCACACACAAAAAAGACTGAGAATAAGCATGGTGGCCCAAACTTGTAATCCCAGCATTCTGAAGGCTGAGACAGGAGGATGGCGGTTTGCAGCCAGCCTCAGCTACTTAGGCCCTCTGCAACTTAGTAAGATTCTGTTTCAAAATAAAGAATAAAAAATAGGGCTAGGGGTATAGCTTGGAGGTAGAAACCCCTGGGTTCCATCCCCAGTACTGAAAAAAAAAAAGATAAGGGGAAATTGGGCTGGGCTGGTGGTGCATGCCTGTAATTCCAGTACTTGGGAAGCTGAGTCAGGAGGATTGCAGGTTCAAAACCAGCCTTAGTAACATAGCAAATTCCTATTTCCAGATAAAAAATGAAAACAGGGCTAGGAGTGTAGCTTGGACCTGGGTTCAAGCCCCAGTACCACAATGAATAAGTAAATAAAATTGAAAAAAAGGAACTGGGCACGGTGACACATTTGAAAAAGAAGGAACTGGGCATGGTGGCACACATCTATAATCCCAGTATTTGGGAAATTGAGACAGGAGGATCTCAGGTTTGAGATCAGCCTCAGCACTTTAGCTGAGACTTTATTTCAAAATAAAAAATAACAGAGGGGTGGTAGTATAGCTCAAACCCTGAGTTCAATCCCCAGTACCAAAAAAGGGTGGGGTTAAGGGTGTAGTTCAGAGGTACAACCCTGGGGTTCAATCCCCAGTACCAAAAACAAAATTTTTTTTAATAAAAAGGACTGGGGGTGGCTGGGCATGGTGGCACACACTTGTAATCTCCGCGCTTGGGAAGATCCTCCTGAGAAAGGAGGATCGCACAGGTTCAAAGTCAGCCTCAGCTACTTAGTGAGGCTCTCAGCAACTTAGTGAGACCCTGTTTCCAAATAAAATATTTTAAAAAATAGGTCTGGGAGTAGAGCCCGGAGGTAGAAAGCTCCTAGGTTCCACCCCCAGTACCACACACACACAAAAAGGACTAGGGGCTCGAGGTAAAGTGACCTTAGGTTCAATCCCCAGTAGCAAGGAAGGAAGGAAGGAAGGACAAGAATGCCTCTTAGAACAACCTGCCTTTTTAAAGCACAAGTCTATGACTTGTACCAGTATTGGGAAGAGGTTTCAAAATATATTACTGTACCAGTATTGGGAAAGATTTCCAATTTAAAAAAAATATCTTTGGTAGCAAAGAAAGCCAGGAGTGTCAGGAAGAAGGGCCTTTTTTTGGTGATATTGGGGTTCCTGGAAGCCCTTCTACCTCCGGGCTACACTCCCAGACCTATTTTTACATTTTTATTTGGAAACAGGGTCTCCTAAGCCAGCGCGCGTGGCTGGCTTCGAACCTGCGCGATCCTCCTGTCTCTGCCTCCCAAGCGCGGGGATTACAAGCGTGCGCCACCACGCCCGGCGTATTTCTATCTCTTTAATAAACTTCTTTAAATCTTCAGCAAGTGTACGAGCTATGTATATTTATCCTTAGCTCAGGACAAGAACTTGTGCTTTTTATCTTTGTGTGGTTGTGTTGGGGGAATTATTTCTTCCCCGCACACACCGAACATATTTGACCGTAACATGACTGACACAAGGGAGATTCCTAGCCGGGCGTGGTGGTGCACACTTGAATCCCAGCACTGGGGAGGCTGAGACCTGAGGATCGCTTGTTCACGGCCAGCCTCAGCTACTTAGTGAGGCCCTCCGCAACTTAGTGAGACCCTGTTTCAAAATAAAGAATAAGGCCGGGCATGGTGGCTCACTCTTGTAATCCCCGTGCTTAGGAGGCAGAGACAGGAGGATCATCAGGTTCAAAGTCAGCCTCTCTGGCTTAAGAGACCCTGTTTCCGAATAAAAAATATAAAAATAGGTCTGGGAGTGTATCCTGGAGGTAGAAGGGTTCTATCCCCAGTACCACCAAAAAAAAAAAAAAAAAAAAAAAAGAATAAAAATAGGGCAGGGGATGTGATTTGGAGGTCAAATGCCTCTGGTTTCCATCCTTAGATCCACAAAAAAAAAAGAATAAAAAATAGGGCAGGGGGTGTAGCTCGGAGGAAGAATGACCCTGTGTTCCATCCCCAGTACCATAAAAAAAAAATAAAAAAGGAGATTCCTGCCGGGTTGCCTATCCCTACAAGCTCTCTACCCTTCACATGCATTCAGCCCCCTACTCCCCCCCCCATTCTTCCCCTCAATATCATGCTCACCCTCGCCCAGTAAGAGTAGCCCTGGGAAACAGAACTGGATTATCATCTTCAGACTAGCATACTGTCTTCTTGTTATTGTTGGCCATGCCTGTTCCAATACACATACATGCCGGTCGTGGTGGCGCAAGCTTGTAATCCCTGCGCTTGAGAGGCAGAGACAGGAGGATCGCGCAGGTTTGAAGCCAGCCATGCTGGTTTAAGAGACCCTGTTTCCAAATTAAAAAGTATAAAAAAAATAGGTTTGGGAGTGTAGCCTGGAAGTAGAAGGGTTTCCAGGAACCCCAGTACCACGAAAACAAAACAAAACAAAACAAAACCAATACACATACATGCCTATATGTTGTCTTTCTTTTCTTGTTCTTATTTATTTATTTATTTATTTATTTATTTATTGCAGGTCTGGGGATGGAACCCAGGGGCAATCGACCTCCGAGCTACACCCCTTGCCCTATTTTTTGCTGTTGTTTTTGTTAAGGTATTGGGTATGGAACCCAGGAACATTCTAACTTCGAGCTACACCCCCAGCCCTATTTTTTATTTTAAAACAGGATCTTACGTCTGTAGGGAAAACATTCAAACAGAAGGCAAAAATAAAAAATAAAAATAAAAATAAATAAAACAGGATCTTACTGAGTTGCAAAGGGCCTCAACTAAGTAGCTGAGACTGTTGGCAAACCACGATCCTTCTGTCTCAGCCTCCCAAATGCTGGGATTACAAGTGTGCGCCACCACGCCCAGCTTATTCTTTATTTTGAAACAGGGTCTCACTAAGTACCTGAAGCTGGCTGTGAACCTTCAACCCTCCTGTCTCAGCCTCCCAAGTAGTGGGATTACAAGTGTGCGCCACCATGCCTGGGTATTTTTTTCTTTTGAAACAAGGTCTCACTAGGTGTCTGAGAGTCTTGCTATTGCTGAAGCTGGCCTTGAACCTGTGATCCTCCCATGTAGTAGGATTATGGCTAGGTACCTTTGCATTTTATTTTCATGAAAGAGTTTTTGTCCACTTTAATCCTATCCTCTGTCCCACTGCTGTTTCCCTCACCAACAGGCACCTAATCAGGTGTTTGAATGACATGGGGTGTTCATTCTGCTCCCTGCCAGTCTCTGTGACAGCCATTCATGCCAGCCCATGCAGCGCTCTTTCCTCCTTCCTACTCCCACATAGGATTGGCCACTTGCATCTGCACAGCCCTAGACATGGTTGGGTGCTTCTCTCCCTCCCCATGATGCGGCCTCAGCAGCTTGCAGTTCTTCCTCATCGGGGCACCTGTCTTCTACCCGGGCTCTCCTAGCTTTTCTGTTACTCATTCTCCCCTCCTTGGCTCTGCTGGTCTCCCTACCTCCTCCCTGTCCCTTGGGGCAGGCCCAGCTCCTTCGGCTCCATGCCCACAGTGCAGGGGCACCTGCAGTTTGACGAGTGAAGGGTCTGATTATGGAGACCCAGTGAATAGTGAAGGACAGCCTCCTCCCCCCACCTGGGCTCCTGCAGGCTCTGGCATCTGCACCTCTGGATGGCTGGGACCAGGGCCAGCTGTGCTGTCCTCCACCCCCAGGGGCCACCAGTCCCCTCGTGCTTAGACACTGGGCTGGGGAAGGTCAGAGGCCACACCACACATTGGCCACTTGTAGAGCCTTTTCTGCAAATCTTACAGGAACAGTGGGAGTGAGCAGAGGGGCCTGGCCTCCTCCAGGTAGATGCCCTGTTCCTCCTTGTTAACACTGCATGAGGGCAGGGGCTTTGGCAGCGCAGCCCCATGGCTGCTGACTCACATGGCCTTTATATTGAAGAAGCCTCATCAGTCCTTCCATAGGAACAGCTGCCAAACCCCATTTTTCTGGTCTCCTATAGGATGGCAGGTGGGGGCCTGCCCAGGGCCTCTCTCTCCAATGGGCTCCTTGCTACTGGTGATGGGGCTTGGCCTGGCCCCCAGCACTGTACCCATGCAGTGCCCATCCATGATTACCCGTGGTTCTGAGCCTTTGGGAACCCTTGGCACACCATCTTACCTACATGGTGGTTATCAGTTCCTTTTAGAAGTCCCTAGCCCTTGTTTTGGCTAAGCAGTTGGGTCCTGGCCTTTTATTTTTGTTTTGGTGCTGGGGGTTGAACCAAAGGCATTCTACCTCTGAGATATGTCCCCAGCCCTATTTAATTGGGGGGGGGTACTTGGGAATGCATTCTACTTCCAAGCAATACCCCAGCTCTGTTTTTCCCCAAGGCAATATCCAGATTTATTTATTTATTTATTTATTTATTTATTTATTTATTTATTTATTTAATTGTGGTACTAGGTAGGGATTGAACCCAAGGGTATTCTACCTCTGAGCTATACCCCCAGCCCTACTTTCTTTATTATTTGGAAACAGGGCCTCACTAAGTTGCTGAGGCTGGCAGCGAACCTGCAATCCTACTGTCTCAGCCTCCCAGGTACTGGTATTATAGGCATGCATCACTGCGCCCAGCCTGTACCCAGCTTTATTAAAGATACTTTTCATAAACAATCCTGGCATTTCAGGCAGGACATGGGCAATCATTAACAATATACAACTTTTAAATTCCCTTCTTGAATGGACTACCAAAATCAGAATGTTACTATACAACCCAATGAAGTCTCCATCTGATACTCTAAATAGAGAAAGTTTAGAGTGAGGGTTGTTACACATTTAGAATGTTGTTTAACAACTTTTCACAAACTGACCCCAACTTTCAGGAAATACAATGAAAATGGCAAAATTCTGAAGCCACAATCTGGAAAAGGAACTGCTGGTGTTTTGAGGGATACTATCTCGATGATGTCACTGCAAAGTCCAGATTGCCTGATGTATTGATAAAACCAGTTTGGGGGTCAGGTCCTAACAGGTCTCTGGGTTTAGAGGACTTAAGTCTATGCTGATGGTGGAGAGGGAGAGGATAAAAGAAGAGTTTGAGTTTTCACGTACCACAAGGCATTTGTGCCCAGGTGGCTATGTGTATCAACATCAGGGACTTACTCCTGGGAACCAAGAGTATCTCAAAACTAGGAGGGAAGCCAGACGTGGTGGTGCATGCCTGAAATCCCAGTACTTGGGAGGCTGAGACAGAAGGATCACAGGTTTGAGGATAGCCTCAGCAACTCGGTGAGACTTTCAACAACCTATGTTATTTTTTGTGTTTCAACACACAAAAAAATTAAAAAGGCTGGAGTGTAACTCAGAGGTAGAACGCTCCTGCATTCAATCCCCAGCACCACATTGTATAACTGATATATGTTCCTTCCTCCCCAAATAATGAAATGTTCTGTTTGCTAACAGCATAGCTTAAAAAAAGTAAAACAAATGTTGCATTTTTACAAAACTTGATAAAAATAGAATTTCAAATTGTACAGTCACTTGAAGTAAATAGTTATAAACAATTCATACACTTAGTGGAATATGGTGATACTTGGAGGCTGAGACAGGAGGATTGCAGTTTCCAAGCCAGCCTCAACAACTTAGGCTCTCGGTAATTTAGTGAGACCCTATTTCTAATAAATAAATAAATAAATAAATAAATAAATAAATAAATAAATAAAATAAGGCTGTGGAGGGTGTAGCTCAGAGGCAGAATGCCCCTGGGTTCAATTTTCAGCACATATACACAAAAAGCACATACTAAAGCTGGGCATGGTGGCGCACGCTTTTAATCCCAGCATTTGGGAGGCTGAGACAGGAGGATCCCTGTTCGCAGACAACCTCAGCTACTTAGTGAGACCCTTTGTAACTCAGTGAGACCCTGTTTCAAAATAAAGAATAAAAAAATAGGGTTCGAGCTGGACGTGGTGGCACACGCTTGTAATCCCCGTGCTTGGGAGGCTGAGACAGGAAGATCATGCAGGTTCGAAGCCAGCCTCAGCTACTGAGTGAGGCTCTCAGCAACTTGGTGAGACCCTATTTCCAAATAAAATATAAAATAGGTCTGGGAGTATAGCCCAGAGGTAGAAAGCCTCTGGGTTCCACCCCCGGTACCACCACCCCCAAAAAACATAGGGTTCGGAGTGTAGCTCGGAGTTAGAATGCCCCTGGGTTTCCATCCCCAGTACCGCAAAAGAAGAAAGAAAGGAAAGAAAGAAAGAAAGAAAGAAAGAAAGAAAGAAAGAAAGAAAGAGGAAGGAAGGAGAGAGAAAGGAAGAAGGAAAAAAAGAAAGAAAGAAAGAAAAGAAAGGAGAAAGAAATCAGTGACCTTCACCCACATTATCTCTCATTGACAAAGATGACCCAATCAGTTAAACCAGTGTTCACTAATGCAAACAAATGTTGTGCATTTTTTGCTGAACAACAGTCAACATGACCTAACGAATAAACTTACTGATATAAAAAAAGAAAAAGAATAAAGCACATACTAGCCAGGAGTGGTGGTCCACGCTTGTAATCCCAGTACTTGGAGGCTGAGACCAGAGGATCTTGGTTCGCGGCCAGCCTCTGCTACTTAGTGAGGCCCTCTGCAACTTAGTGAGACCCTGTTTCAAAATAAAGAATAAAAAATAGGGCTAGGGGTGTAACTTGGAGATAGAATGCCCCTGGGTTCAATCTCCAGAACCACACACACAAAGCACATGGTTCACTTAATATCTCCAGCACCTTCAGCTTTCTGTGCCTGTTAGTAACAGTCTTGTGGTTCAAGGCTGGGGGTGGGGGGCAGTCAGCACTCTGCAACCCATACGCAAAAGGTTAAAAAAAAACTGAGCCAGGCATGGTGGCACATGCTTGTAATCCCAGCATTAGGGAGGCTATCAGACAGCCTCGGCTACTTAGTGGGGCACTTAGCAACTCAGTGAGACCCTGTTTCAAAAATAAAAAGACTGCCGTGCGTGGTGGCTCATGCTTGTAATCCTCGCATTTGGGATGCTGAGAGACCGGAGGATCACAGTTCGAGGCCAGCCTCAGCTACTTAGTGAGGCCCTCCGCAACTTAGTGAGACCCTGTTTCAAAATAAAGCATAAAAAAGAGGACAGGGGGTGTAGCTAGGAGATCAAATGTCCTTGGGTTCCATCCCCAGACCCGCAAAATAAGTAAATAAATAAATATATAGACTAAAAAGTAGGGCTGAGGGTGTAGCTTGGAGGTAGAATGCCACTGCGTTCCATCCCCAGTACCACAAAAAAAAAAAAAAAAAAAAAAAAAAAAAAAAAAAACATGGAGCCACATTCAGGAGGTGGAAACCGGAGGATACTGGTATGGGGGCAGCCTCAGCTACTTAGTGAGACCCTTTGCAACTCAGTGAGACCCCGTTTCAGAAATGAAAAGACAAAAAGTGGGCTGAGGCCAGGCATGGTGGTGCATCCTTGTAATCCCAGCATTTGGGAGGCTGAGACAGGAAGATCGTGGTTCGAGGACAGCCTCAGCTACTTAGTGAGGCTCTTTGCAACTCACTTAAAAGTTCAGAGGTACTCCAAACTCAGAGTAGAATGCCCCTGAGTTCCACCCCAGTAGAATGCCCCTGAGTTCCATCCCCAGTACCACAAATATATTTTTTAAAAAAGAGGGCTAGAGGTGTAGCTCAGAGGCACAATGGCCCTGGGTTCCATTCTCAGCACTGCAAAAAGAAAGAAAAAAAAACTGGCCGGGCGTAGTGGCGCATGCTTGTAATCCCAGCATTCGGGAGGCTGAGACTGGAGAATCATGGTCCGCGGACAGCCTCAGCTACTTAGTGAGGCCCTCTGCAACTTAGTGAGACCCTGTTTCAAAATAAAGATTAAAAAAAAACTAGGGCAGGGGGTGTAGCTCAGAGGTCAAATGCCCCTGGGTTCCATCCGCAGACCCACAAAACAAAAAACAAAAAACTGAACTGGGCATGGTGGCCCATGCTTGTAATCCCAGTACTTGAGAGGCTGGGACAAGAGGATCACAGGTTCGTGGCCAGCCTCTGCAATATAGCAAGACTCTCATCAACCTATTTTCCAAATAAAACCCTGTTTCCAAGATAAAATAAAATAAAATAAGGCTGGGGTGCAGCTAAGAGGTATAATGGCCCCGAATTCAATCCCCAGTCCCACAACAATAATTTTTTTTTGTGTGTGGTATTGGGGACTAAACCCAGGAGCATTCTACCTCTGAGCTATACCCTCTGTCCAATTTTTTTTTAATTTGGAAAGAGGGTTTCACTAAGCTGTGGAATACCTCACTAAATTGCTAAGGCTGGCCACAACCTGCGATCCTCCTGTCTCAGCCTCCCAAGTACTGGAATTACAAACGTGTGGCACCACACCCAGCTTCAAAAAATAAATTTAAAAAGGCTGGGAACGTGGCTCAGAGGCAAAAATGCTCCTGGGTTGAATCTCCAGTACCAAAAAATCAAAACAAAAAACAAGCAGGTGGGATGTGTGTGCCAGGCATGGTGCATGTACTGTGTGCAGGTATGGTTAGCCAGGGGTAGGCGTGTGAGTGCACATGCGACTCTGCCTCTTTGGAAAGTATCCACCCCCATGTGTCCCCCACCCCCGTGGGGCTGGGAGGGGCTGGGGTACTACCAGGCTCTGGGGGGGGGGGGGTGGCAGGAAGAGGAGGCCTTAACTGTTGGCGAAGTCCCTGGGCCTGGCCCAGACAGGCTGTTTTGGTTTCTAGCCTTGCAGGTCAGCGAAGAAGACAGACAAACAGGAAAATAGGAGGCTGGCCCTGGGCGGGTGAGCAGGCTGCCACCTGGGACTGGGCTGGGCTGGCTCTGGAAAGAGAGGAAGCTAGAGAAAGAAGGGGAGCTGATGGATTGAAGGGGGTTGGAGGGGCACGTGGAGGGAAGGAGAGAGGGTCCTGAAGAGCTGGTGGGAAAGGTCCCCTCTCTGGCCCCTCCACATAGAAACTTGTTCCCCAGAGCCTATCGTGCATGCACAAATGTGGATGTGAATGTGTGTGTACAGCTCTATGTTAAAAGTGAGTCTTGTGGCTGAGTGTGGTGGCGCACACTCGTAATCTCAGCATTCGGGAGGTGGAGACGGGAGGATCGCGGTTCACAGGCAACCTCAGCTATTTAGCGAGGTTCCTTGCAACTCACTGAGACCCTGTTTCAAAAAATAAAAAGACTAAAAAATAGGACTGGGAGTGTAGCTCGGAGGCAGAATGCCCCTGGGTTCCATTCCTGGTACTGCAAAAAAAAAAAAAAGTGAGTCTTGTGTAATCCCAGTACTTGGGAGGTTGAAACAGGAGGATCACAGTTCCTGGCCAGCCTCAGCAACTTGTGAGGCCCTTGGCAACTTAGTGACACCCTGAATGAAATAGGGCTGGAGGTGTAGCTCGGAGGCAGAATACCATTGGGTTTAATCTCTAGTCCCTCCCCCTAAAAAAAAGTGAGTCTTGTGGTTTGGTGGCTATATCATGTATGTAAGGGCACGTGTTTGCGTGCGTGAGAGAGAGAGAGAGAGCGAGAGAGAGAGACAGAGAGACAGGGAAAGAGGAAAAGGAACAGGTAAGTACATGAAGGTTAGGCCGGAAGACCCCTCCTTCTAGGGCAGGTAGCTGCAGGAAGAGGGTGGGATGTCCCTGGCTCCCACAGGCCCCTGGGGAGGAAACTGGATCTAGCAGGGGCACATTAAGCCCTGGCTTGGCCCCTGCCCCACCCCCTCCCTTCCTGTCCCTCATCTCCAGCCAGCCAGCCAGCCCTAATTGAAGAGGAGGAGGGGCTGGTGTGGGCCTGGGAGGGCTTTCCTTCTGCCTAGTGGGAACTCCCCAGGCTTTTACCCCTTTTTGGCTTAGGGAAGGGGAGCAAGGTTTTGCTATACCCCCAAAACCAAAACTGTGATCCAGCCATCTCTGACCTCACTTTCCCCACTTATGAGATGAGGTACAGCTCTGGTTATCTCCCAGATGGCTGCTAGACCAAAAGTTCCAGGAAGGTGGCCCTGTACAGTGGGTGGGGGTAGGAGGATCGAGGTGATCACTAGGCAAAGTTGGGGTGCAGCTGAGGCAGGCTCAGGGCCCTTCATGAGTGGGGGGAGGAGTCCTGGTGCTAGATCTGGGAAGCCTGGGGGAAGGAAGGGAACAGGGAGGCTGGGAACCTACTTCCTGGTGGATGGGAGGCGGGAGGCCAGGGGAGGCACAGGGGGGAGGAGAAGGGGGAGGAAGTCCCCTCCTGGGTAGGTCACACCCCCAGGCTGGGTTGGGGCGGAGCAGGCGATGGAGAGATCTGAACGCCTGGGCCACCTTCTTGCTGCCTCCCAGCTGCCCAGGAGCCTGGCCAGGTAAGGGGATGTAAAGGGGCCCCAGGGAGCTTAGTGACCCCTCCTGCCCAGTTCCTAGCCCTCCGGGTGATGGCCTCTGTCAGAACAGGGAGACCTGTGTATCTGCCTGGATGCCCACTCCCCCATCTGGGTCCCGTGGCTTCTGGTCATTCTCCTGACTGCCTCTCCCTTACCTTCCCTGCCCAGGACTGGTCACAGACCAGCCCCCCTCTGTCCCACGAGCACACGCTGACAGCAGGTACCTGCCACCCTGGCACCTCTCTAAGGCAGTGGGGACAGCCCCTCAAGTGGAGGCTGAGTTCTGCCTGGTCTCTAAGCACTGAGGACATTTGCAGTGGCCGCGCAATGCTCCTGGCATCTACCACCTCGGGTAAGGCTCCAGCCCCTGGGCCCTGCCTCCCCATGAGCTGAGTGGGCTTGATGAAACCCAGAAGCTCTGCTTTCTAAAGATCATTTTCCCCTGGGGCAGGTGGGGTGAAAGTGCCTCTTAGGGCTGTCGGGGAGGGGAAGGGGAGGGCAGGTCGTCAGTGCTCCAGGCTCCCTGTGTACAAGTCCTCAGCCCTACCAATGAGGCTTCCCTGAAGGAGTCCCCTCTTCTGGGAGCCAAGAAGTGGGCAGTGGGGGAGGGACAAAGTGCCAGCTCCCTAGGCTATAAGCTGTCCTTGGCCGGTTCCCCTCCCTGACTGGGCCCTCTCCTCCCACCCTCACCCAGCTGTGCCTGGGCTCCTCTCTCTGCCTAGCCTGTCCAACAACAGCAGCCAAGAGAAGTCTTCAGATGCCCGGGACCCATTGCTAGCCCAGGCAGAACTGGCCCTACTTTCCACGGTCTTTGTGGCTGTGGCCCTGAGCAACGGCTTGGTGCTGGGGGCCCTTGTACGGCGTGGCCGGCGTGGCCGCTGGGCACCCATGCATGTCTTCATTGGCCACTTGTGCCTAGCTGACCTGGCTGTGGCTCTGTTTCAAGTGCTGCCCCAGCTGGCCTGGGACGCTACCGACCGCTTCCACGGGCCTGATGTACTGTGTCGGGCTGTCAAGTACCTGCAGATGGTGGGCATGTATGCCTCCTCCTACATGATCCTGGCCATGACGCTAGACCGCCATCGTGCCATCTGCCGCCCCATGCTGGCATACCGCCATGGAGGTGGGGCTCGCTGGAACCGGCCGGTGCTGGTGGCCTGGGCCTTCTCACTCCTCCTCAGCCTGCCCCAGCTCTTCATCTTCGCCCAACGTGAAGTAATAGATGGCAGCGGGGTCTTCGACTGCTGGGCCCAATTTGCGGAGCCCTGGGGCCTTCGTGCCTATGTCACCTGGATCGCCCTGATGGTGTTTGTGGCACCTGCGTTGGGCATTGCCACCTGCCAGGTTCTCATCTTTCGGGAGATTCATGCCAGTCTGGTGCCAGGGCCACCAGAGAGGGCTGGAGGGTACCGCAGAGGGCACCGGACAGGCAGTCCCAGGGAGGGAGCCCGAGTGTCAGCAGCCATGGCCAAGACCGTGAGGATGACGCTGGTCATCGTGATCGTCTACGTGCTCTGCTGGGCACCCTTCTTTCTCGTGCAGCTATGGGCAGCGTGGGACGCAAAGGCACCTCGGGAAGGTGGGTGCAGTTGCTCAGGCCTGGCCCTACACACACCTATACCCTTTACCCACACACAAACACGTGGGCCTCTACATGTAGGCGCTTATGAGCACATAGGCCCTCACCCCTCCCCAGGCACCCTGAGTCTCAACTTGGACTCCCCCACCTCCACAGGGCCCCCCTTCGTGCTGCTCATGTTGCTGGCCAGCCTCAACAGCTGTACCAACCCCTGGATCTATGCCTCCTTCAGCAGCAGTGTGTCCTCGGAGCTGCGTGGCCTGCTCTGCTGTGCTAGGGGGCATGCCCCACCAAGCCTGGGGCCCCAAGATGAGTCCTGCGCCACTGCCAGCTCCTCCCTGGCCAAGGATGCTTCCTTCTGAGGAGCTGGTGGATGCTTTCCTTCCAAAGGCTCCATGAAACTCAGCTGCCTGTCGGGGGCTGGCCCTGGGAGCCGCTGGGAGAGGGGACTCAGAGAGAATTGGTCAGAGCCTGGGGCCCCCTCATTGCTGTGCTGTGTAGCTCTGAGAAAGCCCCAGTCCCCTCTAGGCCACTCTGTTCCCAGGTATACAAGGTAGACCTTTGGGCTCCCAGACCGTGAGGAGCCCCTTAGGTTAGCTCCTTTGTGCCGCATATGGGGAAAGACTGGGTGGGGCAGAGGCCCACAAAGCCCAGGGGTGGCAGGCAATAGAGGTGCATGTGCTCCCCCAGATAGAGAGAGCGAGAGGTCCAGGGGAGCAAAAGAGGAAGGAGCAGGGTGGGGCCAGGGGAGTTTCCCATCTATGACTCTCTAGTTGCTGCCTTCTTGATCTCTCCCAATAAAAGCTGCAGCTCAGTTTGCACTGGGTGAGGAGTCTCCTTGGATTAGGGTACGGGTGGATGCAAAGCCAGAAACACAGGTGTATAAAGACCCCCCACAGACACACACATGGGTCTGGGAGCCACATGCTAGCAATCAAGCTTTCAAAGGTGCAGGTCCCCAAAGACACAACCCCCTGAATCGACCCACAGAAGCCCTTCCAGTCACCCAACTTGTTGCTACCTTGGCTTCTGACCTCTAGCAGCAGAAGGTTTCTGTCTTGCCCCCCAAGACAGAAAGCAGGCTTGGAATGGGGAATTTATACACAGATATTTATGAATAACCGCCAACCCCCTCTACCCAGGGCTGCTGGCAAGCCCTCACAGCAAAGCAACAGAGGGACTTGGCCCCAGATTCCTCCCAAGGGGCCTCAGCCAGAGTTGAGAAGAAGCAAAGGGCCTGGGGTGAGTGACAGTCCCAGACTGGAGGCTGCCCGGGGCAGGGCAGGGCTGTGCCCGCTTCACTAGGGCGCTTCAGTGTGGCTTGAGGGCCTAGTCCAGGCCCTGCGGATGGGAGGCTGAGGGTGAAGCTGGGCCTCCAGGTCCACGGGAGACACCTTTGTTTTTGCCAAACCGGCTACAGGACAGATCTTTTGGGCTTCGGGGCCCGGGGCTGGTGGAGGCTGCTGGCCCAAGACCCTGGCGGACAGCAGCCTTTCCCAAGAGCTCCTTAAACACAGAGTCCATGTTCTGTGCCACAACCTGGCCAAGAAAAGATAGGGAGAGCATCTGGTGAGAGATCCCCCCACTTCCCAAGGTCTTGGCTACCACCCTGACTCAGGCTGCTCCCCTCAGTGGGCCACATATTGGGGCCCCACCGCCCTCTGCTCCCCTACTCTATACTGGTAACCCTCCATCACAGCTTCCTCTGGGTATAGCAATTTCTTGGTCTGGCCCTGAAGTGAGGGTCCCTCTGATTGAGCCCCAGGCCCCTTCTCTTCTGTCCATTCTCCCTAGCTGAGATCACAGGCCCCCACTCCTACCAGCCAGGATTCTGTTCCTGTGTATCCACCCCATCTGTCCTGGGTTCCTCGGGTGTGGGACTGGACCACCTGCATCCTCTTGCACTGAGGGACTGTCCCCAGGGCTTAACTGCTCAGCTACTGGATGCTCCCAGGGCTCAACACGGAGAGTAGGGAGCAGGGAAGGGAGGGTCCCCAGGTGGTACCACTTGCTGGGCCTTATCCCAAGCCCACTCTGCTTCCCCAGCCAGCCACCCCTCCTGCTTCCCTGCCATCTGTCTCTTGCATCTTTCCTGGTGTGCCAAGCACCTGCCATGTCACTGCCTGTCACCTAACCTGGCTCTAGATGCCAGCCCTGAAGTCTGCTCAGGAGCCCCTCACATACACCAGCCTCGACGGCATGTCGCTGTGCTCCTAGTCCCTGCCTCTGTGCCCGTCCTTCCCACTCCCAGTTCTCCTCGCTCTCCTGCCCCTCTCCAGGCTCTGGTGGTGGAGACTCCTGAACCAAGACCGGGGAGAGCAATGAGAAGCTGGGACTCTTCCGGGAAGGTGCCCCACCTGCCACAGCCAGTCCTGGTTCTCACCTTATCCACCTCCACATGTCGCTCTGGAGAAGTAGGAACCAAGCAGTGTCGTCTGTGGCCAGAGGGGCCTGTGGCCTCAGGTGGGGTGCCCAGCTCTGGCCTACAGAACACAGAGTGAGCTCGATAGAGGCCCCCCAAACTAAGCTGGCAGTGGCTCCTCCCACCCCGGGTGTGGCCAAGGGAAGAGGCTGGTCCCAGGAGTCTCCCAGCAGCCAGTCTGACAGCATTTGGTTCTCTCTTAGTGTCCTTTAATCTGACAGCTCCCCTGCTCCCATGCAGCTGAAGCCGGAGCCAACCTGCTCTGGGCTGACATGGTGGGGGAGCCTCTGGGCACCATGTCTGCTGCCTGGGGTAAGCGGCAACCCCAGAAGGGCTTTCCCAAGGGCTTGCCTTCCCTTGCTAACTGGTGGGTGGCCTCCAGGGCTGAAGGCCCTGCGGGCTGCTCACAGGCTCTCCCATGGCTTCTGAGTCCCAGACAGAGGAAAAACTGGCCTGTGTTGAGCACTCCTTCCATACTGGAGCCACAGGACCAGCCAGTCTCATCATGAAGCAAAAGGGGTCAGAAATACTCAGTCTCGAGCCCAGCTCAGACCTCTGGAGTCTGGCTTGGAACAGGGAAAGGGCAGCAAGCCAGGCTTGAACAAATGCAGTCCGAGCCCCTTGGGGTGACAGGGGCTACTTCTGGAGAAAGCTGGGTGTTGGGGAAGGCATACAGCTTGCTCACCCTTCTGGCAACATGATGTACTTGTGGGGAATGAGGCCCTGCACACCAGCGTGCTCCCCGCGCCACCAGTCACTGGAGGCCCTTGCGTGCAGCCGCAGCACATCCCCTCGCTGGAATGACAGCTCCTGGGCTGTGCGGCCTGTGTAGGCAAAGCAGGCCACAGCCTCCACAATGCCCTCCAGGTCTAGGGAGAGGAGAGGGGCTGAGTGGGGCTGAAGTGAGCACCCTGGGAAGGGACAGGCCTAGACCTCCAGCCTCCACTCTTACCGTCCTCTTGAGCCACAGTCCCAGCTTCTGGCTCTGGCTCATGCTCACCCACAAGGCTCTCCAGCTGGGCATCTCTGAGGTTCAGAACAGAGCAAGGATGGTGAGGGTCTCTCCTTCCCTGACCCCCCAAGCAGCACCAAGAGCTTACCCCAGGCAGCTGGCAGAGGGTGGTGCCATGCACTTCTCATAGGCAGGGCCCGGCAGCTCAGTCAGGGGCGGGAAAACCTGAGCTGGCTGCAGGATGAGTGTCTGCACCAGCTGGTTCACCCGGCCCTGCAGGGCCACGGGGTCCTGTCCTGTGGGCACAGGCAGTAGCGTCGGCCCAAAGCACACGGCCAGGTTGTAGGGATCCATCATGTTCTCATCACTGTACTGGGCCAGGCTGTGGGGACAGATGGGTCAAAGACAGGGAGCTGCTGGTGTCTCCCCCTCCCCACTTGCTCCCAGTAGCACTCACTGGTTGAGGAAAGTGAATAGGTAGCGCAGTACCACCAGCACTGGTCCTGGCAGCTGGGCTAGCAGGTGGCTCACGGGTTCCACCCGCTCAGCTACAGCCTCCAGCTCTGCAGCCCAGGCCCCCCCAAGAGAGACGCCGAGTGAGTGGGGCCACTGCCACTCATGGGTGGCCCTCCCATCTCACCACCTGGGCTGTGGGCTCACCTGCAGAAGCCAGCAGCTCATTAAATAGGTCTGGGGGGAAGAGCGGGGGCTCCAGACTTCGGAAGTAGAGCTTTAGCACCCCCGCCACTGAGTCCAGGTCATGCGCAGTGCAGCCTTCCACCAGGGGGTCCTCTCCTTAGGGTAAGAAGGGGCCAGGGATGAGGAGGCCATCTGCAATGGCTCAGCCCCCACTGCCACCCCGACCGGACCTGCCTGTCCCCACCTCTCTCGAAGGCATCGCGGATCTCTGAGATCCGGGGCTGGGCGCCTGATACTCGGAAGATGCCCTCGTGCTGCAAGCCTGTGAAGGACAGGGAGGGTGCTGGAAAGGCAGAGTCTCCTCCTGGCTCCAGGGCTGCTACCCTAAGCCAGACGTCAGGGAGGCAGGAGGAGCTGGTTCTTGCTTACCATTGAGGTTAATGAAGCGGATACAGCTCTCCACCACCAGGGGCATGGGCTGCCCTGAGCTCTGGGAAAAGAGAAGAAATTGACTTTACATGGACAGGACAAGTCCCACTTTGTCATTCTAGCCGCTTTCTTCCTAGTGGGTTGTCTTTGAGTTCATCATAGTCACTCCTAAGTAGTTGATTTTTTTTTCCAGGTTTGGGGATGGAAACCAGGGACATTCTACCTTCAAGCTACACTCCCTGCCCTATTTTTTTTTTTTTTTTTTTTTTGGTGGTACCGGGGTTCCTGGAAGCCCTTCTACCTCCGGGCCGCACTCCTAGACCTATTTTATACTTTTTATTTGGAAACAGGGTCTCTTCTGCCAGCGCAGCTGGCTTCAAACCTGTGCAATCCTCCTGTCTCCGCCTCCCAAGCGCGGGGATTACAAACCTGCGCAACCACGCCTGGCTCCCTGCCCTATTTTTTATTCTTTATTTTGAAACAGGGTCTCACTGAGTTGCAGAGGGCCTCACTAAGTAGTAGCTGAGGCTGTCCATGAACCGCGATCCTCCAGTCTCAGCCTCCCGAATGCTGGGATTACAAGCGTGTGCCACCACGCCTGGCTATAGTAGTTGATATTTTTATGCTATTTTACTTTATTGATTTATTTTTGGTACTGGGGCTCAAACCCTTTTTATTTTAAAACAGGGTTTTGCCAAGTTGCCAAGGGTCTCACTAAATTGCTGAGGCTGGCCTCCAATCTGTACTCCTGTCTAAACTTCCCAAGTACTGGGATTACAGGCATGTGTCACGGTGCCTGGCCTCTGATGCTATTTTAGGCAGTGCCTTAGGTTTTATTTGCAAATTGTCTTGCTGGAATGTAAAAATGCAATCAAGCCAGGCCTGGTTGCTCAGGCTTGTAATCCCAGTATCATGTCATCTTTTTGACTGTTTGTTGTTTCCCTTCCTTCACTGTTTAACATGTTGACCAGCAGTGGGGCTTGTGGGCACCTTGTGTCCATCCCAGGTGCAGGGGAAATTTTCTCAACATATCATACCTCCGAGCTACACCCCCTGCCCTATTTTTTATTCTTTAATTTGAAACCGGGTCTCACTGAGTTATGGAGGGCCTCACTAAGTAGCTGAGGCTGTCGGCGAACCACGATCCTCTAGTCTCAGCCTCCCAAATGCTGGGCTTATAAGCGTGCGCCACCACGCCCGGCATTCTTATTCCTATTAAGGGAATTAGTCTCCAGTAGTAGAGGCTTTATGAGAGCCCAGCAGAAGACTGGAAAAGTCCAGCCCAGGAAGGGACAACTGACCTCCACCTAGGAAGCTTGGGAATAGAAGATGCTAGGATCAGACAGTCACTTAGTTAGAGATAGTTCAGGGCTGGAGAAAGATCAGAGGGACAGGGCTGGCCTGCAATCAGTTGGAGTATGGGGCAAAGCAAGTTACCTGGATAAATTTCTCCATGTCTCCTCCAAAGAGTCTCTGGTTATACTGGGAGCAGGGGCGGGGCTGGCGGCTTTTCTGGAGTTTCTTCTGTGTGTACTGCATCCTGCAGTGAATGGAGAGCAGGCATGGAGAACAGGATGCCCCACTCCCAGCCCTGGCTCTCCCAAGTCATTCCAGAACCCACTGGGCAAGCTGCAGCATTGAAGTTACTGAGAAGCAGAGCTGGGCCCCACAGAGAAAGGAGACAGGGGTCTCATGAAGGACTCACCAAGACATCTCCTGTTCCTCCTTGTCACCTGGGGAGGAGAAAATGTTGATCTTTCAGGCTGAGAGGTTTTTCAGCAAACCCCCCAAGAGAGGAGGCATAGCCTGTGGGCTCAGAGCAATTAAAAGGGCCAAGGGTGGGAGTGAAGAACTTTGCTGAGATAGTTTCTACACATCAAGTGACCTCACTGGGCAGGCAGGAACATGGGCTGGGCAGAGGAGGGCAGGTGCAGTTCCTGGCCCTGGGGCAGGGAGGAAGGGGCAGCAGCCCTAACAGGGCCCACCTCGCTGTATGGCCTCCTGTAGTTTCTCATGCTTGGCCTGAAGCTTGGCAAGGATGCTCCGTCCACTCAGATACTCCTGAAGTTTCTGGAAAGCCCCAAGAAGAGCCCAGAGCTTTAGACCTGTCTCCAAGCTGCTGCACCTCCTACCCTGCATACTCCGCCCTGCCCGCCCAGTCCCGCCCAGTCCCACCATGACGTAGAAGGTCTCAGTCTCCTGCTGCTGACCCCGCCTCCGGCCTGCCTGTCGGGTGCCTGGGTCCGAGCTAGTGGACTTCAGGGACTCGGTGGAGGGGCTGGCTTGGAAGGAATCGAGCGTGTCCCCATCATCTGATGCCACCACTTCTAGCAGAGCCTGCAGCGTCGCCTTCAATGTCTTGTTCACCTGAGGCGGGGTGATACCAGGGCAGAAAAAAAAAAAGTGGGGATGAGCTGAGGGACAGGAAATCTAAGTCAGCGGAAGGGGACTGGAAAGGCAGTGCCAGCTGGGAGACGGCGACAGAGCAGCCAACTTTAAGAGAGGCCTCAGGTCCCTGTCCCCACCAGGGTTTGGGCCACTCATACCTCCTCTGTCTCAATAGTCTGTCGGTCCAAGCGGCTCTGGATATTCTGGGCTCTAGAAAGAATCTCATCCCGCAGCTCCATTTCAACCCGGATCTCAGCCACCTATGGAGGGCAGTGCCAAGGGCTGAGGGTTGAGCCAGGCACCCAGCTCAGGTACAGCAGTGAGGGCGGGCAACAGGTGCCAGGATCACCAGGGCTTAAGAGAATCAGGCATATTTCTTTTCTTTTCTTTTCTTTTTTGTGGTACTGGAGATTGAAACCCAGGGTATACCCCCAGCTTTAATTTTTTTATAATTTTGAAATGGAGTCTTGCTAGATTGATGAGAGTCTCACTACTTGCTGAGGCTGTCCTCAAACCTACGATCTTCCTGTCTCTGGCTCTCAAGTAAAAGGATTACAGGCAGCCGGGTGTGGTGGAGAACGCTTGTAATCCCAGCACTTGGGAGGCTGAGATTGGAGGATCGTGGTTCGCAGACAGCCTTAGTGAGGCCCTCCGCAACTTAGTGAGACATTATTTCAAAATAAATAATAAAAAATAGGGCAGGGGGTATAGCTTGGAGGTCAAATGCCCCTGGGTTCCAACCCCAGACCCACAAGAAAGAAAGAAAGAAAGAAAGAAAGAAAGAAAGAAAGAAAGAAAGAAAGAAAGAAAGAAAGAGAGAGAGAGAAAGAAAGGAGGAAGGAAGGAAGGAAGACAGGCGTGGTGGTGCACACTTGTAATCCCAGCATTTGGGAGGCTGAGACAAGAGGATCACTGTTTGCAGCCAGCCTCAGCTACTTAGTGAGGCCCTTTCAACTCAGTGAGATCCTGTTTCAAAATAAAGAGTAAAAAATAGGGCTGGGGGTGTCGCTCGGAGGTAGAATGCCCCTGGGCTCCACCTCCAGTACTGCTAAAATAATAAATAAATAAATAAATAAATAAATAAATAAATAAATAAATAAATAATAAGAAAGCCAGGCATGGTGGCACACGCTTGTAATCCCAGCATTTGGGAGACCGAGACCAGAGGTTCAGGATTCACAGACAACCTCAGCTACTTAGTGAGGCCCTCTGCAACTTAGTGAGACCCTGTTTCAAATTAAAGAATAAAAAATAGGGCAGGGGGTATAGTTTGGAGGTATCATGTCCCTGGATTCTATCCCCAGACCCCCACACACAAAAATAATAATAATAAAGAATAAAAAATAGGACAGGGGGTGTAGCTCGAAGGTAGAATGCCCCTGGGTTCCATCCCCAAACCCGCAAAAATAAATATATAAATTTATAGAAAATGTTTGGACAGGCAAATCCACAGAGACAAGAAGCATATCAGTGGGGCCAGGGGCTGGTGAGTAACTACTCACAGTAACAACCTTCTTTCATTCACTCTTTCTTCCTTCGTTCCTTCCTTTCCTTTTCCTTCTTTTCTTTTTTTCCTTTCTTCTTTTATTTCTTTCTTCCTCTGAGCTACACCCCCAGCCCTTTTTATTTTGAAAATTTAGGGTCTTACTAAGTAGCAGAGGCTGGTCTTGAACCTCTGATCCTCCTGTCTTCAAGTACTGGGATTACAGGCATGCTTCACCACACCTGGTTTACCAGGAATGATTTCTATATAAGGTGATAAAAATGTTATGAACTGGGAATGGGGTGGCACATGCTTGTAATCCTAGTACTTGGGAGGCTGAGAAGAGCCTCAGCAAGTAGTGAACTCTCATCAACCTAATGAGACCCTGTTTCAAAAGAAAAATAAAATAAAGCTGGGGGTGTAGCTGAGGTAGAATGTGCCTTGGTTCAATCCCCAGTACCATGAAAAAAATGTTGTGGAATTTAGGGGTGACAATAGATGCACAATCTGTGAATATATTAAAACCATCCAATCATACATTTTATTTTATACTGCTTGGCTATACCCCAAGCCCTTTTTATTTGTTTGGAAACAGGGTCTTGCTAGGTTGTTGATAGTCTCACTATGGTTTTTTTTTTTGGGGGGCAGGTCTGGGGATGGAACCCAGGGGCATTCGACCGAACTACACCCCCTGCCCTGTTTTTTTATTCTTTATTTTGAAACCTGGTCACACTGAGTTGCAGAGGGCCTCACTAAGCAGCTTAGGCTGTCTGTGAACTGTGATCCTCCGGTCTCAGCCTCCCAAATGCTGGGATTACAAGCGTGTGCCACCATGCCCGGCTTCATTATGTTGTTAAGGCTATCGTTGAACCTGCAGTCCTCCTGTCTCACCCTCCAAAATACTGAAATTTCAGAGGTGGACATATGCCACCATGTCTAGCTCTCCCAACCCTTTTATTTTTATTTTATTTTATTTATTTTTTCTGTAGTGCTGGGGATTAAACCCAGGGGCATTCTACCGTCAAGCTACACCCCAGCCCTATTTTTTATTCTTTATTTTGAAACAGGGTCTCACAGCTGGGTATGGTGGGGCACGCTTATAATCCCAGCATTTGGGAGGCTAAGATCAGAGGATCACAATTTGTGGACAGCCTCAACTATTTAGTGAGGCCCTCCGCAACTTAGTGAGACCCTGTTTCAAAAAAAGAATAAAAAACAGGACAGGGGGTGTAGTTCAGAGGTCAAATATCCCTGTGTTCCATCCCCAGACCCGCAAAAAAAAAAAGAAAGAAAGAAAGAAAGAAAGAAAGAAAGAAAGAAAGAAAGAAAGAAAGGTCTCACTGAGTTGCAAAGGGCCTAACCAAGGAGCTGAGGCTGTTCACGAACCACAATCCTCCTGTCTCAGCCACCCAAATGCTGGAATTACAAGGATGCACCACCATGACCAGCTTTTTTTGTGTGTGTGGTGGTACTGGGGTTCCTTGAAACCCTTCTACCTCCAGGCTACACTCTACACTCCCAGACATACATACATACATACATACATACATACATACACATATATATATACATACATACATACATACATACACACACACACACACACACACACACACACACACACACATATATATATATATATATATATATATATATATATATATACACACACACACATTTTTTTAAAATTTGGAAATAGGGTCTCTTAAACCAGCGAGGCTGGTTTTGAACCTGCGTGATCCTCCTGTCTCTGCCTCCCAAGCACGGGGATTACAAGCATGCACCACCACTCCCGGCATCCAACCCCATGTTTTGGTGTGTGTGGTGCTGGGGATTGAAGCTAGGGGGGGCATTGTACCTCCAAGGTACACCCCCAGCCCTGTTTTTTATTCCTTATTTTTGAACCAGGGTCTCACTAAGTTGCTGAGGCTGGCCATGAACCTGCATCCTCTTGTCTAAACCTCCCAAATACTAGGATTACAAGCATGAGCCACCACACCCGGCTCTTTTTTTATTTTGAAACAGTGTCTCATCAGGAGGATCACAGGTTTGTGACTAGCCTCAGCTACTTAGTGAGGCCCTACACCACTTAGTGAGATCCTATTTAAAAATTAAGAATAAAAGCTGAGCACGGTGGCGCATGCTTATAATTCCTGTGCTTGGGAGGCTGAGACAGGAGGATCACACAGGTTCAAAGCCAGCCTCAGCTACTTAGTGAGGCTCTCAGCAACTTAGTGAGACCCTGTTTCCAAATAAAATATAAAATAGGTCTGGGAGTATAGCCCGGAGGTAGAAAGCTCCTGGGTTCCACCCCGAGTACCACCAAAAAAAAATAATAATAATAAAAGATATGGCTGGGGGTGTAGCTCAGAGGTACAGTGCCCATGGGTTCTATCTCCAATCCCACAAAAAATAAATAGTGTTTTATTAAGTTGCTGAAGATCTTGCTAAATTGCTGAGGCTAGCCTTGAAACTGCAATCTTCCTGCTTCAGTCTCCAAGGTACTGGGATTACAAGTATGCACCACTGAGTCTAGCTCCGATTGTACACTTTTTTTTTTTTTGCGGCAATGGAGATGGAACCCAGGGGCATTCTATCTCCGATCTACACCCCCAGGCTTATTTTTTTATTCCTTATTTTGAAATAGGGTCTTACTGAGTTGCAAAGGACCTCACTAAATAGTTGAGGCTGCCCGTGAACCACGATCCTCCTGTCTCAGCCTCCTGAATTCTGGAATTACAAGCATGTACCACCATGTCCAGCTCCAATTGTACACCTTTTTTTGTATGTGTATGGTTCTGAGGGTGGAACCCAGTGGCTTTTCTACCTCCAGGATATACTCCCAGACCTATTTTTTGTGTGTGTGGTACTGGGGGTGGAATCCAGGGGCTTTTCTACCTCCGGGCTATACTCCCAGACCTATTTTATATTTTTTGTTTGAAAACAACATCTCACTAAGTTGCTGAGAGCCTCACTAAGTAGCTGAGGCTGGCTTCGAACCTGTGCGATCCTCCTGTCTCAGCCTCCCAAGCGCGGG